>NC_139518.1:48758595-49358595 GCF_947247035.1 Vipera ursinii | reverse complement strand
AACAAATCTAAGCAATTTTATATTAACAGTAATATCTGATAATCTGTAGAGAAGTCCATTTAAAATACAATCCTGATAAACTAATTTCACAAATGATTAAGGAAATCAAGAGAAAAGGCTGAATTCAGCCTCAGGTAAAATTCACTTGGAACATATCTACATTCTGCAGAGAAATGAAAATATGCATTTTCACATGTATTTCAGGTAATTAGGCGGGTTACAAGGGGTTTCAGTGAGTTACATCCTCTGTTGGAAGTAGAAGACAAATGAAGTAATTGTGGAATTATGTTACTTTGTTGAAAAATAATGGGGTGTTTCACATGGACTTTCTGGCATAGATCATTTCTGCTCTGCATATCACAGCACACAAATGACAGTGGAAGCATTACACAGGTGTTCACTATTTTTCTCACTTTTATCCTTAAAAGTGCCCTTTTACTTTGGTTGATATATGATAAGTTCAAGCAAAAATGCTTCCCTTTTTTGACCAAAATCAACAGGAAAGTTCTTGTTGTTCTTTCAAGAACATAATTATTATTTTGCACTTTCCAAGATTACAAACTGTTTTTAATATAACCTGGAAACTTCAAGATGATCTTAATGCTTGGAATAGAAATTGCATAGATAGTTTATCAAGCAGATATTGACAAAAAAAAATCTTTGGAATTTTATTTTTGTTCATTCTTACATATTATGTTATACTTACATGTATTCTGTATTATACTTGTACTGATAAATACAGATCATATATGAAAATCTTTTAACATGAAGCAGTTATTAAGCAAAACATCATGACTGCTTTTAAAATCAACATAATCCCAACATGCCCACTTGCAGTCATTAAATGATCTTGTTTAAACAGATGAAGTGTCTAGGTAAAGAGCAGAAGGTGGCAGGGAAGGGGATCCCTGGAGGCTCTGCTCAAGAACTGAAAATCCTTCCTACTAAAATCCAAGCTCAATTTTTAGCTTCTGAGCGGGGAGACTAAGAAGGCCTGAGCCGAATCTTCTGGCCCTCCCCCACTCACAGATACCTACTCACAGATACCTCCTTACCCTGCTTTCTCTCTCGGAAACTGAAAATCATCCCTGCTGAAATCTAACTAAAGAGATACTTGCACACAGACCTGCACCAGTCTTCCCAGGGTCTCCTCCACTGACTTAAGGCATCCAGCTCTCCTTACTTTACTACACTGTCTCTTTGTGCTCTGCTTGCACTGTAGCCCTGGTAGCTCAGTAGTTAGTGTTATGTACTGGAGTGTAATGATGCAAGCCATTGACCCTCGCCTATTGTGGAGAAGCTAAGTAGGCATTTCCTGCCAAGCCAAGGCTAGCCCTCAGGGGCTAGCTTAACGGTCAGTCCCAACAGTTTCAGTGGGAACATTTGTATTTGGGGCTGGAGAATTCAGGCAGGTAATTGGAGGAACACCTGAGCGCTTATGTGTATAAGTACTGGCCATTACCTGTAGCTGAGCAGTGGTTTTCTGGAGACAATAAAGAGATGCATTGATGCTGTTTCGCTCCTTGCCTATTGACTTAACCCACTACATAAAAGTTAAGAGTGCAGTATTGCAGACTAACTCTGCCCACAACCTCGAGTTTGATCCTGATGGGCTCAAGGTTGACTCAGCCTTCCATCCTTTAGAAATTGGTGAAATGAGAACACAGATTGTTTGGAACAATATACTGACATTATAAAACTGCTCAGAGAGTGCTGTAAAGCACTTTGGGATGGTATATAAGTCTAAGCACTGTTGCTATTGCTATTTTACCTACCTCTCATCTCTGGGGACTGGCTGAAAGATCTGTCTTTTAAAGGAATTCAGCTCACCTCTGTGTTCAGAAGGGAACTCCCTCAATGGGGGAATAGGAAGAGACTTTAAATTTTCAGGATTTGAATTTCTTTTCTGCATTCCTTCACAGGTCTTCACCTCCCCTCCATGCACAGAAGGGAATTCCTCTGACAGGGTACAGAAATGGAGCCTAAAACATCAGGATTTTAGCTCCATTTCTGGGCCCTGCCAGAGGAATTCATCTCACCTTAGCAGGCAGCTCTTGCAGCCAATTCCCAGAGATGCATTCCTCTTGGCAAGTGGCAGCAGCTTGAAACCTTCCCTGCTACCTTCCCCATTGACTTTCCTGGAGAAGCCGATAGAGAAGATTGCAAATGGTGATCACATGATCATGGGGCACTAGGCAACCTGTTGTATGTACAGGTTGCCAAGCAAACAAGTCACAATCATGTGACTGCAGGAGTAGTAATATAACATTTTGGATAAGTGGGAGTGCTTCACAGGCTATAAAGCACCCTTTCTGAGGCTTGGATTATTGTTAAATGAATGATTGTAAATAAAGGGCTATCTGTTCTCCAAATATAGCATTGTGGAAAAAATATTTTGAAATCTTGGATAGTGCAAAATAATAATTACATTCTTGATGGATGTCAAGAACCTTTCTGTTGATGGTGATCAAAAAAAGGAAGCATTTTTATGTGCCTAATTCTGGAAAAGAAATAATAGAAAAACTAAATTATTTTTTTTTTTTGTAAAAAGGCAGTTGTATTTTTAACAGCACATTATATTTGCAAAGCAGGAAAACACAACACTAAGTTTTTTAAAAGATAAGTGCTAAACTTTAAGTGGGTTCTTTCTCTATTACATGCATGTTGTGTCCATTATACTCTGAATAAATGTATTGATGTATATTGAAGAAGTGAGAAGTCTGGATGATTATGAAGTTTCAATTCATGTATTGGCCCATTGTTGTGTAATTCTACTTATGCTGAAATGCAAGTAGAAGAAATCTTCTCTCCTTTACAACAGACTAGGGAAGATAAAACAAAGTTAATAACCTAGAAATAAGTTTAATAAAGTTAATATGAATCATAACATTTTTTAAAAAAATTATTTATTTATATCCCATCTTTATTATTTTTATATATAACTCAAGGCAGCCATCACACACAATACTCTTTCCTCCTCCAATTTTCCCCACAACAATAACAAGAGAATTGGGCTGAAATAGAGTGATTGCTTAATAAAAAGTGACTTGCTTAATAAAGTTAAACCAAGCACATAAAATGAAAGTGTCCAATTCCTTCTTTCTCCAGAGTAAAAAGCTTTTTGGGCAATGTTGGAAGAAGCAGGGAAAGAGAGAAGAAATGAGAAAGGTACTCATTTAGCAACCACAACTGAAACCAGCATCTTGCTTTCTTATTTTTGTCCTCCTCGTTTGTTTAAGCAAATTCTCTGCTCTACAAGTTGGGTGGGGGAGGGGAGAGAGAGAGAGAGAGAGAGAGAGAGAGAGAGAGAGAGAGAGAGAGAGAGAGAGAGAGAGAGAGAGAACAATTTCTGTAGGCAACCTCTTCCATGTCTGAAGTGATTACAGGGGCATACGTAAGCACACAATGGGGATACATCAGGCTGTTTACAGAATGCCCTTGTGGATGTGGTGCTATCACATTCCTTTTGATGTGCATTCCCATTCTGTGCTTGTTTACTCTCTTGTAATCTCTTCCTCTCTGATTTCTCCACCTGAAAGGTAGGGGGAAAAAAGAAAAACAACAACAGATCAGGCATAGGTTAAGCACAGGGCATGTACTGACTATAATGACAATCATGAGAATACTGGAAAGGTAATAAATGTGGGCCCAGGTCATAAAGGTCATAAAGCTATTTTAAAGCACTATTGTAACTTTGAATGGTTGCTGAATGATGCAGTCACTAAGTGAGGACTACTATGCATTTATTTCAGAAATGTCCTCATTGTCCAGATTGCTTTTTTTCCTGGAAATGGAGCAATTGCAATATACAGTAGAGCAGCAGAATAGTAACTTTTCATAAATTTCTGAATGCAAATGATTGGTATTTAGCGGCTCCAACTAGGCTGTTGGTTGACAGGACAGAGGCCAAACAATGTATAATTTTTGTCACTGTGTAATTCAGCTGAAAATATAAAAGATCATTTGTTATAAAAGAAAGGAAGACATAAATGAATCTCTCTGCATCAAAGGGCAATCAAGGACAATGACATTTTTTTAGCAATTAATTAGCATCTGCTTTATATACTTGATAAAAGTTTGCATACAAATTAAAACCTGGGAAAGATACTTAACAATAATAATACTATTAGATTACTAATTGATTGACTCAATAATGAACTTAATCAAATGTTTTCTTTGTTTGTCAAATCTAAAATGTTTTACCCAGTACAATTTGAGCCCCTTGAACTTCATATGGATCCCTAACTATATTTTTGTGGTGCCTAAACCTTTCTGAACATAATTATTAAGAATTAATGGTATTTTCCCTACTATTTGAGATAGGAAAGACTGGAAATTATAGTGTGTGCTTAAAATAGTTGTAATAGTTTTGAAAAAGAGAAAAATATGTACACAATTCTACCTTTCCAAGATATAGTGGGGAAAAAGAAAAAGAAAACAAACCCCAAATCAGAAAATGTTGCCACTGCTCAAATGAGGAAGTTAATCTGAAGTCGGCTTCAATTAAATTGTATGTTGGGGATAAAATTAATACTATAAAATGAGTATTTTCAAGAGTAATTTTTATCATGCTACCATGTATATGTTGCCAAGCGTATTTTCAGAAATTTAATGCTTTGGGGTTTGTTAGGAAAATTTTGCCTTAATTTTACATTAAGGAGATTTTACTTTTCCAATTTCAAATATATACCCTAAGGCAGGGGTCCCCAACCCACGGTCCGTGGACCAGTACCAGGCCACAGCATGCCAGCAACCAGTCTGCACAAACAAGCAAAGCCCCATTTGCAGGATGCAAGTAGCACACAAAATCACCCACCCTCCAGTCCGCAGAAAAACCTCTCCATGGAACCGGTCCCTGGTGCTCAAAAGGTTGGGGACCTCTGCCATAAGGCATATCTTTTTTCTCAGGTTAATGAATGGGAAGACACACATCCTGGAAACTTATCCTAATGGACCATTTTGGAACTGACATTTTAACATGTCTTACAGTTGGTTGAGTACCTGGCCAGGTATATATAAGAGTGTAGTTAGCCCCTATTCCCCAGTACAGTCACTTCCACCAAATAAAGAATTGTTATGTTGTACTCATCATCTCAGCGTCCTTCCTGCTCTCCAGAACCCACTACACAACAATACCTATAACAATTACTTGCAAAACATTGCTAGAGTATACTAAACAGATTATAAAGGATTGTTAGAATGTAGTAAGTTAGTGCCTCAAGATTATAGGGAGGCATGAAATAAATTTCAATGGCCAGTACATGTATATTAATTAAAGAATATTTTGAGATCCATCTCATTTCTATATAACTTAAAACTATGACTAATTCAATTTAAAATATTTATTTTATATCTATGGGCATCTTGGAGTCTTTTTGTGATAGCACTGGTTGGTTCAGATAAATGTTGGAAATTAGTTGGATGCAGCATTGGTTCTTATGAGGAGATTGTATTTGTACGTTCTCATGTTATTTCAAATTGTATACAATTCCTTTCACTTGCCTTGATCCCAGCAAAAATAATTGCAATATACATATAGTCAGCCTTACTTTCATTTATTCATTACTTAGGGACAAGCTCTGTACAAATGTCCCCAGCTTTACATCAGAAGCTACAAGCAGCACTAAAATGAGTAAGAGGACCCAGCCAAGACATCATGAACACATATGGTCTACCCACAGAGTTGTAGATTAAGCTGATCGTCTCCTATGTAGAGATAAATATGCCCTCGGTTGCTTCAAGGCTTCAGCATGTTGAAGTTTATAAAGTACATAAGAGGAACCATAATAATCTGTGCTTCACATAATACATGTGGAACTTTATGTATTCATGAGACTCTATTTTTCTACACTGCTGAAATATGGCTTCTGGCTTACGCTTTGAATAAATGTCTGAAAATTGCAGCTTGCTAAAATTATAAGGTTGCCAGATTTGTTTTAGAAATTCACCCACATGTTAATTTGCTGCATATTTTGGGTCAAGGCTCAAGCAGTATCTTCTTTGTCTCTCTGATCTAGTATTCCTGTTACTGGGTAAAGGCAAAAACAAAAATTCAAATGTAGCAGGAAAATTTTAACCAGCTTCTTTTCATAAACATGCTTGAATTCTGTTAGTATTAGATAATAGATAATAATATCTTACCAAAACTTTGTATACCACAGAAATGATTTGTCTTGCCCTCAAAATTGTTCTGATTTTCTTTAGGTCTTATAAGCAATTGAGAGAATGTATATTATTTTATTTATTTTTGCCTTTGAATCAGAATTGACTCCTGGCAACTGCCTATGTATGTCCCTGAAGTTTTCTTGGCAAGGTTTTCCAGAAATGGTTTGCCATTATCTTTTTCCTAGGGCTTAGAGAGAATGATTGGCCCATGGTCATCCAGCTGATTTTGGGCCTCAGGTAGAACTAAGATGGCGGCGCCTGGAATGGCTGCGGCTGCATTGGCTCTTGAGGGCGAATAGTTTTGGGAGGGATAGTGGGGGCTATAGGCCACATGATCAGGAAAATTTTGATGTGTTTGAGCAACATGGTGGAACTAAGGTAACATTCGACATACGACCGACAATCTTTGCTGGCCTGGCGAGTTTCTAGTGGTTTTGGAACTGTTGGTGAGATAGTTAAAAGTCGTTGGCGCTGTTTGAATTTGTTCTACCAGCAGCAAGATCTGATTGCTGGCCCAGTGATGGATTGTATTGCAAATCAGGACTGTTTCCAGAGGAGGAGAGGAGGAGAGGACCTGGAGCTTATGGAGTGAAGGAACTGGATGAGGCTGTCGGCAGGCCCAGAGGAAGGGAGTGGGGCTTTTGGAGGAGTTGGTGGCAGCAGCAGCAGCGTGCTCCAGGGGCGAAAAGAAGCAAGGCCTCTTTAAGGAAAAGGTGGAAGAGTCAGGATCAGAAAAAGGAAAGAAGGCGAGGTTGTCAGAATACAAGCGAATTTGAGGGCTAATCAACATGAAGCCCCATTTCCATCTGTCCTGTGTGCCATTGTTCACTCCCTAGAGACTAAAATGGACAATGTGAAATTTGAGTGGGCCACGAACAGGACGTATATATCGGAGGTGGTGACCCTTTGAGAGCTGTATGCAACAAAATTTCATTTTGATGTATGCCGATTGGTGTACATTCAAAGTGACAATAAAGTTATCATCATCAACTAGAATTCAGTTTCCCAGTTTTAACATGATACCTTAACTGCTACATCAAACTGGTTCTCTGGATATAAATCAGCAAGTAATTAAGAAACAAGCAGAGTGCAATTAAACTTGTCAATAGTTTATGCATTTACTATTGCCTGTGAGCTAGTTGTATTCTCCATTTATTTTGACCTGATTGACAACTTTATTCATAACAAAGGATGGAAAATGCAAAGAGGATCAATAGAACTCTCCAATTATTCTACTTTTCCTTTAACATATGCATATACATACACATACACACACACACACTTATTCAGTATGTTAATCAATAGTAAAGCAGCAATCTATAATTAAATATTGCTACTTTGCTTATTTAAAATAAATGATTTTCTGGCTGATATATTTCAGGAAATTTCTTTAAAGGTGCCCAGTATTACCGTAATCTTTCTCTTTAGCCCTGTTCTGATAATACTTGGGGGAATATGAAATAATTGTGTATGTAACTTGAATGCATTTGGATAAACATTTTAATGTCAGGGAAGAAGACTGGGACTGGCAGATGTGATTCTTTTTCCACTCACACATAGTCATATTCCATGTTTATTCCAATTATTTCCACTGCCTAACTTTATCAAACGAGTAGAAAGCACAATAAATACATAATTCTCTTCAAGTATAATGTTTCTGACTCAATTCAGTAGGTATTAACATACATCCTCTCCTCAGTCCAAAAC
Organism: Vipera ursinii; assembly: GCF_947247035.1. Lineage (NCBI taxonomy): Eukaryota > Metazoa > Chordata > Lepidosauria > Squamata > Viperidae > Vipera > Vipera ursinii. The sequence goes on along the minus strand of NC_139518.1, from coordinate 49,350,723 downwards.
TAAGACATGAATACAACTGCAACACAATCTTATAGCCAGGAATGAGGAAGTACACAATTCATCTAACACTGAATTAGACATCCAATAGGTATCTCTGCCTACTGAACAAAGCAACAGTGTTTTATATGCAAAGCTAGGCAACTTTGGGAAGTGCATCATTTGGACAAACCAAATACTTTTCTTCATCCACTGCTCTTTCATCCCAGTGCTTTCCTTGCCATGCAATGAAGATAAATTACCTATCTGAAGTTGAATGATGCTGAGGAAAGAGGCAGTTAAAATCAAGGGAGTTAGAATCTCCATTTAATTCCATATTTCCTCTTCTCTGGGTTCTTGTGGAAAGGGATAGGGTAGCTCTGAGGATTCAGTTTCACAGCTATCTGTTGATGGGCATTTGGTTGGGGGGCAGGTGTTATACATACAATAGCCGAACAACAAATTACTCAGCCACATTTTAGCCTATATTTAATGTGAATCAATTATAGTTCAGTGATACCACCCTTTGTTTATATGTGCAAGTCTGCACATATATACATTTTTATGGGATAATGAACCAATTTATTTTTGTTCTATTCTTCTATTAAAAGAGACTCAAGGCAGTTCTCTTTCTCCTGAACCATCTTCATTTTTACCACTACTCAAATCAAATCACGTTGACAGACGACGATGAAGCCAGGAGGAATGATAAAGGTCATAATTTTGTTGATATGTCCCTTGACTACTGCTTCAGAATAGGAAGCCTCCAGCTACACGTGCAAGTGATTCAAGATTATTAGCCAATTAATAACTTTAACAGACTCAAAATTCCATTTGGAAGAAAGAGCCTCTCACAGCTTTTAATTCCTTTTCAAAAAATCATGACAGCTCTTGCCCTCTTTGCTATCTTGCAATTTTTTCCTATGACTGACTTAAGTGTTCTCAAAGGTTGAAAGGGTGATAGTACTAGAAGGTACATCTCTATCTGAATTAAGAAAGAATCCTTTGCCTGATGGCATTAGAATATTCTGCCAAATATCTTATCATTGACTCAAAGAAACTGAACAGTGGGAAACAGGAAAAGAATACTTTATTTATGGATGGATTCATTTATTTCACTGCTTGAATTTATGCCACAATTTTCAAAATAAATAATTTTAAATAGTTTCACTAAGTCAATAGAAAATTGAATTCATGCAGGAATGTAATTCTTTAGGAATAATGGCTTTAGTTTACAATTAAGAAGGAATTAATATTCTCCTTTCAAATGTGAGCTCTATTCTGTTCTATATTTATAGCAAATAATTTACCAATTATTTTAGAGATGTTTTGTTTTAACAAAATGAAAATATTAAAGGCCAGTTCTGAACATTTTCCAATTCATTTTTCTATCAAAAAGCAGCCTGATTTATCATTTATTCCTACTGGGAAAAGATATAGGCTTTTTCTCAGAAAGGAAACAAAAGATTAATAATTTCTCTCTCTACCCCAATCACGTCCCCATCAAAGCATATCCTCAGCTTCATTTCAGTATAAAATAAATAATCCCTTTTAAAAATGTAAATTTATAAATATATTGTAAGGTTTTGTAACAGGACTGTTCTCTTTCAGAATGGAAAGAGACTTGGACTAAATCAACTAAATGTGTTTCAAGGTTATCAGAACAAAATGAAAATATATTCTTGGTAAAAGAAGGCTCATACATATTTATAAGAGTTGCTCTGCTTGCTTGATCAATTTCTTTGCAATTTCATATACATTAATGTTTCATAGAAAAGCCACCTGATATTAAAATGTAATACATGTTCACATGTAATTTGCTATTAGTTCCTGATAAAAGTGTTTCTGACTATGCATTCCCATGTGCAGACAACCCATAATAGCCTTAAAAGTGGCCATGTAAACCACACAAAGGATATAGAGGCTTTTCTTATGATAACATCTTTTATTAAGTGACCTTTTTTGGAAACTTTAAATACCCTATGATATTTTAAGTGTTCTATGACAACTTAATGGGGTTCTATGAAAATCTAAGAGAAAAAAAAGAAAGAAGCAGAGTTTCAAGGACCTTCTTTTAAAAAAAAAATCTATAGCCAGAAAAAAACTTTGAAAATCCCTAATCTATTGGATTCTACATATTCAGGGTTTAAAATTTCTTTTAAAGTGTCATATTTAGTTTTCCTATAACAAATAAAATTATGAATCCAAATAGTGAAAGTGTGATGTAGGCCTTCAGAGACAACTCTGTTCTATTATTATAATACTAGTTTTTCATGGTGTTATAAAAAGCAAGAAACTGAAAAAACATAATTTAATCAGGAATCAAGCTATGGTTGGTCTTTACATGTAGGAAATACATGGGGAATTATAAATAATTTAAAATAATAACAATGGCTAAACCTTCCTACATTATTGATTTCTGGAATGTTGACAATTTCATTCTAAAAATATCAGAATTTTAACACAGTAAAAGATACAGAGAGAAAGGAAACAAAAGAGAATTGATGATTAATTCTAAGAGGCTTCTCTACCCAACTGCTTCTTTACAAAGAAAAAGAAAATACGATAGGAAAGCAAAATAACACAAAGATATACAAATTTCCATCTACTCAGAGCAGTCCATGAAATATATTCCTACTCTGCATCTAACTCCATTGGTCCTTAGAATTGGTATATAATTCCTAATTCTCCAACTCTAAATTCCATTGCAATTGGTGCTTCGTTTACTTAGAATTTCCCCATTCACTTTTAATGACAGGGAATTTATTATTCCTGGTTATTCAAAGTTTGATTTTCCTAGACTTTAATGTTCTCTGGCTACTTTCCAGACAGATTGATTGACAGCTCAGATTTAAGTTTTCCTTTCACTCTTTTATGTCTGATTTCTACCTATTCCCTACAAGGGCATATCCATATAAAGAGATATGGAGCAATCTGGAGACAACCTTTCAAAGATTTTGTCAAATGCTGTGGATAAGTCATTGTTCATATCATCTATATTTCTATAGAAGAGCCATGGTGACACAGTGGTTAGAATGCAGTATTGCGGGCTAACTCTCTGACTGCCAGCAATTTGATCCTGACTGGCTCAAGGTTGACTCAGCCTTCCATCCTTTTGAGGTCAATAAAGTGAGGATGCAGATTGTTGGGGGGCAATATGGTGACTCTGTAAACCACTTAAAGAGAGTTGTAAAGCACTATGAAGTGGTATATAAGTCTAAGTACTATTGCTTTGGGCATTTATGTAGCTTTCAAGTTATCATTCTGATAGGGATCTTGGTGTTTATAACTAAATATGTCATAACAAAACCTAATTGGACATAAAATATTATAACACAAACATTTATTTTATTTTTATTTTATTTTAATTCCATTTATATCCCGCCCTTCTCCGAAGACTCAGGGCGGCTTACAAGCTTAGCAGTAGCCTTCATTCTATGTATATGCCTGCTTATTAGGGCTTTCACACACACCCCAAGCAAAATCATTTTATCAGGGATTATGAGTCATATACTGAAGGTTGAAATGGCACTGAGTTTTGATTACATTTAAAATGTTTGATCAAAATATTAACTTTAATGTCCATGAAGTATACTTGGATATGGTCCTAATGATTTCAGTAAAACTACATAAGGATGTTATGCTGAATTGTTCTATGTAAATAATTTGGACTCCTTTTAATATATTAACTATTAGGGTTTCTACCCCACAAGGAGAACACCGCAATTCAATGGAATCATTAGAGAAGTCTGAATTGTGTTGAATGCCGAGTCCTGATTATGACAGGATACTCAAAGCAAAGAACCAGCTGACATCCCAGTGAGCAAAGTAATTCAATTACCAAGGAGGAGTCACATTAGTGAATGAGGAAGTCATCAAGACAATTAAATTGAACTAAGATTACTGAAAAGGGGATATACTGATGAAATCAAGTGTTATTTAGGAAGTTTGAGTTGTGTTACCATATATATAGTTAATCATCTAAAAGGCAGCAGCTAAAATTCTAATACAATGCATTAATATTGTTGCCCAAATTTATTCTTGCTGGACTTAGTGTATATGCTACTTTTTTCTCAGTTTCTCATATTTTCAACTGGAAGTTTCTTTCATCTTCTTTGCACATCAGCTTTTCATTTAAAAATATATTTCTTATATTTCTTCCACTCAACTTATATTTCTGAGCAATTTCCTCTAAATTATTGTGTTGTTTTTATTCACACACAGAGAGAGACAGAGACGTATGCTTTTATGGTATGCTTTTTTAACTAATAAAACCTAAAAAATGCAAATGCTTTTTATTTTGTGTATAGATTTAAAAAATACAAATTGGGGAAGTTATTAAATATATATAAAATAACACATTTCTCCATTATTAATATACTCTTACATTTTATAAATATAATATTGATAGTATTTGGGGCATTTGTGGATAATTTCAATGTATTTTTGAAATGATATTTTAATAAAATATGGATACAGTAAGGTTTTACATAATATCTATAAATGAAAGTGGAAATTAGCTGATCATAATTATGATGAGGATAACAGTTGTTCTTAATCCATCCAATAATTGAAACTTTATAGGCAGACTAAAAATACCTTAAAGGAATGCCACAAAATCAATGAAAATAATTCAGTCTATGTAAACCTCTGGTTTGTTATGAAAAAGACAAGAAATAGCTTCATAATAATATGAAATAAGGTAAGACAATTGTTGACATTGTAGCATAATAGTACACAAAGGTAGAATTTTCCTCCTTTTTTCGGGAAAATAATTACAGCTCTTGTTAAATTTTTAAAAGAAAAAGAAAGTTGAAACAATAGTTCAATATTGCACATACATATCACTCATTCTTTGAAACTGCAGACAAGGCCCCTGTGAGGAAGAGGCATATAAAAATGGTCAAATCCATTCCTAGATGGACCTATGGGTAGGATAGCTCAGCAACTAATTTAAGTCGCCAGAAAAATGATGCAGTAGATTTGAAAATCTTCTCTAGGGCTTTAGGCTAGAGGGAAAAAACTTTTTCCTCCAGCTTTTAAACCCTGTTTTGCAAACAGATGTTTGCTGTGCCATGCCTTCAACAGAGTAATGCTAGCAATGTTTAATTTTCAGAAGCAGAACCACAGGAGATTCAGGTTTATGCATAACCACCATCTGCAGTTTCTTCATAAGACAGAGAGATAGGCCACCACTTGCTGAGTAGAACAGAGCAGTTGCAGATTAATACTTTCTCTTCTTTTCTTTTTTTGTAATTAAGACTGGGAATAATAGTAGTATGCAAACTGTGTTCCATGTATTACATAGCAAGGCTTCAGCAAGCAGGAACTCTTGAAGAAATGTTAAAATCTGAACATTGTATGCTAGAGAATGAAGTTGTAGTAATTTCTGAAGTAACATGCAGTATTCGATGTTCTGGACAAAAAATCAACAATGTTAAAAGACAGTAATCTACTGAAAGATGTGCTTCTATGTGAAAGATGTGGGGGTTTTTTGCCAATACTTCCGATCATTAAAATTGCTGTACCTTTCTATAGCTGCATTGGGAATTGGTCCTAGTGACTTTGAGTGTATGTGCATATCCAGTTATTTTCCTTCAAACCAGCTGCAGTGTCAGTCAGGAGCAGCTCCTGGAGTTACAGTGGAGTAAGAAGATGCAAATGATTTAATGATTTGAAAAGAGATGCTTTATACATGATCTCCCCATTTCCAAAGGATTTTGAAAGCAATTAAATGATGAGGGGAGTGGAATGTATAAACCAGTCCATACAAGTTGATTTTTTAAATGGAAACAAGTATTTAAAATACATTTTTTCTTCCATTATATTGAAGTGGTATGGCATACTCTACCACTTTAGTGTCCTATGTGTGGAAATCAAAGCAAATTTATCAGATGGCCAAATATACCCTGCCCCAGCTGATTTTTGTACCATGTATTACAATTGCAGTCACAACACACTTTGAGGCACGATAAGAAAACTTCTAAAATGATGACATTATTGCCTACTGACAATAGTTCATATGTTAGAACTGAAAAAAGAAATGGAAGGAAAAGTATGACACTTTAAAAAGGCTAAAAGTAGATTTTTGTCTTCCAGATAAAATACGGATAAAAGTGAAGAATGAAAGAGACAGATAAGAAATGGTAATGTAGGATGGAGAATTGCTATTGACCTTCTTCTGGAAATAAAATTTAAAGTAATTCTAAAAGTGAGCATTTGAATGTTAGAAAATCTTTATGGGGCAAAAAAGTCAAAGAAAGCTCAAACCTTAAAATAAAGCAGTCAGCAGTCCTTCACATGTTGCTGCATTGCAAGTTTCCTATTCCTTCACACTGGAAGGCTAGAACTCCTGAGATACAGAGTTCTTAAGCATCTAGATGGCCAGTCATTGCCTATCCTTGAACAGACTATTTTGATAGTCTGGGGATTATAATCCAAAAATCTTGAAAGCAGCTGGGAAGGAAATCATGACAGCATTCCCTTGTGAAGGGAAGAATATTTAAATGAACAAATATTGTCAACTATGAACAGCCTTAATTTTTAATTTTGATTTTTAAATACAAGAGTAAAGCTTCATTAGTGCAAATTGGAGTTTGTAAAATAAATGTCACATCAGATTTCATAGGTTTTCATATTGGAAGCTCTAGGCAAGAAGAATAAAAGAATAAAAGCACTCCTACATGGCATTATCTGTTGCAGTTTGCTGATCAGAAACTGATATCTTTGATACTTTCAGTATTTCAAACATTTTTTTTGGTCAGGAATAAATCAATGTAATGGGGTGTGTGTGTGTGTTTGTGTGTGTGTGTGTGTGTGTGTGTGTGCAAAATGTGACCATGCACTAATAGCATCATGTGCTATAAAAACAGCAATGAAGCACAGAAAGTGCAGACATTTTCTGCAGACAAAAAAGGCTTTGCTTCACTGCATAGTTTGAAATGAAATACTCAAAGTAGCATGTCTTCACATCCTAATTTTTTGACTCTAAAAAATCCCTGGCAATTTGGGAAGATGATACTCTATCGACACAGATAAGACAATGAAAATTAAGAACTGTAATTTAGGTGACACAGACATCTGCATTCTGATAACCCAGGTTACTGCTACCATATGATAGTCTTTCATTTGAAAAATCTATGACAAATGCATTAATTCTAATATTGGGAAGGAACATCCAAAATTGTTCCCAAATTTGGTATCATGTGGAACCAGAATTTATGGAGAATAACTCAGGATCTAGGGTGGAAAATCTGTGACCCTCCAGATCTTACTTAAGTACAGTTACAGCTGCTTCAGCCAGCAAAGAATGGGTTTTTCATTTTTAAAAATGGACATAAATCTAGCAGAATGGAAATTAGCCCTGCAGCATGGAAAATAAAAGTGACTGAATTTATAGCAATGTTCGCAGTCCTAAAGTGAGCACTTGAATTTTAAAGTAACTTGTCTAGAAATATGCCCTGTACTATAAGAGAAGTTTGTCATTGCCCTGCCCTGAAATGATAGAAGTGGGATGGCTTGTATTGATGAAGAATTTATTTTACTTAAAGGATAGAAGAATGTCAGGTCCGGTTTCCCTTTGCTAATGAAGTATAAGAGCAGAAGACTTGGCACATCTTATCCCCAAGGAAGATTATAATAAACAAAATAATAGATATGTCATCTAATGGATGGATTACTGGTTTGCTCATTCAAGAAAGTAAATGTTATGCTGGAGCTTTTAAAGTTTTCAATGATAAAAAATAATAAAATAATAATTATGAAAACAGTCCAATATATCTCACATTCATATCTTTGATCAACGTAGAAGAAGCATATGGACTTTGCCCCTTTTTATCTGGCTATCATTTAGTTACTTAGATACAAAGACCCATATCTGGATTAAAATAAAGGAAAGGATGAAGTGGATCAGGTCTATATACTTAATGCTGAATAACAAAGAACCATATATATAACTTATTAAGGGTACATATGTTCTAATCTTCAGAATCTCCACGTAATGTTTTTTGGTTTACATAACCATTTAAAAGACAAAAAGAGCTATGAGTCAAGTACCTCAGAATACATAGATCTATGTATTTTTCCTATGATACCCTGTTTAAATTATCCCTTTTGCACTACCTTTTTGCCTCTGGCAAAAAGCATATTGTACTTAAAATTAACTAGGTGTAGAGTATTGCCATTCGGCATTCTTACTTTTCTGAAATCATCTTTTGAAGTTAACCTCTTTGTGGTTCCCTTTTCTGGAACAGGTTCTGCCTTGCTTATCTTTTTCGTGATTTTTCTCTTCCAAATGCTATTCTTTAATTATTTCGATGTTTTAATACTCTCTATGTGGAAGGTCCCGCAAAGTTCATTTAAAAGGCATACAAGAAAGCACAGCAGTCATCATTTTGATTGAACATGGGAATACATTATTTCTTATTGCACGACGATGACAGAGTGTTCATAAAAAGAGCTATAGTAATTTCACAGTTTAAAACATTTCAGATTAGAATGTAGCTGGAAATCTTTGGGAGCATGACTTAATGAAATATTCTAGGCCAGTCCCAGTGGACTGAATTAACATCTGCAGTGCTAACTTCAGTGACTAGATTTCTAGGACGTTTGCAAAAGCAGGAAATAGGACGGTTAATGTGCAAGATAAGACAGAAAGTTGCCAGCTATCTTGTACTCAGCTAATTTCTTCTCTTCTCAGCAGAGCAACTGAAAGAAAAGAAAAATGTTCTATTTGCTTAATGCTCCCAAGGAACACATATAACAGGCATAAAAGGGAAAGGAATGGAATGAAGCTGTGTTTTACAAAGACAAGAAATGTTATAGATGGACTGCAATTTCCAAGGCTAAAGCAGCAGTTCCCCTCAAACTTACCAGAAATTTTGGTCATTCCAGCCTCAACATATCAGAAAGGCACTAATTTAGGAAAGCATAATTCAATAATATACAGTTATTATACAACAATCTGACTCATCCCAAAAATATGGTGAGAATCTTCATTTCAAACATTCTTCCTGATGTACTTTATACATTAAATAGAAAAAAACAGGCAATGTGACAGCTATAAATTCCTAATTTCTGATTTAAAAAAATACACATGCAATTGTTCATTGTGCATCAGTAAGAATGTTTGAAGTAAACTTTTTTATGAAAAGTTTGAGTTTGTTTATAATCTTAAGATGACACTGATTATAGTTGTTATTATGGTTTGCCACATAGTCAGCCGTATGTTCAGACCGGTTTTGATATTTTTATCCACCAATCCAGTCCTTTCCAAGGACCTGAGATAGGCAGATGTTAATGTTTGATGGTGTTAAATGTATCATTGCAGAAAGTTAACTGTTCTGAGTAAAGCTGCTTTTTACAATTGACCGATGGCAATTTTTTTCAATCTGAATGGTTCTCCAGCTGTTTTCAGATTGCATTCAAGGCATCCATTGTTCTTAGTACTACCTTTGCTTTCTTTTGCCACAATCATTCTATACAGGTCTTTGTATTTTGTCATCTTCTCTATTTTTTTTTTTTCTATTCAGTTGTCTCCATGTCCACCATCCAAACTTTTTTGTTTTTCTTATCGAGAATTGTTAAATCTGGGATGTTATGTGGCAGGTGCCTATCTGTCTGAATTCTAAAGTCTTAGAGCACTTTATATTCTTCCTTTCAATTACTTTGTCTATTTTATGGTCCTACCAGTTCTTGTTTGCAGACAAATAGTATTTCTTGCAAATCTTCCAATGTACCATTGTTGATACTTTATTCTAAACTTGTATGCCACCCACCTTGCTAGAGGTGACTGGAGATGAATGTCTAACACAGGCATGTCAAACTGCCAGCACACGGGCCGGATGCGTCACACCGAAACTGTGCCCACCCCATTGCCGGCAATGGGGAAAAAGTCACAATACATCACACGATGTCATGTGATGTCATGAGTTTGACATGCCTGGTCTAATTGATAGTGGAACTATAGGGATGACATACAATGTTGTTTCTTGAAAGTTTGTTATTTCCAGGAGACTCTAGGGCAAACTCTTGAAATTATTCTATGTGGTGATGAAGATGAAGACTACTTGAAGGAAGCAAAAGTTGCTGTGGGCAACTCTACTTATGTTGAAAGCTAAAACAGAAAGGAGACTACATCTTGCTAACCATTGAAAGAGACTGACTTCTAAATAGACTGCCACCAATTTAACAGTTACGCTAATTTCAATCAGTTACAGGAGGTAGCAGTGCTTATCAATCTTAGTTAATCTCAATAAAGCTAAGGATTAGTCCTGATTAGAGACTGAATCTCATAGTCGTAGGCTAGATTAAGTTTTTTTTTAAAAAAGGCAATAGCAAATCACTTCATTAATGTTGCCAATGACACATTATGTAAATATCCATGTAATCACCAAGAATTGAATTCAACTCAAGAAACATTTTACCTTTTTCCAACTATTAATTTTATACATTAATACACAAATTACTTTTGCTTTTATCTTAAATGTAATGCACCGGTTCCTAGCAATAATTTTGAGAGTAAATGTACTAGTGTGATCCATCAATTTTAATAAACTGCATTGAAAATCTCAGTGGCCTGCAAATGTTCAATTTTCTGCCTCTGTTTCATTCTTTTCATATGCATGAACATTTTTATTGTGAATATGACATACCTGATATGCTATGGTTTGGTGATCTGGCTGGACTGTTAGGCAGGGAAATACACTTAGGAATGAAAAAAGGCTTGGCATTAGAACTTCATTTAATAAATTAGTTCAGCACAGAAGGATAAACAAAAAAGAAAAAAAGTTTAAAACCAATCCAGAGGACATGCCAGGAAGTACTTGATACAAATGCCAAGGATAAAGCTAATCCCATGATCCCCACTCTTATCTCTAACTATTCCAAGCCAAGATCACAGCTCTGCAAGCTGAATATTATATTCACCAATGTGCCAAATTTCATATCTGTGTGGAAATTCCAAGTTTGCTGTTGCTGGAATAGACATGAAGAGTAGGAGGTGGGGAGAGAGAGATTGAGAGAATACGAATGCTGGCAAACTCACTCAGAGAATATTTGGAATTAAAATGACACCATAAAATATATGCAAATATAACATAAATATGCATAATATTGTAATGCCCTTTTCAGAATTTTCTAATTTGGTATTACATAGGCAAATTGATAAACAAGTGCACTTCAGAATGAAACTTGATGAGTTTATGTGTTTTTCATAGTCAATAAACTGAATTTTTAGCTGTTTTTAGGGGAGATTCAGTTAGCAAAATGCCTTTGCAGTCCATTTTTTTTAATGTATTGTAGACTCTTCTCCCATTGCTTCCTGGGGGATAGCATATTTGAAGAAATTAAAGGTTACACTAATTAAAAGACACTAAGATGGAATATAGTGACAATATACTTGAAAAATGGGTTTTATTAAAAAGTACTAATTATACATTTCTGTAAACTTTTAACATAATTATTCTTCAAAAGATTTTCTCCAAATTCAAGATAAACATCTTTCAAGAATAGTTGTTTCTGGACTACCTTACTTCCTTGGTGTAGCAGAGTACTTATGTTCCCAGTAAAAGGAAATGATGTTCTTTCAAGAAAATAAAGTTTAGTTTTGATATAAAACATTTGCATGCAGAATAAAATGTATCTAAAATAAACTTTTAAAAGGGGCATACACGGGAGCTTTGGGTGGTGTATGGTGCAGTGGCACAGGAAGTTATATGTATTCCTAGATGGATACATGTTACCCCTCTGCTCCATGAGCAACGTTGGTTGCCAGTTTGCTTTTGGATCCAATTCAAAGTGCTGATTTTGACCTTTAAAGCACTACATAGCATGGTCCAGGTTATCCAAGGGACTGCCTCTTTCCTATACATCTACCCATCCCATGAGGTCTGGCAAGAATGGTATACTGCAGGTCCCATCTGCAAAATAGTTCCATCTGACAGAACTTGGAAAGCAAGCTTTTTGTGCCATGACATCCACTCTCTGAAAGATCAGTCCTATCCTTATGGCCTTCCAGAAAGCTCTCAAGATGTGTTGTTGTTGTTTGTTTTTTCACAAAGCCTGGGGACCTCTCATAACAGAAAGTGGGAACATTGGTTGTATTATACATGACATCTTCCCTCTTGTGGTCTTGTTTCATCTATTGTTATAATTTTAATGGGCTTATACAATGTTTTAATTCCTGATTTTACTGTACAACACTAAGATTCACCTTAGGTGAGATAGGCAGCGAAATAAATTTGATAAACAAATATTACCTACAATCTAAAAGTCTTGCTGAAAGATTCCTGGATTAAAACACAACATATAGCAGAACATACCCATCCATCCAGTAGCAAATTATAGTTTAAAAGCTCCGTTAATTTCTCCATGCTTTTCTTTCAAGGAATATGAAGTTGTTCCACAAAAAAGAAGTAAATCCTGATCTACCAGTAGAAAGAAACCTGCCTAAACAAAAAGGCAAAAAAAAAATACCAGTAGTTTTCTTTCCTTCATAGCTCATACATTTAACAAATTAGGGCCAGTATCAGTTTTAACTTTTCTAGACAGACTTGAGAAGAAGTAAACTATAATCTGAAACATAAAGATTGGAAGAATGAATTTTCATTTAAAGAGGATGAGTGTGAATTTGGGCACAATTCTACAAAAAATGAGAGCAGTGACATAGTCATTGCCAATGAACCTGACTTTAAATCATATTATTTTCAGCCCTTCAACAGAAGTGGTGCTTCAGCTGAAAGCTAAAAGGCTTAGATAACTAAATTTAGCATGGGAAGCCAGTTGTTCACGTATATGTTGTTAGTAAACCTCAGTCTAACACAGTATCATACCATCATAAAATACAAGTAGTGACTGCATGATTTTTATATTTTCTTCATATTTTGCTGCCACTTTCCATGTGTACTCCTCCCCTGAAGAGAGAGAGGATCCTATTCAATGAACACTCCCAACACCTGGCTTTGCATTATATTTCCATTATATTTCCAAGCTTGCTACATCCAGTTAGGCTAGAAATGTCAGGTAGTATTTGGACCAGGTGGATCATGAGGTGGTCCAATTATTTTACCTATAATTAAAGTGGAGTATTTATTCAGGTCTGCCGGGACCTGAACACCTGGCTCTTCGAGCTCTCTGGCCCAGGCTGAGAATTTTAATTTTAATTTTAACTGGGGTTTTTATTTGTTCAGGGATTGATATAATTTTTTTAATTGTTTTTAACTTTTGTATTTTTCATTTTAATCACCCTGTAAACTGCCCTGAGTCCTTCGGGAAAGGGCGGTATATAAATATAATAAAATAAAATAAATAAATAAATAAATAAATAAATAAATAAATAAATAGCTGGGATTGCTCATTATAAAAAAATTGTAATATTATAGGAAAGGAAGACAAACAAGTAGATTTCTAATCAGTGTAGAAAAGCTGGCTAGAATATTGGAAAACAAAGGTTGAATTAATTTGTGTGCATAAGATCATGTAAGATGATATATGATTGTTGTTGTTAGTTGAGAAGTGATCTCCGACCTATCACGACCCCATGGACAACATTCCTCCAGGCCTTCCTGTCCTCTACCATCTTCAGGAGTCCCTTTAAGCTCACGCCTACTGCTTCAGTGACTCCATCCAGCCACCTCATTCTCTGTCGTCCCTTTCTTCTCTTGCCCTCAACCTTTCCCAGCATTAGGCTCTTCTCCAGTGAGTCCTTCCTTCTCATTAGGTAACCAAAGTATTTGAGTTTCAACTTCAGGATCTGGCCTTCTAAAGAGCAGTCATGGTTGGTCTCCTCTAGGACTGACCGGTTTGAACAGCTTTCAGCGCAAGGGACTTGCTGCAAACAGCAGGTTCTAGGCTTGAATAGAAAACATTTTCAGGTTTAAATGGCTGTTTTGCTATGATAAAATAGCATGCTGACAGATTATTTGTGAACAATGTTCATATTCTATATGTATCATATAGTGTGCAAAATTAAAGTGAAAACTTCCTTTGAGTTTTTTACATATTTACAGCTATTTATAGTCATACTGAAGGTGGGAAATGGTATCTATCAGCTGTTTTTTATTATCTTACTCACAATTCCTGAAAACCTGCAATGACAGTTTCTTATGGAACTTTTAGTCTAAAACTTCTAAAAAGTATATCATTTCCTGCCCATGAAAACATATACACATGCTCTTCACCACACAGATTTTTTGTTGTAAGCAACATTATTCAAAGAAAATAAATAAGAAATCATGAAGCAAAGTAGTTATTGTATAAGAAAAAAGAGGAAATCTAGTTTACACTAAACCATTCAATACTTTCCTATCTTTGTATATTATCCTTACTTCTACATGGTCCATATACTTCTTCATGCACAGCCTTTTGTTTCTTAAATTTTTCTGCTCTCCCTTTTAGAGAATGTCATCAACTCCATCCCACTAAGACTTTCTTAGTCTTCACCATTCTTTTGTCCCTTTCATTCTTTCTTCATATATTAGTGTTATGATTTGTTCCTCATTCATTATATGATGAAAACATTTTAACATGCTTCATTCTTATTAGTTAATTTTTGTATTCACTTCACATTCCAATAAAGGAGAGTATTTGTAGATCAGTGTTGACATGAGGGATCCTAGGTGCTCTCTGAAATTGGTTATTTTCTTGCAGGCATTTTATTACCAAAACCAGGTAATGTCATTTGTGCTAGTCTTTTTTCCTTATATTTGTCATGTCTCTAGAAGTACTCATCCTGATAGTGCCCAGTCTCTCCATGTGCTCTGGCATGATGTTCTGTTCCAGCTGTTCCTTGAAATGTGCTATGGTGTACAGATATTTGTTTAATCTGAGGTGTGCATCTGGAATCATAAGCGGTATCAATTTTTTGCCCACTTTCTTGCACTATTTTCCATCCAGCTGTGCAGTTGGCTGGAGGTTTATATCTGACCATGGTAGGTAGGGAATGCTGTCATAGGCATTCATGCAGGAATAAAAGTGCTCCTGCAGGCAAATTTTTCTCATTTGTGTGCTTTCTGAAGCATTTGACACACATATGTGTCAAATAAAGAAGAATACTTGTAGCTCAGGGTTGAACTGAGGAGGCCTTGGTGCTCTCTGAGCTTGGTTGCTTTCTTGCAGATGTTTCATTACCCAAACTAGGTAACCTCTTCAATGCTAGACCTAATTTGGGTAATGAAATGTCTGCAGTAAGCAACCAAGCTCAGAGAGCACCAAGGACCTCTCAATTCACATTCATTCAGCACCCATTAATTTTGGATTCCATTTCTTTTCATTTTACTATAAATATTTCTTAATATCCTATCTCCACTGAACTTTAATTACTTTTATGTTCCTCCTGAATATGCAATATCCAGTTCCATCCCAAATGATCCAAGGATTCATTTTTCTCAACATACCATATATTTTTCTACTACCATCTGCATAAACCCAAAGTGCACAGTTTAATCTACTTTCTCTGGTTCTTCACATATAATGAAATTTGCAATGATGCAGGTGAAACTCGAAAAATTACAATATCGTGCAAAAGTTCATTTATTTCAGTAATGCAACTTAAAAGGGGAAACTAACATATGAGATAGACTCATTACATGCAAAGCAAGATAGTTCAAGCTGTGATTTGTCATAATTGTGATGATTATGGCTTACAGCTCATGAAAACCCCAAATCCACAATCTCAGAAAATTAGAATATTACATACAATCAATAAAACAAGGAGTGTACATATTGGACCTCTGAAAAGTATAAACATGCATATGTACTCAGTACTTGGTTTGGGCCCCTTTTGCAGCAATTACTGCCTCAATGCGGTGTGGCATGGAAGCTATCAGCCTGTGGCACTGCTGAGGTGTTATGGAAGACCAGGATGCTTCAATAGTGGCCTTCAGCTCTTCTGCATTGTTCGATCTCATGTCTCTCATCTTTCTCTTGGCAATGCCCCATAGATTGTCTATGGGGTTCAGGTCAGGTGAGTTTGCTGGCCAATCAAGCACAGTAATCCCACAGTCATTGAACCAGGTTTTGGTGCTTTTGGCAGTGTAGGCAGGTGCCAAGTCCTGCTGGAAAATGAAGTCAGCATCCTCATAAAGCTCGTCTGCAGAAGGAAGCATGAAGTGCTCCAAAATCTCCTGGTAGACGGCTGCGTTGACCCTGGACTTAATGAAGCACAGTGGACCAACACCAGCACATGACATGACTCCCCAAATCAACACAGACTGTGGAAACTTCACACTGGACTTCAAGCATCTTGCAGTGTGTGCCTCTCCATTCTTCCTCCAGACTCTGGGTCCTTGGTTGCCAAATGAGATGCAAAAGTTGCTATCATCAGAAAAGAGGACTTTGGACCACTGAGCAACAGACCAGGTCTGTTTTTCTTTAGGCCAGGTAAGAAGCTTCTGATGTTGTTTGTTGTTCTGGAGCGGCTTGACAAGAGGAATACGACATTTGAAGCCCATGTCCAGGATCCGTCTGTGTGTGGTGGCTCTTGATGCACTGACTCCAGCCTCAGTCCACTCCTTATGAAAGTCCCCAACACTTTTGAATGGCCTTTTCCTGACAATCCTCTCCAGACTGCGGTCATCCCTGCTGCTTGTGCACCTTTTTCTTCCACACTTTTCCCTTCCACATAAATTTCTATTAATGTGCTTTGATACAGCACTTTGGGAACATCCAACTTCTTTTGCAATTACCTTTTGAGGCTTTCCCTCCTTATGGAGGGTGTCAATGATGGTTTTCTGCACAACTGTCAGGTCAGCAGTCTTCCCCATGATTGTGATTCCTACTGAACCAGAGTGAGAGACCATTTAAAGGCTCAGGAACCCTTTGCAGGTGTTATGGCTTCATTAGCTGATTAGAGTGGGACACTTTGAGCCTAGAATATTGCACCTTTTCACAATATTCTAATTTTCTGAGATTGTGGATTTGGGGTTTTCATGAGCTGTATGCCATAATCATCACAATTATGACAAATCACGGCTTGAACTATCTTGCTTTGCATGTAATGAGTCTATCTCATATATTTGTTTCCCCTTTTAAGTTGCATTACTGAAATAAATGAACTTTTGCACGATATTCTAATTTTTTGAGTTTCACATGTATACTCATTTTTATTGCCAAACACAAGTTCCTCAATCTTTTATACATTAATGGTCCAATCCATATTCCTCATTGCATAATACAATGTATCTAACATTTTCAGCAAAACATTTGGTTACTCAACCAAAATCATGGCATTGTCCAGAGTGCATACATATTTCTGTTCCAACCAACACAGCTCTAATGTCACCATAAACATCTCTTATACTTTTATGTATCCAGACGTTAAACAACAATATTTTGTTACTGCAAGCTCAGTTATAATTGATTCATTAAGTTTTCCATTTCATTTCCATCATATAGTACTCGAAGTGCATGCAGCAATCTACCTTCAATTCCATATTGTATAAATCAACAAGCTTAATAAATTTTCTGAATTTCCCAAATTTTTGTTCATTATCACCACTGATACTTTCCAAATAAAATTTTTACAAACATATTCTCAGGCACATTGAACAAACCAATGCCCCTCTGGTTTTGCATTTATACCTACTATAAGAGCATTCAGTGAGCTGTCAGATTCAGTCTTCATGCACACATTAAATATGTTGTACAGCCATTCTATAAACAAGCAACATCCATATTTTAACAGTTCCCCAGTTATAGCTGCAGCATCACCAATTTTCAGTTGTCACATCATTTATGACTTACTTTTCATTAGGTTTTTGTAGACATTAACATTGATACCATTTGTTTTTATTTCATTATTTGATATGTCACTATCAATCCCATACAGATCACTAAAATACTTTTTCCATCATTCCCTCACTCAAGTTTAATCTCAAATCATTTTCTCACTTTCATTTTTACTTCTTATTACTTGGTTAGAAGTTCCTTGTTCAGCTTTTTCTACCCATTTCCAAAATTGTTTTTTTTTTTTAAAAAAAATGTTTCCCTCTTTTAATTTTCTCTTCCTTATCTTTCTGACTACCTCTTTTTAATCGTTTTTCCTAAACATTGTACAATATCTTTCTTTATCTACACATGATGGTGGTCTATTCCATATTCAGAACCACCAATCATCCTTGTATTCTTCACTAATTCAATCTTCCAGTTTAAGGAATTAGATGTCATGCTTTTTTAATCATTTGTTTTTCATGTAATACATGTAAATAGATTTAAGCCATGTATCTGAGATGTGATTGCATACCCTTTAATTCATAGAATATGATAGCACTTTTGGTATTGTTACAAAGGAGAGTAATGTTGAATGACTTAGAAATTTGATAAATTTAAACAATCTGGGTGAATATGAAGGTTACAATTTCATGTCATTTCAAAATCACATTGAACTCTAATTCCAAGCATAACTAGCTTTATATTTCCTTATCTAGAGCCTCCCAATTAGAGTAGTGAGAGTTATTTACCAAAATGGACTCTACTACTTCCTGTACATAGTTCACTTTCCTACAGAGATTCTATATTATCCTTGCATACTTTTTGTTTGTTTCTGAACAGATTGTTGTATTTCAAATTAAATACTGAACATTTTTAAAAAGAAATAAAATTAATGGTACTTATTTGAGATGGAAAACCATTATTTAAAAGAACTTTGCCTGATAGTATGCCAACTTAAAACAGTGAAAATGGCATGATAGGACACTTGTTCACAGATACAATATGTAAGCATTATTTCTGGAGTCACAATTTCTTAGGGCAAAGATGAAACTTGAAGCAACAATTAATGATTCTGCACCCTAATCTATGAATAAGACATGCACATACCTTTTATAAAAAGAAAGCTTTTATCCAGCAAATCATTAATTAATTTCCTATAAAGTCCAAATAATGCAACTGCATTAAACTTGCCCAGTTATTGTAAGTACAGCAAGAAAACTCAACTGATCTTATTACTGGCAAAACCTGTTATGTTAGAGGGAAAAGTATTTGATTGCAACTCAAATAACCTACTTTATTTAAAGAACAATGGTATATCATGGTCTGTGTATTTGAAATTCTTCTGTAACCTCATGTCTCCTCTGCTTAATAACGGCAAAATTAAACTAAGCTTCTTCTAAAGATGAGACTCTCGGGAATCCCAGGAAACAAAAGAGCAGGAGTTTCAATTCTCTCTTCTTGCTGAGAATAGATTCTGCCTCATATAGCCGCTGATGTATAGTCATCTTAAAAGAGTTAGTTAATTTCCAATGGGAAAAGGCATAAAAGAAGAATCTCCTTATCTTTAATGGAATGTTACTGAACTATACAAAATGACTCACATTTAAAATAAGTAGAGAAAAGTCTTGTCTGTTTTGCCATGATAAGAAACCATGTTTAGTATACAGCGTGCATTCTACTCAATCTGCTAAATATGAGAACTCTTTAAAGTCAGAGACAGGGACGCTCCCAGATGTTTTGTAGCACTATTTGCTAAACAATAAAATTAAACATAAAAAAAAATCAGACTCTTAACTGGATTAAGCAATTGTATTTAATCTTGTCATTCAAACCCTAGTGTTACTCCCAATAAATCTGGAAATGCAATAAAATTCATGACATTTCAAACCATTTTACACATTGGTTACACTTGAAGATAATGCACAAGCCTCTGTTTTGTAATGCACTCTCTTCCCTTGCTTCTTGTAGCCACAGGAGATCAAAAGAATCCTCTTTTTTAATTAATCATGGTTTGTCAACACATTCTTTGGTTAATTTATTTATTTATTTATTTATTTTAATCCCATTTATATCCCACCCTTCTCCGAAGACTCAGGGCGGCTTACAATTTAAAGCACAAATCAATGTGCTTAGCAATAGCCTTCATTCTATGTATATGCCTGCTTATTAGGGCTTTCGCCCCCCCCCCCAAAGCGGCATTATTACAAAGTCAGCTTATTGCCCCCAACAATCTGGGTCCTCATTTTACCTACCTCGTAATAATAGCTTATTAAAATAAGCCAAACTCAAAGCCTGGCAATGTTAAGCCAGCTAATAACATTTAAGAGAAAGTAAAATATATATTTTAAAATTCAAATTAAAAAATAGCAATAAAATTAAAATTGGTAACAACAGTACAGCTGAGCAATTATGTGGATAATTCCCCAAACACATTCAGGAAATCATCCAGATCCATCAGATCATTTTCATCAGTCCTAACATTATAGAGGTTTATATTGGTCTTCTGTATAAATCTGATGAAGGAGTAATCTGTGCAGGAAAATGAAGTCATACTTCAAATCATTAACTTCATTCAAACAGAAATTCAAACCCAACATTTGTCACACAAATACTAGATTGGAAAGCCTAGTATTTGTATAAGCAAGACCTCTTAAGCCATCCCTTAAGACAAGACTTCTTAAGCCACTCATAAGTGGAAATCAGACAAGAAAAAAAAATATGACAATCCAATTGCATTACCCAAGTTACCCCAGCTAGCTTGGGAAGAGATGTCAGACAGGACAGTGAAACACCAGTTCAGTCACCTCTATTTCTAATACATATGAAGCATTGCTACTAGTTTCTTTGCATTTATGTTGAGATAAAAAGCCTACATGTATCACCAAATTCCCTTTAAACTACTAGATGGTAGGACAGGGGGGGGAACCAATAAACCTTTGTAGTATTAACCATCCAGTTAAAGAACATATGTTCCAAATTGGCAAAATGCAATATAGAATATTCAGGTAGACTTCCTTGACCTTCAAACCTAGATTTCCATCCCACAAAATTGGCAGAAATAAACTGCCTTCTCTTCCAGCATCCAAATTCTGGATTTATATGAAATACTATAAATTTAGTAAATAAATCAACTGATCTGACATTAAAATATCAATTTCAATTTAAAGGGGTCACCATTTTTATCACTTTGTCTTTAGTTAAGCCTCTTCCTGAAAGGAAGAGACTATTAGCAGGGGCCTGCCCTCTATTTGTTGATGCTTATTTAATACCAATGCTGTTTCCAATATCCCACCCTTCTTGATTTTGCTGATATATCTCTAAAAACACCAGGCCAGACAAACTAGCAGTCCAGATTCCCTCCCACCCCATCATGAACCTATTGCCCTGACCTAAACACCTTTCAAAAGGATAAGATCCTTTTCTTCTGAGTTCTTTTCCAGTTCCTGTTATACTTTAAAGGGTCTTGATGAAATTATTAAAAAAAACAACAATAAGAATAATTTCTTGCCTGAAAAAGCTTGAAAACAGACAACTACTGACACCTAGTAGAGAATTATAACATAGCACATTAACAACAATGCCCAGAAACAAAGAAAAATCTGTTCCCTTGAACTCTAATAACCTTTAAGAAGACAGCTGCTGGGAACAAAGAAAAGAGTACACACTGGGCCAGCTATAAGATTAGAAAGTGTCTGAAGGAAAAGAAATATTCTGATATCTAAACTCAAGAATTGTTTACAGAAAAAGAAAAAAAATGACTAATCTTTTAGTGGGGGATTTACAGGAAGGATTCAAGGTGGCTGAATATACTGAACTGCAATTTTGACTGGTTGACAAGCCTTGACAATTGGAAATACAGTGGATTATAAAAAACTATATATAAAGATAAGAACTATACAAAACTGGACTATTTGGATTTTGACTTTTGGCTGGTAATTACAGAGACTATGGCATGGATGATGGATTATTTGAAAGGGGGAGATAACATGGATATGGTGTACTTATCAAAAAATGACAGATAACCACATTTAATATCTACTCCTGGAGGACTCAGCCTGGAATATCAAAGACCTCCAGAAACAACATTTCAAGACAAGACAAATATTCTCTAACAGGAAATTTATGTAATGTTACGACAGATACAAATGACAATAATTTTAAACCAAGAGGAGATTAAACACAACTTTGATGACATAAATGAGCACATTTCTAATCTAAACTCACAACCAAAAAATACTCAGAAAATGTTAGACAAAAATGAACAAACAAATCAGACAACAGAACATAAACTAGAAAAAAATGACTTAATCAGCAAAACTACAAATGAAGAGAATTATAATTTAATACAAACAGGAAAAAAGTTACAAGACTTGGACATAACAACAAAAATGGAAAAGATACCTTATTCATTATAACATCAAAATAAACCTGAGGATAAGAAAGAAGACTTAACAAAATGGACACTGCTAGGAGAATCATTGTTTGGGAGGCAAAAGGCATATATTTTATGTACTCTGTGTTCTTGACTCCCAACAACATTTACAAAAATACAAGAACTTCCTGGCAAGCAGAAAATATCAATTTGGAAAGCTATTTGGCAAAAGAGGAAGGCCAGAGACAGTTTCAAGATATATGATTCGCCCTACCAGATGGATTATTACACGAGCAAACACTTGTTTGAATATGTTAAATGAACAGAAAACTTTGGCTATAAAGGGGCCTTACAATAAAAGGGATAAGAGATATAAGTAATATAGTACTTTTGATAATATATAAAATGTAAAAATATTGGGATGATGTATGTGAATAAAAAGTTTGAATTTCAAAGATAAATTAAGTTTGAAGAGAATTAGGATTAAGAAATGATTGAAATATTAAGCGGAAATTAAGCTTAAATAACAACTTTGAAAAAAAGGATATATAGTGATTTAACAAATTAACATTTACAAATATAAGTAAAATATAAACTGATCAGAAAAAATGGTATAGGTAGATGTCATAAGATAGATAGCAGTATACAGTAGTATTTTTATATGAAATATGAAAACATTGGGATGATGTATTAAAATGGAAAATTTGGATATTTCGATGTTAAATACTGAAAAAAAATATGACTGATAAGAATTGTTCGAATAGTAACGAGAAATTAAGCTTAAACAAGATTTATGAAAATAGAATATATGATGAACCAATAAGCTGATTTCTATAAAAATAACACAAGTTGATAAGAAAAAATATGTCACATATGGACGCTATTATTGTTGGTACAAACATGGAAGAAAATGTTCATATTTAATCATTTATGCATTGAAAATATTAAAAATTATACTTGTTTAAGGTTGAAGGATAATACTATTGGGAGAAGAGAAGATCAAAGAAATATACTATTAATCAATATACTAATTATGGAAGTATATTAATTATTATTGTTAATTAACTATTAATGATTGTGGGTTTTTTTTAAAATTTGTGAACCAAGACAACACACTGTACACAGTGGTGGGATTCAAATATGTGAACAACTGGTTCTCTGTGTGGATGCCACTTCCAGATGTCCATTCTGGGCCTGGGCAAGAAAAAATTAGCTACCGGTTCTGGCAAAGTGGTGCGAACTGGCTGAATTCCACCACTGGCTGTACATCAGGCACTAAGGATTGTTATTGTAAAAAAATCAATAAAACACTTTTATTATTTTTTTTAAAAAAAGGAAACTTAATAGAGACACCTCTCCCTTCCTGTCCTGGATAAAATAAACTAACAGGACAATGTATTGCAAAAAAATCTTCTATGCAATATTATAGAATTCTAATATGTCATACATGGATATGCAGTTTTAATACAAGGCAAGGAACTCACCAATAAAATCGGTTTGGTGTGATCCGTTCATGCATGATCTGCCATCTCCTTCCAAAATCCATAGAACTGTACAGCTGTAAGATATTAAGAACCAAATTAAGTAAAACTATAACTATGGCAGACTTAGTGTTAGTCCACTGCAACAAAAGTGACAATATATTTTACTGTCCCTTAGGTCCTGCTAAAGCGCTACATCTAGATGACCTTGGCTGATTTTCAAAAAATTAAGTCTGGTTGTAGAATTGAATACCAGGACTTATTTAGGGTAGATCGGCAAATTTAAAAAAAAAACAAATAAAGAAGCAGAACAAAAATTTATTTTGGTGGCCATGATGAAACCAATTCCACTGTAAAGAAAATTTATATTTAAAAAGACTACACAAATTTTGTGTGTGTTTGTATGTGTATAGGGAGAAAGAGAGAGAATGTATAATGGATAGATTTTTTTTCTTCTTAATGTTTTCCCACAAGTGCAGGATCTGCTTTTTTTCACATGAACTAAGTGCTGGTTGCGAACAGAATTGACTGGCTGGCTTGTCACTCAAGCCTGGCATCATAGGCTGAGAGACAGTGACTGGCCCAAAGTCACTCAGTCAGCTTTCATGCCTCAGGCAGAACTAGAATTCATAGTCTCTGGGTTTTTAGCTTGGTGCCTTAACCACTAGACCAAACTGGCAAGAATAAATCTGTCATTTTCTTGTCATTTAATAACAGGCTGGAAGTTGCACATGGATAATGTTGAAATAAATTTTCTACTGAACTTCTTTTCTTGAAAAAAATCCCACTGCAAGGGTCAAATAGATATGTACTGAGTACTTTACCTACATTTGAAATTTAGTAATAAAGGCAATCAGACATTGTATTTAGAGCTTTCATTATTATAACTGATATTCAGAGAATTTGTTTTGAAAATTTATTATTAAGTTCACTGTTATAATCAACTCCCAATTTCATTAAATAAAATCCTGCTGGTGTTATTCTATGTCCTATTTATCTCATCTGGTGTTTCTGAAACCAAACTGATATTAAACAATGAATACTCAATTTTTTCAGGCCAAACACAGAAAGCAATGTCAGCAATCTGAGAAAGTTTTAAAGTAACATTAGGTATAAATATAATCAGAAAAAGAATATTACCAGGGAACAATATAAAATCTGGACAAAAAATTAGAATGTTAGAATGTCTATCTTTCATTTTCCTGGAAATACTTGCACTGTAGGGCCAGCTCTACAATTAGGCACAGTAAAATAAATATTATATTATCAAAGATACTTTCTTTTAGTTCCCTGTATAGGCATTTCTAGAATTTTCTGTTTTATATATCATATGTTGATCTTAACCACTTTTACTAGCTAGTACAATGCCCAGCCTTACAGTCTTGGTTATAATACTCTTCTGGGGAAATCATAATTACTCATCATAATTAAGAATTAAACCTTTACTTCTATTTCCAGTTGGAAGGGAATTGTTTTGTTGCTTTCAAGCATGATGAAAGAATTTAGTCAATATGTTTGAATTTATCCTGCATTTATTTTGAATGGAGATTTAGCTTATTTGTTTAAGATATGAATACATTTTGGATTTAAACTGTAATCTATTTGGGCACATCAATCATTTGTTAGTTAGAAATAGGATATAAAAGCATTAAAAGTAAAGTAAAACAAGATACCAATTATACCATATCTGGGATATGCCAATATTATTCTAAATATTATTCAATTTATAATGTGTGAAAGGAGGAACACACAAGAAGAAATGGCACAAAAACAAGACATAATTTATAGCCTCCATGGCAACACTGGTGCTGAAAAATTAAATGCTCTGACAGCGATTACACATCACAACATATCAGAGAATGCCAGAATGTCTCTGTAGTCCCAGCTAAAAGCAACCCCCTCCAACCTTCCATCTTCAGCTTTCTTAAAGGCACATATTCAGATTCCGTTATGTACTTTCCAAGTGTGTTTTATTAAAATAGCAACCAACGGCAAAGAAAGGCAAAGCACAGCATCCCCCAAACAGTGACAACATTAGGGAATATACACCCAGTTTTTCTGGGATAATGTAGTTGCTATCTAGCCAAGCAAAGCAGCGTTTGAGCAAAACTAAAATGCCATCTACACAGTTTACTTGTCCTAGTGTGCACACAATGCACTCGGCAGATAAGTTGCTAAATAAGTGTTCTTAAAAAGATGAAATTTCAGAGAGGGATCTAGCTGTGTAGATGTGTAGATGTAAGGCTTACTCCATTTTTTCTTCTTCAATTGTTTTATAGATTAAAGTTAGATTTTAGTCAGAATAAAAATAGTTATATTAAAGTATGCATAATGTAGTTAAAATCAGCTTGAAAATGTGGCAGATAAAGTGACTGCAGAAGCCAGGGTCTAGCACCCCTTGAAGCCAGCAAATGTGAAATGCAAATCAACCTACTGAAAACTCACACACAAACACACAATACATACTGTTGTGTACTTGGTTCATTGAAGGCAATAAGTGAGAAAAAGGGTTCCAAACAGTAACATGCTTTATTGAAGTCAAGCAGAACAGAACTGAAACAGTGGCTGCTGTGCAGCTATTAATACGGTTGGCCACTAGGTGGTGGCCAATAGATTTGAAGGAAGCCATTCCCGCCCCAAATCTACCAATGATAGTCCTGGAGACAACAAGTCTGGCTTGGTCAGTAGTTGTTACACATACACACCAATGAGCAACCGTTAATGCAGTATTTAAACAGTATTTAAACAGTTACATGAATCAAGCAAAAACCCAATACATTACACATACCCTATAATTAAAGGTGCCATAGCAATTCTCCTGCATCAGTTAGGTAAGACTCCTTCTCTGACTATCCTAAATTGTCCACAAGAAACACCATGTTCAATATGAAAAATAGCAGGTCCAGACTGGAATACCTAAAGCCATCTAGGTATAGGAATGTCCTTGGCAAATGATTGTAGCAAATAGACTTCCAGAGAGCTGAAAGCAAGACCTCTTCAAGAAATATACACCCATGTTGCTTTCTACTTATCTTGAAAAAGAGGCTATCATATAGAATTAATCTATAAAAATAAATTATAAAAATTACAAATCTATAAAGCTGATACCCTTGTTACCTAAATTTGCTAATAATATTAAAACCTAAACCGCCCTGTTGTCTAACTTTAATAATGACCATTCTGTATATTTATTCACTATGGCTTCCAACAACTACAACTACCCTTAGATATGTTGGTTTACAACTTTTATCAGCCCAACCCCAATTTCCATTGTTATTGAATAAGGATGGTGGGTATATATTTGGGCAAAAATGTTCAACAATTCACCCAAATTTTTTAAAAAAACAATAATTAGAGTCAAGACTTTATGTTTGCAAAGAGCGAATGCTATCGTCAAAAATACCTTGGTCAAAGGAAAAGGGATGGTTCCAAATGACTTAAGACTTTAAAGGTCAGTATTAATGCTTTAGATTGGCCACAAGCAAATTTCTCCAAAAAAAAGTATGATTGGATAGTTTGGGATATGTTAAGTGTAAAAAAAAATACTTTTACCCATTCAAAGTTCTTCAGGTATCACTGGAAAGAAAGAACCAATTGTTGTGGTATGTGAAACCTGAGACTTAAGGGGTCATAATAACATTTGGCAATAATGTGTTACATAACTCTTCTTTTCTACAAAGTTTTTCTACAGTTACTTGTTCAAAAGCATCCTGTCTATCATTGTGGGAACTCAATAATTCTGGTGGTGGTGGAGTGGGAGGGTTTTTAAAAAAATAAATAAATTAATGAAATTTGATTTCAGGATGATTCATGGGAAAAGGATTCAACGGAACTTGTAGTTTTTAGGCGAATTCACAGAGTTAAGGAGGCTATTCATTTGATAGCGCTTGACTTCTTTCCCTTTCTAGCAATCAGAGGCCCAACAGAGACTCCACTTCCTCAGGGTCTTGCGAAAGAACAGGGTAGAACAATGACTGATGACCTTCTTTTACTGGTCTATTATAGAGAGCATCCTATCACACTGTATTGTGGTTTGGTATGCTGGCCTGACTGCCGTGGATAGGAAGATATTACAAAGGGTGGTGAGCACAGCACAAAACATCTTGGGCTGTTCTCTGATACCACTAGATGACATCGCCAGGGCCCGCTGCCATGGAAGAGTGAGGAAAATTCTCAGTAACGACTCACACCCTGGTCAGTACCTCTTTACTCTCCTACCATCAGGTAGGAGATACAGAAGTATAGCCAGCCACACCAACAGGCTGAAGAACAGTTTCTATCTATGGGCTGTCAGGCTCCTGAATGGGAAATAACTCCATGTATGATAACTTGTGGGGCCGGCACATTGTGCAATTAGCTCACATGGTGTAACAAGATGGTGGTTTTGTTGCCAATGTGAGTTGTGGGGGGGTGCACAAAGGGAGGGTTAGCCAATCTCATTGTACACATGTTGTACTTTGACAACAAAGGTTGATTTGACTTCATTTGACTATGAATTTCTATGGAAATTAGATGATCGAGAAAAGCCACTGTTATACTGTGTTATTCTTAAGAGGGAGAGGAAAAAGATCCCCTTATTCCACCTTTGATTCATCACCGCCTGCATGCTATTAATCATGCATATAAACAGAAAGGTCAATTACGTATTATTTAAAGTAAACCACTAAACGAAAGGGTTCTTTGAGCATAAATGTGGAATTCCCTTGCTTGTGGGACCCATAGGAGATGTCAAATGCAGCCAAAGGAAATAAAGTCATTTGCAGTCAATTGCTATGAAGTATAAAGGAAAGCAATCTGGTTTATTGTGATTTGTGTGTATCATTTTGATAAGAAGTCCAGTGTCTTTCAAGATGACATTACAAATAACATATTTCAGTGACAAAATACACTATTTTTTTAACATGAGAATAGATACACTACCACATGGAATAGCTTATGCTACTATAGCAGCATTTTCTCATTTTCATTTTCAGCTCTGAATACTGTCATCCTCCTATGTTAAATCATGAGGGGGGAAAAAAGAAATTACTAAGAAATAGATTCTAAATTCAAGGAAATGTATTATGCCACTGCACTGGGAAAGGCTTAAATTAATTCCCATTACAGAAATATTATATTCTCTTTGCAATTGTATTTAAAAATGGTAGTTCAGTCTTTTCATTGGACTGCAAGGTTTTATAATAAAAATAGGATGGAATATATCATAAATATAACATATCCAGAATAAGGAATACAGTACAGATTAATGGTATTAATACTTGGTAAGGGTAATGCTTGGTAAATAAAATAAGGAGACCATTTGGCAATTTAATTGAGATGATTGATGAAAGTAGAGGTTATATTTTCAGTATTCAGACTGCATTTATTGTAACTGTGATTTGGAAAAGGGTACTTTAAAAAGAATATACAAGTTTTGAACTTACAGTTTCTGGTAATGAGAAAGAAAACTATTCATAAAAACATTATTTTTATAAAACAGAAAATATAGTAAATGTACTGTATATAATATTAATATCAGGAAAATGGCAATGATTGAAGATTATCCTAACTAATAGTTTAAAATACTTTGTTTTATTGAATATTAAACAAGATGCAAAATTTTGAAGACTAAGGATGTAAATTATGGGAACTAGTTGAGTAATTATAAGTTAACAAGATTATTTTCAGGTTCATTCTCTAAAGTTAAGATTTCCCTGATCTCAAAAAGCCAAATGCAGCATTTGAAACGCCTTTCCAGTTTCTGCAAAAGTTCCAAAATGTGGTTATTTCAACTATCATAACTCAAAACAGATGCTCAAAACAGAAACAAGAAAGTATACTGGATTTGGTCAGGAATTATATTTAAAAAGATTTTTTCCCCTTTTATTCTGCTGGCAAGAACCAGTGGAGTCTTGATTTCTTAAAGGTCCTAAAGGTGGAATTTTCTGCAATGTCCACTACAATTTACTCCCTTTTACAGTTATACTAGTGGTAGTGATATTCCAAGCGATGGCATCATTAACATTCTGAGCAAGCAAAAATAACTTGTCAGAATTTGTGCATGATCTGATTATAAATGTTTAATGTCTTGAAATGAGCAGTGTGGTAGCCTAGTGATGAAGACTCTCACTTCTCGCGTGGAAGATTGAAAGTTCAATCCTAAGTAGCTGCAGATGTTTCTCTATAGGTAAAGGTAAAGGTTCCCCCGCACATGCATGCTAGTCGTTTCCGACTCTAGGGGCCGGTGCTCATCTCCGTTTCAAAGCCGAAGAGCCAGCGCTTGGCCGAGGACGTCTCCGTGGTCATGTGGCCGGCATGACTAGATGCCAAAGGCACACGGAATGCTGTTACCTTCCCACTGTAGTGGTCCCTATTTTTCTACTTGCATTTTTAGGTGCTTTCAAACTGCTAGGTGGGCAGAAGCTGGGATGAGTAACAGGCGCTCACTCTGCTACGCGGTACTCGGGATTCGACCCGCCAAACTGCCGACCTTCTGATTGACAAGCTCAGTGTCCTAACCCAATGAGCCTCTGCGTCCCTCATTTCTCTACACTAGGGTGCAAAGAAGAAATAGTTTCTGTGAACTCCAGCCAGTAAACGCTTAGTTATATCCAGTCAGCTCCACTTTATCCTGACTTAAGGAATTACGGGGTTGTAAAAAAGGAGTTTGAAGTTGTTTTGAAATGTTATCTTTTTAGAATTTTTATCTCTAGATTTCATTGTGTCTGTTGATGCTAGATTCTTATTTATGTTCTCTGCATTTCTGCTGTCCTAATCAAGTAAGTCCAAGTTAGTCTTGACACTTTCAGTGCTATAAAATTGCAATTGTGTTACAAGAATATTCAGCTGGGACTAGGATGTCATAACACCTATAATCAGAAGCAGCAAGATACTCATTTTTTAATCAAGTGGATGACAATAATATGGAATTTGTTCTATATGATTAATCTTGTCAGTTCAGAGAAGGCTTTGTACAAGTTTTAAAAATGGTATTTAATTCAGTCATTATTTCTAATTTTTTTTAACAGTAAGTGTCAAAAACAAAACAAAAATACGTTATGCTGGATAAAAAGTTTCTGTAGTTAATCATTTTCTTATTATAGTAATTTGTATTTGTTATGATAAAGTTATATTGTTCTCTAATGACAACTATGTACAATAGTTTTAATTATTGAGTTTATTTAATGGTTTGCCTCTTTTTGACAATATTCAGATCTGTGTAATTACAATATATATTTAAAATAAATAGCAGTCTTAAAAAGATAATTACAATCAGCTGGTAGGCAGAATGAAGGAATGAAAGCAGGTTATGATGACTACTTGAAATTCTGACATGAAGCATTCTAGCTTCTTTCAATAAGGCATTGCTCAGAATAAGTCATTATCTCAAAATCTGAACATACTGAACTTAAAAATGAGAGGTTCATGCCAGTATTGCTACAGCAGCAACTTGTCACTGCCATTGTCATTTCTGCTATAACAGATTAGTAGTAAGCTTACACAGAGTTGAGCCAATTCTTCAGCAAGTTTGGCTGCAGAGATTTCTTATTCCAGGGAAGCAAAAATAATCCTCTAGTGTTTTCCAAATCCTTTCAGGCCTAGCAGTTGTAATAGGGAATCTATACTATATGATTCAAGCAATTATTACCCCTGTACTGTTTACATCTATTTCTGCTTCATTGACTATCCTAAAGCATTTGATTGTGTGGATCACAACAAACTGTGGCAAGTTCTTAAAGAGATGGGAGTACCAGACCATCTTATTTGTCTCTTGAGAAACCTATATGCAGGTCAAGAAGCAACAGTGAGAACTGGACACGGAACCACTCATTGGTTCAAAATTGGGAAAGGAGTCTGGCAAGGCTGTATACTGTCACCCTGCCTATTTAACTTATATGCAGAGCACATCATGAGAAAGGCAGGGCTAGATGAATCAAAAGCTGAAATTATGATTGCCGGAAAAAATATCAACAACCTACGATATTTATTTATTAATATTTATATGATAATATAAGTATAAATATGATAATATTTATCATATGCAGATGATACCACTCAAACCAAGGGGGGGACGGGTGGAAGCCGCGAGCCAGGTGGACAGCTGCTTACCTCTTGTGTCTTCCCCTGCAGGAGGGGCCCTGGTAGGAGGGGTGGCATGTCGCGCCCCGCGGGCTCGACACTCACTGGCGCCTCATCTCTGCGCCCCTGCCTGTCCTACGCCGTGTCCCGACGTCCTCGACTGGAGGCGAGCCGCGTCTGCACCTCAACGGCAGCAGCGGCGACGGCGGCCTGCTGGGAGCTGCGCATCTGCACACGTGCACGCCGGGTCGGCTGGAGCCTCGGCAGTGCGAGTGAAGAAAGAGAGTGCAAAAGTTGGGTTGAAACTAAACATTAAGAAAACCAAGATCATGGCATCCGGCCCTTTCAATTCCTGGCAAATAGATGGGGAAGAAATGGAGGTAGTGACAGATTTTATTTTCCTGGGCTCCAAGATCACTGCAGATGGGGACTGCAGCCAAGAAATTAAAAGACGCTTGCTTCTGGGGAGGAAAGCCATGGCAAATCTAGACAGCACACTAAAAAGCAGAGACATCGCCCTGCCAACAAAAGTGCGTATAGTCAAGGTTATGGTCTTTTCAGTTGCAATGTATGGCTGTGAAAGTTGGACCATAAGAAAGGCTGAGAGCCAAAGAATTGAGGCATTTGAACTATGGTGCTGGAGAAGACTCCTGTGAGTCCCTTGGACTGCAAGGCAATCAAACCGGTCAGTCCTAGAGGAGATCAACCCTGACTGCTCTTTAGAATACTTTGGCCACCTAATGAGAAGGAAGGACTCACTGGAGAAGAGCCTAATGCTGGGAAAGGTTGAGGGCAAGAGAAGAAGGGGATGACAGAGAATGAGGTGGCTGGATGGAGTCACTGAAGCAGTAGGCATGAGCCTAAATGGACTCCAGAAGATGGTAGAGGACAGGAAGGCCTGGAGGAATGTTGTCCATGGGGTCGTGATGGGTCGGACACGACTTCGCAACTAACAACAACAACTGTTTAGGAGGGGGACAATAATAGTACATTTTAAACTTTACGCACTTCCAATTCTACATATGTAGGTCTCTTCTCCAAATGGCATTAAAACCATCTTCACACACAATACAACTGACTATACAATTAAAAATCCAGAATATTATGTAAACCAGCTAGCCCAGACAGTACTGGGCAATAGAATGGCAGATGAACCCAAAGCTGTACCAAATAATTATGAAATTGTTACTCATCCCTGGTCAACCATGTTATAGAAACCCAATAAACCATGGGGCAGGGTCTAAGCCAGGGGTCGGCAACCGGAAAAAGGCAAAGAGCCACTCAGAACCGGTTCCGTCACAAACACAAAAAAGTGGGAGCTGCAAAATGTGCACGCGCGTGCATGCACGCACGCGCATGCGCAAAACAAGGCAAAACGTGCACCAGCCCTGCCCCCATCCACCTCCAGTATGGATGGCTCTGCGGCCTCTGCCAAAAGAAAAGCAGCCGAAGCAAGCCTCCCATTGAGAGAATGGGGCGGCGGAGGCTTGCAAAAGGCGGATCCAGCCTCTGCCGGCAGACACGCTTGCAGCTTGCAGAATGGCGGATCGAGCCTCTGCTGGCGGCAGAGGCTTGCAGAGCGCAGATCCAGCCTCTGCCGCCGGCAGAGGCTGGATCCGCCGTTTTGCAAGCCGCCGCCGCCCCATTCTCTCAATGGGAGACTTGCTTCGGCTGCTTTTCTTTTGGCAGAGCCATCCATACTGGAGGTGGATGGGGGCAGGGCTGGTCCCGTGACAGCCAGTCGGGCAAGCAACGCGAAGAGCGGCAGGGCTTTATTTTTGCACCGTGGAGCTCCCCCTCCCCCCAAACTCCCCCTCCCTCCCACTTCCCAGAGCTGAATACAGGGTATTAACCGGCGGCGGAGGCTTGCAGAACGGCAGATCGAGCCTCTGCCGGCGGAGTTTGGAGTTGGGTAAGGAAGCGCAAAATTCAGGAAGGAAAGCGGGGCGGCGGGCGAACGGGAGACCTGCCGACATTTGGGGAGGTTTGGGGAAGTGCACGCCGGGGAAAAGGCTGGGAGAGGAGGGGGTCCGGGCTGGGGGGGAGGCAGAAGCGAGGGATCAGGACTCCTCCCGCTTGGCTGCTGCCGCCGCCGCCACCACTCCTACGGCCGCCGCCACCTGCTCTCTCGGCTGGTTGCTTTCTGCTTCTCTCACCTGCCCTGCCCCCCGCCTGCCCTCCTTCCTGCCTTCCTTCCCTCCGCCTCGCCTTCCCCGCTCCCGCGTTTTCCCTCTCCCCGCCTCGGATTCGGGGTGATTCCCCGGGAGAGGGCGATGGGATTCCAGCAAGCTTTCAAGCCTTCTCGGCGGTCTCTGGCACAGCTCAGGAAGCGTTTCTGTGCCGCCCGGCCGGAGCCTTTGCCTCCTTCCCTCCCCCAAGCGAGGCGTCCTTTTTCAAGTTGCTAAACCAAGCGGGGTGAAGCGGGCTGTCGGGAAAGACATTCAGGAGGGTCATCCTGGAGAGGAGAGGGAGCGGGAGAAGGAGGAGGAGGAGGTGATCGACTCGCCCGACCCAGTCCGGGCCGGCCAGCCCCGTAACATCCGAGCTTGCACCGCGGGCAGAGAGGCAGGAAGCCAAGAGGAAGAAGACCGCCAGGAAGCTGCCTCTGCAGCCGCCGCCTCCTCCTCCTCCGCCGCCGCCTCTGCCGCTGCTAGGAAGGCTGCCGGTGCTGCGGCCGCCTCTGCCACTGCCTCCTCCGCCACCAGGGCCCGACCGGAGGTGTCGCCGCTGGAGGAGGAGGAGGCGGCAATGTCTTTCCCGACAGCCCGCTTCACCCCGCTTGGTTTTGCAACTTGAAAAAGGACGCCTCGCTTGGGGGAGGGAAGGAGGCAAAGGCTCCGGCCGGGCGGCACAGAAACGCTTCCTGAGCCGTGCCGGAGACCGCCGAGAAGGCTTGAAAGCTTGCTGGAATCCCATCGCCCTCTCCCGGGGAATCACCCCGAATCCGAGGCGGGGAGAGGGAAAACGCGGGAGCGGGGAAGGCGAGGCGGAGGGAAGGAAGGCAGGAAGGAGGGCAGGCGGGGGGGCAGGGCAGGTGAGAGAAGCAGAAAGCAACCAGCCGAGAGAGCAGGTGGCGGCGGCCGTAGGAGTGGTGGCGGCGGCGGCAGCAGCCAAGCGGGAGGAGTCTTGATCCCTCGCTTCTGCTTCCCCCCCAGCCCGGGAAGCCTCCTTCTCCCCCACCCCATCCCTCCCCCCCAGCCCAGACCCCCTCCTCTCCCAGCCTTTTCCCCGGCGTGCACCTCCCCAAACGTCGGCAGGTCTCCCGTTCGCCCGCCGCCCCGCTTTCCTTCCTGAATTTTGCGCTTCCTTACCCAACTCCAAACTTTCTCTAGCGCCCCTGTGCTTTAGGAGGGGGAACCAAAGGCGGAGCCGTTTCTCTCTCTCCCCCCCCGCTTTTGCCGCTCCCCCACCCAACCAGTATCCCGCTTCTCCTTTCTCGGCAGCTTTGCAGATGGGCCACACACACACACACACACACACACACACACACACACACAAAAGCACAGAGAGTTCCCCTTCCCCTTGTACAGGAATGAAAGGCCCCCCGAAGGAAGCCCAGCCTCTTCACCGCACCGATCCGCTGAGGAGGAAAAAAGCTTATTTCTATTGCCACGTGCAAACTAAATTAAAACAACTTGGGAAGCTCGCCCGTGGGCTGCATTTAGAAGGATTTGGGGGCTTTTGTGATTTGCTTCGCCTACAAGTGCCTTAACCACGACTAGCCCATGGCTCCAATTCAACAAATTCCCCAAACAACGCAATTCCTTGCAGCAATGCGGACAAGAGGGAAAGGAAGCCCAGCGGCCGGACCGCGCTCCCGCCCTGCCTCCCCAAGGGCTCGTGCGCGTCCTAATGGCTTGCGCGCGGCCTCTCGGCCTCTCGCAAGGTTGCTGCCCCTCGTGAGCCCGCTGGCTCCGTCTCTCTCTCTCTTCCTTCCTCCCTCCCTCGGTCTCCCCATCCCCCTTTTCCGGCTCAGCCCCACTTCACCAGGAGACCAAAACGGGGACATCATGGCAGAGCGGAGGAGACACAGGAAGCGGATCCAGGTACCAGGCTGGCTTATCTCCTCCCTCTTTTCGCAACCGCTCTGCGGGATGAGTTTCCCTTTTCCTTCTGGCTCACCCCCCCCGCCGGGTCACCCTTCCCTCCTCCCCCTCCGCCTCCTCCGAGGCCGCCGCCAGTCAGCATCTCTCCTACCGTTTCTGCAGCTTTTCCGTTGCCCCCGCCGCCGCTCCCCCTTCCCCGCGGAGCCGGCCGCATCCAGCGCCTTCTTCCTCTGGAGGGGAAATCGTGGCCCCTCCAGTTCCCGCTTCTTTGGGTCAAGCGCCGCCTTGAAGGTTTGGAGAGCTGCGCGCGCACCTCCACCCGTTCGGAGAGGTGCGCGCGCACCAGGCGACTGGGAGCCGCAGGAGACGGCTCAAAGAGCCGCATGCGGCTCCGGAGCCGCGGGTTGCCGACCCGTGGTCTAAGCTCATATAACCGATTCTCTAAGAAAATAAAATAAAAATATACAATGGGCAAAACCATAGGATTATTCTTACAAAATTATATATAAAGAAATGGCAGCTTATAACATGCTGCTCAAACAGATTAGCTGGAGTTTCAGCAATGACATACACTGTTTTCTGCCTAAACAAAAAAAAAAAAAGAACGAGCACTGACATAATAAAATCTAGCTAGCAGTACCATGTAAATAGATATAATCAAACAGCACATGAAAGTTATATTCTCCTAAATAGTGACTCTTGATTGAGTCAATGTGGATATAAGTGCAAAATGAAGCAGTAAGGACATATGATATGATTGGTGGCTAGTAGAATTTAGCATGTGCCTCAGATACCTGAGAAAACGCCTTCCGTATAATCCATACATACACTCATCAGAAGAGTTTCTTTTGTCCCTGCTAATTCAACTTCTGTCCCTGCTAACTAGCCCTCTTTTTTATGCTTGCCATATTTTTACATGCCACCCGACTCGTAGCAACTCTGAACAGTTCACAGATTAAAATGTACATCTTGTAGATATTATTTTAATTATTGATCCTATTTTTTTAAATTTTTAGTAATTAATTCTAATTAATACTATAAATTAATTATAGTAATTTAGAATTACTATAAGCATATTTTTTAAAAAAAAATCAAATAAAAATATTGTAACAGTAGATTCTATTTGGGAATATGAAGAATCTCCCATTCCTTTGGCTATACCTGACCCAGTAACTCTTGCTTCTTATTCTGTCTGATCATGGCAGCTTGTACTTGCTTTTAAGTTGACAAATGGAATAATTTAGTTCCCTTACTGACATTAATCATTCTATGCTATTTATACTACCATTTCACGCCACCATTTTACATCATGCTTATTATGCATCAGCTCACATATTTTAGACAAGATTAACCAACACTGAAGTGATGTGAATGTATCATTCCATAATCCATCCTAAATTTGGAGCAAAGTCAATTTACACAGATGATAAATGAGTTATTACTTCAACTGTCTCTGGCCCAGCTGTTTGTGAATGTTTCAAGCTGATAATCATGCTCTATGAGGTCTGATTATGTACCCAACTGGCAATGGGTTAGAAAATGTTTTGAGTAAATACTTTCCAGGTATTTTTTTTCCTTTCCAGGTTTCCAGGTACTCTATTCCATTCAGATTTTTTTAAAAAATTTTAAACTATTACATACTTATTTTTAGGGAAAAAAATCATTACAACTTCTATTGTGTGAACCTTTCTCTTTCTTTCTCCAGCCACAATAGAAACTAAGTTTCCAATTTAGAATACTTTTTCACATGATATTTGTGCCACTCCCAGATTGGCTGTAGACCACCTGAACTCTCACTGTTCTCTCCATAAAATGACTGAACCAATTTATTTTTGGTTCTTCTAGAACAGAAAAAGTAATTGTTCTGCAGCTACTCTCCAAATAAAAATGTGGGGGGTTTGCAGAATAAGTGAATCCCTTTGGCCAGAATGATTACTTCTTCATTTTCTTGCAGAGGTGGTTTTACAATTTCTTCTAAACTAAACAAGAGGGTATTTTGGCAGTCCAGTATCTTTCCCGAAATGCTCAAGGGTTTATTTTGTTGTTTGCTTTTGAGAGTGCTAAATGCCATGCATGAAATCTTTGTTTTTGCATGGATAGGAATGCAGTATAACTGCATTGTCTGGCTGCTGTGATTTGCATTCCCTGTTTGTTAATCAATTCATGTAGCATAGTGAACATTTTGATATCAGCTGCGATGAGGTTTTCAATGTCTAATAAATGAAAATAGTGTTGGTTTGTAAATACGTGGAAAAGAATTTTCTGTTCTTTTCCCATACAAAAAAAAAATTCCACTGCTAAAACATGCATATTGAGAGCCTCTCTTGCTAACGCATTGTTCCTAAGTTTTCAAAAGTCTTTTTTATCCTTAGGCTTCCGGTTCTGGATCTCGGTGCGGCCAGATGTGCAAGGGAATCACACCTCGTGTTGCCTGGATTTGTTCATTGGGGGCACCCTGGAAAGGGGTTGAAAGTTGCCCTGGAGAGGCAACGAGTGGGGAAGAGGTCTCTCCAGTTGGTGGTAGAAGGGTGGCAGCCCTCTGTCGGCTTGGAGCTACTCTCCGAACTGAAGAAAAAAGGATGGCCCATCGTTTAGCTGTTTCCTGCCGAAGCCAAAAGCACAACAAAGCACTTGAAAGCACTTGAAAACTGGGAAGAATTGCCTTCTTCTTTTCCTAATCATCTACTTTGCCTGTCAAAAACTTACTGAATTTGCTTTCCCTTGTGAGGAGAGAGGGAAGGGATCTTTGTTTTTTTCCCCACCCTCCTTAATAGCAGCCTTTGTCTACATTGGGAGAGGGGAAAAAGCCTTGTACTAAAGGATACTTATTAATTGGACTTACTGCCTTTCTAGTTTTGGCCCAAATTTCCTATATTTAAAGAAATGGACTATTCTACCTATTAGTCTAAAAAAGGAATAAAAAAAAGAAATAAATGAAAAGACTCTGTCTGAAAAGGATTTGAAGTAGTAGCTAAGTCTGTTAGAGAAAGTGAATACTACTGGCAAACATATTAGCTTACATTTTGGGCTAACCTTGGCGTTGAGATATAAACCTGAAACAGCTGGAGAGGAATTTGGCTTAGACTTGTGGAGGTGGACGCTTACTGATTTTTGTTTGAAAAATAGCCTCCACTAAGGACTATTTATAAATACTACAAAATGGAGAAGGATCAGCCACAAACCTCACTTGACTATAACCTTATACTTGAAACAATCTATAGAGTCACTGAGATGTCTGTCTCCAGATTTAATAATTTACATGCCAACCTTAATTTACAAATTGAAACCCAGACTGCAACTAAAGAATTTACACTTCAGAATATAACAAAATTGGAAGATACTACTATTGAGACAGAGGGATATAAGCAACAACAACAAAGTGCTTAAAAAACTAATATCCAAAACCTGACTTTACTCAAAGAACCTACAATTTTTAAAGTACAAGGAACTACTACTATGACAGACAATCCTAAAGACCAACAACAAACAAGGGAAAAACTTAATACTCAACTTTTGACCCTCTTTAAAGAGCCTACAATTTCAGAAGTACACTACATGCAAGATAGTGGTGCCAACATAGAGGACGCCGAAGACCAACAAAGACAACCTGTGGAAAGCTTGGACAGTCAACTACTAACTATAAAACTGGATAAGATTTTCTACTCAAAACAGATCAACCCAGATGCAAGAAGAATCCAGACTGAATTGCAGACAGAGATGTTAGAGCAAATAAAGAGAATGGAATCAACATGGCAACAATATAATGACTATAAATGGTTCGATCTTTGTACATTGTTGATGGTTGGATGGCCTCCTCTGGTGCAAATAATATGCATGTGAGCAAAGGAAGACCTACTTGGCAATTTAAAGCCCTGGGTCTGGAAACCCGACTGGCAAAAAAAGAAACCTAGAGTTAGATTTTAAAAATGAATCCCTAGAGAATTATCATAGGTCATTCTGTTAGTAATTAGTGACTTATTAGGATCTGAAATAGAAAATATTCGTGAGATAGAATTAAAATGTGTTTAAGTACTTATTAAGCTTATTCCAAATATTATAAATTTATATATTGATATAATGGAAATTTGGCTTATGGACCCTATATCTGATGATAAATTTTTTATTATGTATAAGTAGAAGTAGATTGATAAATATAGACTCTTCGATTAGTAACTTGTGATGTTTTAGGATATGAAACAAACAATGTTTATTAGGTAGAAGCTAGCTGTTTAACTATTGGGTGTATGTTAGATGATACAATTTTTGGTGTAATAAGATAAGGGAACTTTGGGTTGTGGATACTATTTGGGATGTTAAAGGTTAAACTTGGATACTATAATTAACATCAAAATTAGATAATATTTAATAACAGGATATGGATATACCTTATTGAAATTGGATTGACAAAATCTTCTTTAATTGACCATGCTATTCCTAAAAATTTGTTAGTTTAAATACGTTGTATTGAATGTTGAGGGAAATAGAGAAGGATGTTATGATAATGTAGCCCGAAATATGTATTGAAAACTCTGTTACTCAACTGATTGACTGTCCAGGTATCATGATGCTTTCTAAATATATAGATTGTAAATTGAAAAACTAATAAAACTTATTTTTTAAAATAAAAAAAGTCTTTTTTTATCCTTTATGCAACGTTTCTCACTCTTACTCTAGCATTTTATGTTCATTTCTTTTCACCTCACTTCCCAATTCTGGTTTTCTGTTTGTTTCAGGGCTTTGCTTTACTTCATCTTGTTATATCATCCTCGGTGGTTCCCTGAATTGATTAGCTGTTATTTCTTGTCTTTCCAGCTAACCCTGGCCTCAGTAGTGAAAATGGGGTTCTCATCAGTTAATAGGAATATGTAAAGCCTTTATCTTATGCACCAAGGAAGATTTCAGATAACAAAAGCAGAGAATAACTGGGAGCAAAGCTTTTAGCTGAGACAAACTATATGTTTATTTAATTTTACATGGCACCCAGTTTACATGAACAGTTCACAGATAAAAAGGAAAAAAATACAAAATTGAAGAAAAATAAAGAAAATGGCAAGGATAACAAAAACAATGGACAGGAAGTTGAGAATAAATAGTTCATGTAATTGCAAAAAAAAAAAGCTAAGGTGGTAACATCAATTGATAAAGAAGACCTCTTGTCTTCCCTTTTTTCTCTTTTTCATGCCATGAAAAGCACTTCAAAGAAGTATAAGGCTCCATCCAGTTGTTATTATTACTACGGTATCTAAGTATATTATGAACAGTAAAGATGAGAGATTGCTGAAGGCTAGATAGGACTTACCTCTGTGATGCTCTAAACTGCCCAAGTTAAAAAAAATGAAATAAAAGAAATGAGAAGTATCACTAAACCACTCTTATGCAAAAAAAAAAGAAAGTGCTTCAATTTTATAATCAGTCTGGTACAGGTCATCTTATATTTCCTATGTCAAAATTAAAGAGGTTTGTTTAGCCCTATTTCAGATTTCTTGCTTTATTATACTACAAGTCTGATGAGGGATACTTCAGGATTTCATTTTATTTAAAGTTGTGAAAAAGCTATTTTGATTTTGCATTTTCAGGACAAATAAGGAAATGTTTTGTTTGCTTCAAGCTAGGTGCTGCCTGACTCCAGAACTGATATCCTTGAACTTTTTTCACAACTTTTTTCAAGTTTGCAATAGAATTCTTGGCTTTAAAATTTATTAAGTTATGCATACAAAGCATAATTTAGAAAAAATATTTGTAGAATCATGCATATTTTTGTGATAGATATATTTAGGTTCATATGTCATTTCTTTTTTCATTAATACTTATCTATAGTCTGACTAGTGCACAAGTAAGAAAAAAACAAGAAAAAAAACAAACAGTCATTAATATGTGTGACAATAACCCAAACCAGAAACAGACTGATCCATCCATCCATATCATAGAACAGCAGATGCTATTCATATAAAACAGGAAGGAATTGTTACCCTCTTGCCCTGATTGTCAATTCCCTGAAGAAATCTGACTTGCTATCATGGAAAATTATCTATATATTTTAAAGTCTTAAACTATTAAAATGCAAATATTTATTAATATTCTATAACAAAAAAGCTGGATTTCATGCTATGCAAAACAATCACTGATCATTGACGGGGAGATTGCAAGAATCACTATCAATGCATGTTTAATTCATGGTCCTTTCTGCTTAAGCACTATACCAGAAAAAATTAAAATAATTAAGTGTGTAACTAACATTGTTCCTACAAGATTCCATGTGTTCTCCAATGATCTTTTCAACCTCAAACACCATATGACTGTTTCTGCCACAGGGGACGCCGGTGAATTTAATCAGTTCCATCAACTCTTTGATATATATTTGCTGTGCTAAAGAACTTCTGTCTAATGCTGGAAAGACCAATATTCCTTCTGGAACATTTAGAGAATGTTATTTGTACCCCTTATTCCCAAATGATTAGGCAGGATTTCAATATTGCAAAATGTTAGCATCAATAAGAAGTTAAAGAAAATAGAATTCTTAACTCTGGAACAATGACACTTTTGTTTTCCTTATTGTAGCATGCATTTTTTTAAATAAAATAAAATAAAATAAACCTAAATATTGATATGGATTGATTGCTGTTACGAAGGATAGCATTGCCTTTCCTCTTCTAAGGGTAAAACATATATTCTTAATCCACACTCTTGGCAAATAAAATAGGGTAATTAAAACTAAAACTGAGATTCACTCTGAGATTATTATATCGGAGAATGGAAATAATTATGTTCCTCTCTAACCCACATATATACATACACACACACACACAACTGTTAAGATATTTTTCACATGCCTGCCGGAGAAAAGTAAGCCTTTAACCGATGTAGTACTACTCCAACAT
Source organism: Vipera ursinii (assembly GCF_947247035.1). Lineage (NCBI taxonomy): Eukaryota > Metazoa > Chordata > Lepidosauria > Squamata > Viperidae > Vipera > Vipera ursinii. Next base: position 49,308,206 of record NC_139518.1, on the reverse strand, counting down.
TGCAGATCAATGCAAAATAAATGATATCAGTATTGTGGATGGATTCTGGCCTATACAAAGCAAACAAAACCTGGCTCAGCAGCATTCAAGTACTGATGATGATGTGATCCACCTCAGTCCTCAAAGTCACAAGCAACATGTGAAAATCTGCCTGGATGATCTGGTTTACTTTGAGGCAATTGTCTTGTACACACAAGCAGGGCCTGTGCACAAGGGCCAAAGAAAAATTGGTTAAAATGAAGAAGGGTGGCTGCTTCAATCTTGCAAGCCAAAATACCATGTTTCCTTTGCTTCCTTCATCATAATTCTGTTTCATATTACTATCTTTCTATTAGGCCGAGCCTAATAGAAAGATAGATTTCCTCCAATTACACCAAGTTTTACATCTTTTACTGTTTCCTTGTACCAATTTCTCACACTTCTTCCTGGCATGTACCTCTCAGGTTGTAGTTCCCAGTTTATTATGTCCCATTACATCATGGATTATATAATTATCATGAGTGTTACTGGCTTTGACTCCATTACAGCCTAAATGAAGGCATACAAATCCTGACTATCCTCACCTTAGTCAGTAATGCACACAGAAGACACCAACATCTTTTGATCTATGCCCCATTTGCTGTACTCCTCCTTAGGAAAACTCTCCCCAGGTTAGTGGACAGTGTTATCCCACACCATCAAATAAATATCCCTGCTCTTCCATCAGGAACAGTGAGAGATTAAACTTGGACAATGAGATTAATGTTCAGCTTATTTCGCAAATACGGATTTGAATTGGCAACCTCTTTCCATCACTATTATTCAAACCCTTTCTAGAAATCAAGGCAACAGAGTCCTAGCTAAGTGAACTAAATGAAAAGTGTAAATGCCAGATCCATTCAACACTAATATGATCTGACAAGTGAACTAGCAAATGTTATTGTACTGAAAAACCATTGCCAGTGAAAATCACAGCTGATAAACTGGCACGTTCCAAGGATTACCCCTGGGTGATCTCAAATCCCTTTATATTGTCCATTCCAATGCATCCAAAAATAACATAACACCATAATGCAATCACATAAAAAGACTGTTGCACCCTAAGGGGATGACGCAGAGAAACAATTTTTTGCCTTTGATTTCAACTGTTTCATTCTACTGTAGTATTTATTGTCTATGACCAAACTGAAGTCTTACCAGAGCAGTTTAATAAAGAGTTTGATGCAGAACATGGATGATAGAAAAGATCATGGTATTTCAGGTGGATGCTTTCATGTCTGAAGGTTGCCATACCAGCAACTAGAAACCAGCACATAGGAGAGTGGAGCACTATCTTTTTCTCTGTATGCTAGTTACATATATATATGTGTGTGTGTGTGTGTGTGTGTGTGTGTGTGTGTGTATCCAGAAATCTCTGGTTTCAACAGGTGACCTTCCATAACTGATATATACAGAGCTACCTGCAGTCTACAGTGCTAAACTTAGTTTATGAGATGAATGCTTAATTGCTTTTATTTACATTTAACAAAAAAAGAATTTGCACTTCCCAGAGTAATATGCCAACCAGAATTCATTTTTCCATATTATTTTAACAAGGTTTTCAACTAAAAAAAAATGTGTATAAAAATGCATATGGGGCAGCGAGACAGTTATAAAAAATGTTTCAAGCTCATGAGTAAATTGGATGAAATGAATTTACTGATCTGTTAGCCTTATCTACCTTGAAAATAAATCATATGAAATTTATACCAGTCAACTACACATAATAAGCCTCCTAGAATCACATAGTTTTGATTTGGGTAGCCTTTAACCTGATAAGTTACATTTTCCCCTTATTTAGTTTATTAAATTAATAAATTGTGTGTGTGTTTGTGTGTGTGTGTGTGTGTGTGTGTGTGTGTGTGTGTGTGTGTACAGCATGTATTTATGTATACATCCTTAAAACATTGTAATTTCCAAAGGATTACAAATATCCCAGTCAAGAACTACTGGAAAAAAGATACCTTTCTAACCATCGGATGATTTAGTATTAAAAGCCAATGCAATATTAGGCTGCATTGATAGAACAACAGAATCAAGATCATGTGCAGTGTTAGTACCACTTTATATACCATTTATCACTTTGGTAAGCACACACTTGAAATATTGCATCCAGTTTTGGTCACTCACCACAATATGAAAAAGATGTTGAGACTCTGGAAAGAGTGCAGAACAAAGATGATTAGGGGGGCTGGAGGCTAAAATACATGAAGAACGGTTGCATGAATCAAATACAAGTCTAGTAATACTACTAGGGTATGACATAATAGCAATGTTCCAATATTTGAGGGGCTGCCAGAAAGAAGAGCACGTCAACTTATTTTCTAAAGAATCAGAAGGCAAGACAAGAAGTAATGATGGAAACTAATCAAGGAGATAAGCAACCTAGAACTAAGGAAAAATTTCCTGACAATGAGAACAATTAATTAGTTGAACGGCTTGCCTTCAGAAGTTGTGGGTACTCCATCACTGGAGGCTTTTAAGAAGAAACTGGACAGCCACTTGTCTGAAATGGTATAGGGTCTGCTACTTGAACAGGATATTGGACTAGAAGACCTCCAACATCCCTTCCAACGCTGATGTTCTACAACTGGGGATCAAATTGTTTCATTCCTCCATGCTTCAGCACAGAGAGATCCTAATTTATGTTGTGTACAGGGAACAACAGGCTGCAGATGAGCATGGCATGATGAAGTGGCTGTGGGTACAGGGAACCTAAGGATCCAATTGTTTTTCATCTTTAATTCTGGATGGTGTTGCTGTCACCCTTTTGGCCTTTCAGAAGAATATTAAAATTTAGTTTTGCCTGCTGCTGGAGGTTGAGAGAGTCAGAGGGCCTTATTCACATGCTGTCCATCTCCTTGGTTCTGCTTTCTTTTTTTCTGCACAATTCTAAAGCTTTAATATAAGTTTTACATTTTTAATTGCTCTTTTATTTATCATTAAATGTTTTGTAAGCTGCCCAGAGTCATCCTATCAGGCAGGTGGGTGGCAAGCAAGCAAGCAAGCAAGCAAGCAAGCAAGCAAGCAAGCAAGCAAGCAAATAAATAAATAAATAAATAAATAAATAAATAAATAAATAAATAAATAAATAAATAAATACTCATTTTTATTTATAAGCTCTTTGGCATCTGAGGATTTGAGAAGAGTGTAGAGAGTAAAATTGGAATTTTGAAGGTTTATTTTTCCTTGCATATGTATGGCGATAAAAAGCAAAACAGAAACACCTAAATGTTCAGACTAAACTGGGAATGCAGTAAAATGGGGAAAACAAAAATTAAGAAGAATCATCTGAGGCAACAGTGTGCCATGGGACATTATGAAATCACTTTAATAAGTAAGCGTTAGGAAACTAAATGATCTCTCTGATGGAGACAAATTTTTATATCTGGATTCTTGTAATGCAAGATAGATGACAACATGACCCACGAGGCTCCTTCTACCTCAATGCATCTGACAGACTCAAAAGGTCAAACTGACACTTAACTTAACAATCTGAATGAAGTTTTTTACTCCAGCAGAGGTGACCTTTATTGTTGGAGACTTGATTGATTTTGAGAAATTGTTGCTTCTGCATAAGTGATGGGTTCAAAGTCAGCATTTTATATATCTTTCAGCAAGTTTACTATACAGTAAAAAAACTTTACACCAAAATAATAACATGCTATGTAATTTATTATGACACAATTTTTCTCAAACTCCCCTCTCAGAGTGTATAAAAGCTGTAGCTATGGCATAATTATTCGCATTGAAAATGTGGTTGGCCTCATATTTCATTGCTTTGTTTGTTTTTTCATGTCTCCATAGATACAAGCTAATTATACAATTAAATGGCTGCTTAGATTATTGAAGATTGAGCAACCATTTGATTGTGGTAGTCTAGGACAAATACTGATGTATGGATACATTTAGATTGAAATTATGAATTTAGACTGACATCTGTTCAAAAATTGACATGGTTTCAATATTCTCCTATGAGAGCCATTCTCAAGGTCATTGAAATTAGTGGTGTTAAAGACAGAATCGGCATAGATTTGTAGCCATATATTAGAATTTTAATAAATAGTCAACAAAAAAATCTAGTTCTAGTTCTAGATTAGGTAGATAGATTAGACAACAAGATCCATCACTAGTTAAAAGTCATTTGTAGACAAAGTTTGCCATCTTCTGGACATTCAAATAACCTCAGCCCTAATATCTGGGAAGGGGCTAAGGTGACTACTGCTTTATTCTAAAGCCAGCCACTAAAAACCATTACACATGAGTGTGTGCGCGCACACACACATACGCACACATCACTCCCCGGAAAACTATTGGGCAGCCATTGTATTGATTTGGAAGCTTTGCTGGGGATAATGAGAGACACCCTACAAAGGAAATAATTCTAGAGTGTTATATTCAAGTAGTGAAACAGCCAACACGAAGAAATTGCTCTCCTTCCATTCCTGCTAGTTAGCTGAATGGACCATTTTTTACATTACAACTCCATTTTGTAATAGCTATATGAACTAGCTATTAGAGAGAAACTTTGTTCATTAACCCACAAATACAAAATATATACTTTTTGTGGCTATGTAATCTAACTGGATAGATTCCCAAGATAAAAAGCAAATTTCATATTCAATAAAAGCTTAAATTTTATCATATGAATATTAGCATTTCATATGATGTTATTCTGGAACTCAGTGTTCCCATAAATAATTTTTATATGTCATGCTGGGCATCTTCTTCTAGGATAAATGTATGCCGTAAATGTATATGAAAAAAAGATTCAAAATTTTGAGAAGAAAAGAGTTTCAGAAAAATAATTCAGAACATTTAAAAGTTAGCCATTAAACTCTGTAATCCATATGTGTTATAGGGAGAATTATTTAGTTTATTCAGGAATGGAAAATAGACCTCTTCTAATTATTTGGTCATCACTATAATGGTGCTGATGAAAGGGGGGCTGAGACTAGACAGTCTGAAGCCATGATTTTGGAAGTATGAGTTTGCAATAGGTAATTGGTAGTTCTGATTCAGGATGGTATCTGTTCACATTAATAACCAAGTCATACAGCTTTAGTAGACACCTGACACTCAGAACTCTACACTCCTTTGTATTCTGCTGTTTTAGCCACAACTGTGCTGAGATCTAGAGTGTCCCAAAGGTACTTTTTCAGGAGGCAACTGGAGATCTAGATCTAGATCTTGTTCTGAGATAGGAGGATTTCCATCTAGTGCAACCTCATTTTTCATGATCATGGTTTTATACCTATACTCATTCTGAATTGCCTTCCTTTTTGACTTGTATTACATTGCAGATTAAATTTCTATGAAATTTTACAATTTGTGATAGATCCACTGGCGTATATTTAGCAACTTCCCTTTGGACCTACCCAGCCATTACATTAGGAGCTCAAATATCTGCTCAAATTATTTATTCTATTCAAAGCAACCCAGGACATTTTTATGAGCCATCTTTTGTAAAGCTACATGAAAACTACTTAAAGGTTGATGTTCCTAAATTTCCACAGAGTGTGATGCTTTTGAGAAATTAACTTTGTCACTTATGCCTATAACCCACTTATGTAGTAAGCAGAAAAAAGAGGCTGATTTAAAACAATGTGAAATTAGGCTCCTACAGTCTTAAAATGAGCTTAATAAAACAGCAAATTATTCATTGCTCAGAGAAAACATTTTAAAAGGATTGTTTATAACTGCCGTGTTATTAGAAATGTAATTCAGGAGTTGGAACATTAACTCATGTGGTCCTGCCTTGTCTTATTATAACATTTATTTATTGCTGATATAAATCCCATATTTGGAATCTGAAAAAGTAGCAAGAACAATAGCATTAGAATAATATACCACTTCATAGTACTTTACAGCACTCTCTAAGCAGTTTATAGAGTCAGCAAATTGCCCCCAATAATTTGGGTCCTCATTTTACTGATCTCAGAAGGATGGAAGGCTGAACCAATCCTGAGCTGGTCAGGATCAAATTCCTGGTTGTGGCTTGAGTTAGCCTCCAATACTGCATTCTAACCACTGCAGCACCACAACATAAAATTAACTTTATGGATAGTTCTCACACTTATGACTATTGCAATATCCCCATGGTTATATGATCAAGATTCAAGCACTTTGCGATCATTGAGTATTTACAACGCATGCAGCATGCTCATGATCATTATTTGTGCGTTTCACAGCTGGCTTCAAACAAGCAGAGTAGGTGTGGAAACCAGCAATAAAGCCAAGGTTAACTAGGGGCCTCTGGTGGAGACGCATTAAGAGGCCCCTGATAAATATTTTTAGCTAGGTATTTTAAAGGGTTAGGGATGGGGAGGGACAGTAGGGTGGGGAGGGAATTTTTAATTGGTACCCAGTCTGGGCCTATGAAGGGTCCCGGCGAGATAGGGTTGGGGGTGGAGACTGCTGGTTCTGCGTGTGCTGGGGTGGGGCTGCAAATCCCCACAACGATAGGGAATGGCGGCAGGTGGTTGCACGGAGGGCCATATCAACATCTGGGATCGTGCCCCCGCTGTCTTCGAGCGGTGGCACGCTCTGACCCTCCGGTTAGCACCCTCTTGCCTGGGGGTGAGGGTGATCAGGTCCCTGAGCTTAGGCTGGTTTATTTTAACGCCAGATCCGTTGTTAACAAGGCTCCCCTCGTTCGTGACTTGATCGAGGAGGAATGCGCGGATCTGGCGTGCATTACGGAAACTTGGGTGGGCTCGGAGGGAGGGGTCCCTCTGACTGAATTATGCCCCCCAGGTTTCCATGTGCTACACCGGCCGCGGACTCAGGGCAGGGGTGCAGGGGTGGCGGTGGTTATCAGGGAGACTTTATGTCCGTGGGAGACCACCATTGTCCAGACTGGCGGGAGTGAGACCCTCCTCCTGAGATGTGGCCCTCGGGTTCAGATGGGCTTGGTGCTTACATACCTGGTGCCCAGCTGTGTGGCAACAGCCCTGCCCGAGCTGCTCGACACCCTCTCAGGGTTGGCGGTGGAGTTCCCCAGGCTTATGGTACTGAGTGACTTCAACCTGCCTTCACTGGGAGGGTCGTCTGAGTTGGCTCGGGAGTTCATGGCTTCCATGATAGCCATGAGCCTGACCCAAGTAATTCAGGGCCCGACTCATGCGGGGGGTCACACTCTCGACCTGGTGTTCCTGTCCGGACAGTGGTTGGAGGATCTAGGAGGGGGTTCACCAGTTATTGTTCCCCTGTCATGGTCTGACCATTATCTCCTGCGGCTGGTCTTCTGTTATGCTACCCCCCACTGCTGGGTGGCGGAACCGACCAGGTGGTTCTGCCCCAGGCACCTAATGGACCCGGAACGGTTCCAGATGGTGCTTGGGTCTATACCCATCGCCCTCACTCACAGCCCAGTTGATGCCTTGGTTGATGCCTGGGATAGGGCAGCCGCTGAGGCACTCGACTGTGTTGTACCCTTGCGACCCCTGACAAGGCGCAGATCCCGTTGGGCACCATGGTTTTCTGTGGAGCTCCGGGAGATGAAGCGTCGGAGACAGGGTCTAGAGAGCTGTTGGAGATCCACCCGATCCGAATCTGACCGATTGCAGTTAAGAACCTTTATAAGGTCTTATCTTGCAGCGATGAGGACAGCGAAGGCTAATTACTTCGCTGCCCTTATCGCGTCCGCAGATAATCGCCCGGTCGCCCTGTTTAGGGTGACTCACTCCCTTCTTAACCAGGAGGTGAGGGTTAGGGGCAGGCCGAGGAGTTTAGCCATCATCTGACGGACAAAATCGCTCAGATCCGGGCCGGTTTGGACTCTGACTGGGCAGAGTCTGAGGTGGAGGAATCGGACAGACTTGAGCATGTTATCTGGACTGAGTTCGATCCTGTTTCCCCTGATGATGTGGACAGGATGAGGAGGAGGCTGAGCTCCACCACCTGTTTGTTGGACCCGTGCCCCTCCTGGCTGGTTTATGCGGCTCGGGAGGAGACACGAGGCTGGTTCCAGGCAGTAATAACTGCTTCCTTGAAGGAGGGTGTCTTCCCCGCCTCCCTGAAGGAGGCAGTGGTGAGACCACTCCTCAAGAAGCCTGCCCTGGACCCAGCTGTTTTAAATAACTATCGTCCGGTCTCCAACCTCCGCTTTCTGGCGAAGGTTGTTGAGAGTGTGGTGGCGCATCAGCTTCCTCTGTTCCTGGATGAAACTGATTATCTGGACCCATACCAATCGGGTTTCAGGCCTGGGCACAGCACGGAGACGGCGCTGGTGAATGATCTCTGGCGGGCTCAGGACAGGGGTTGTTCCTCTGTCCTAGTCCTATTAGATCTCTCAGCGGCTTTCGATACCATCGACCATGGTATCCTACTGCGGCGTCTCAGGGGGTTGGGAGTGGGAGGCACTGTTTTGCGGTGGTTCTCCTCCTATCTCCTGGGCCGCTCACAGTTGGTGTTGACGGGAGGGCAGAGGTCCGCCCCGAGGCCTCTTGTTTGTGGAGTTCCTCAGGGGTCGGTTCTCTCGCCCCTCCTGTTCAACATCTATATGAAGCCGCTGGGCGAGATCATTTATGGTTTCGGGGCGGGGTATCATCAGTACGCTAATGATACCCAATTTTTTTTCTCCACCCCAAACCAACCCAGTGATGCCCTCGCCGTGATATCCCGTTGCCTGGAAGCGGTCCGGGTCTGGATGGGGAGAAACAGGCTTCATCTCAATCCTGCCAAGACTGAGTGGCTGTCCATACCGGCATCTCGGGTCAACCAGACTATTCCATCTCTAACGATGGGGGGTGAGGTGTTACCCCCCCGTTGATAGGGCTCACAACGTGGGCGTCCTCCTGGATTCGCGGCTCAATTTTGAAGATCACATAGGAGCCGTGACCAGGGGGGCTTTTGCCCAGGTTCGCCTGGTGCGCCAGTTGCGACCCTACCTGGACCGAGATGCCCTATGCACAGTCACTCATGTGCTCGTGACCTCCTGTTTAGACTACTGCAACGCTCTCTACATGGGGCTGCCCTTCAGGACCACCCGGAGGCTTCAGCTGGTGCAGAATGCAGCCGTGCAAGTTGTGATGCGGGTCTCCCGATACTCCCATGTAACACCTCTACTCCGCGAGCTGCATTGGCTTCCGGTTGCCCTTCGGGTGAGATTCAAGGTGCTGGTGATGACCTATAAAGCCCTAAATGGTGAGGGTCCGGGATATTTGAGGGAACACCTGCTGCCAGCATCAAGCTCCCTTTGTCCAGTGCGCTCCCACAGGGAGCGTCTTCTCAGGGTGCCGCCGGTTAAAGATTGTCGGCGGGTAACACCCAGGGGTAGGGCCTTCTCAGTGGGCGCACCTGCCCTTTGGAACCAGCTGCCCGCGGAGCTTAGGACTGCCCCCGACCTCCGTTCATTCCGCCGGGACCTGAAGACTTGGCTCTTCGAGCTCTCGGGCCCAGCCTGAGAATTTTTTAATTTTTAATTTTAACTGGGTTTTTATTTTTCTCAGGGTTTCATTTAATCTTTTTAAATTTGTTTTTAACTTTTGTATTGATTTTCTTTTAAATATCCTGTAAACCGCCCTGAGTCCTTCGGGAAAGGGCGGTATATAAATCTAAATAATAATAAATAAATAAATAAATGTTTTATTTAATGACTGCACTAGTTTGTAAATCCATTCCAGCAATGTTATCTCTCTCCCAACTACTGGTCACTTAAGAATGGAGTTGCTGGTTCCTATTATGCAGTGCTTTTTTTGTAAAAGAAAAAGGTGCTGGAACTCACACATGTCATACAACCCACCTTGCCTATCCTACAAGGTTCCATCCAAAAAAGGTGCCAGAACTCCGTTCTGAGTGTTCTATGAGGAAAAAAGCCCTGCTATTATGATTGTTAAGTGAAGAATATCTGTATGTGTTTTAAAATCAACATTTTAAGTAGTTTCTTTTTTTTTACAAAGGGACAAGGAAGACTTTAACCAATAAGGACAATTTTAATACAGTAGTGGCAAATATCTGTAGCTCGGGTGTAGGATGAGGGTGAAGGTTCATTCTTCAAGCTTGTGAGTTGGTTTCTGAACATTTCATCACCAGGCTAGGTAATATCTTCAGCAGATTTTAGGGGATATCAGTATCAGTGCTCTTCTGTTGCAGAAAACCATCGGCCATGTTCCCACCTGTCATGCTCATGATTTCATCGAAGCCTGGCACTCCACAAGCAATTCCACCAACAGATGCATTGACTTACAATCAGCCTATGAACCCCTCAGAATCCAAATCAACCACACAGTCAACCAGAGCCAGCACCAACCTCAACCAACTCATGCAAAAACCCCTCCCAGTTCACCTCCCAATGACCATGACCTCATGTAACCTCCCCATCACAAGACCCATCACAAGACTCATTGATAACTCACACCTGACCCATCACAAGACCCATCACGACCTCACTTGACTCACCCAGACCTGAAGCCCTTATAAACAGAAGAACACTGATACTGACAACCCCTAAACTCTGCTGAAGATGTTACCTAATCTGGTAACGAAACACTCAGAAACCAACACTGAAGCTCAGAGAACGAACCTTCACCCTCAAGTTTAATATAGATGTTTTGTCTGAAACCTGTTTTTTCAGGACTTATTCCCCCTTTTCTTCTCTTTATTATTATAGTAATTGATTTTGAAGCTATATAAAATGGTTATTATAATTGCATGAATTTATTCATTTTTCTTCTGTTAATTAGTTTAGAGTAGTAAAATTAAGTTTAACAAAGAAATATATTTATAACTATTTGACATTTATTTTTGTCCTCTTAATATTAAGTCTGAATCCAATCATTTGAATCTTCTATTTAATAAACTTTTCCCAATGGAAACTAAACCTTTCCCTTTGCAAATATACCTCCAAATGCTAACACATCTTTCTTCTCATGTGCTCACATCTTTATTTGGACACTAAAAATCCTTATCTATAGCCTCTTTTGATTTGGTGCTACTCTTGCATCCATAAGCAATCAAGTTCCTTCTCCATAGTTAGGATAGTTATTTTCATATTTAATTCTGCAAATAGTTTTGCATGAATAACACAGACTTTGGTTTAACTTTGCCTGTGTTAAAATAATTTTTCTGCTATCCAGAATAGCACAAAATCTTTCCTATTGTATCCAGCATAGCATGCAATCGTCTTGAGATTTGACAATTTTCTTCTCTTTCCATGTCTGCTGAGAATCTATGCACCAATTTCTGTCTGCATGATTACGTGATTGAAGATATGTTGTGGAAATTGATGTTCAAAAAGGGCTTTTTAATAATAATAATAATAATGATAATAATAATGATAATGATAATGATGATGATGATGATGATGATGATGCATTCCTTTTTATGCCCATTACAAAAGCAAACAGAAATGATCAAGAAAACTAAACACTATAACACACACACACACACACACACACACACACACACACACACACAAAATGGTGAGCCACCAGTGTAGGTTGGAAAAGAAAGTAATTCCAAAAGGCAATAATTGCAATTTCATGTGAAATAAATGAATTGATTGCAAACTTTTCATTTGCATAACTTTCACTTTTACTTAGAAATGGAAATTTAAATGCTGTTTATAGCCTCATTTACTACTTGCTCATAATTTGTGCTGCATTAACAAGCTTGTAAAAACAGAACTGATAAAGAAATATTTTTTTCTGATTTTTTCTTGTTTTACATTTTCCCCTTCTTTGGTTTTTGTCCATTTCAGCAGATTTAATTTGTAATTTAAATTTTCTTTCTAAAAATCACGTGAAAATTGATTATCATTTATTCCAATATGGATGTAGCTTTCCAGTATTCAAATAATAGATTTCAGTGTTTTATAGTGACAGCCTATATCATTCTATTGCTAAATAAAATATATTTCTGGAGAATGATACTAGAAAAGGTTTTCATCTGTATGAAATTGTTTATTATCTATTTCTTCCTTGCAAGGTTTCCTGAGTCATTGTTTGCTTCTATGATTTATTTATTCTTCCTGGTTAAAGCAAATTTCAAAATCTTTTCATGAAGTCAGATTATGGCTCTGAGGAAAGACATGTACCAATTTAACCACTCTTAACAGCAAAAACAAAGCCCTGCAGAATCAACAGCTATATTGAAGATAACAAAACCAAACATTTCATAAAATGGATTGTGATGCTATCAAAAAAGTAGGGACTGGATTATAAAATAGCCATAAATATGAGATAGTTATAAATCTGAAAGAGAATCATAACAGTAGAATCAGAATGAATCTCCCTTCCCATATAGACTTTTAATTTGTTCTAAAATTCAGTTTTAATTTCTTTTGTTTTGCTTGAGGGGAAAAAAAGCAAGACCATCTATTCGGCCAAGTCCTTTCTGGGGTCCCTGGTGCTCTCTGAATTTGGCTGTTTTCATGCAGACTTTTCATCACCAAACTTGGTAATGAACCTTGGGGGATTTTTTGCAGATGCTTCTTTACTAAGCTAGGTAAATGAAACATCTGCAAGAAAACAATCAAGCTCAGAAAGTATGAAAGACCTCCAGTTTAACAAATATTCTCTTCTATCAAGTGCTTTCTGTCAGATGAGCCAAGCATTGTACAGAAAACAGCCAGAAATAACCCCCAATAACCCAAGACCATATTCTCAAAATTGATCTAGATTCAAGGTAGATTTCAAGACCATAAGGACATGGCAGTATTGAATCAAGCATTAGATAGATAAAGATGTCTAATAAAGATTAGCTCAATCTCCCTAGGTAGTCCTGAAATCAGATCAGTCTTCAGAAACACCAACTTATTTAGATAGGGTAATTATGACCTCCAGTACAAATTCTCAGTTTATTCATGAAAGTAATGTTTACTGGTTACAAGCATGTACAAACTGCCTGAAAAGCCATCTTGACATGCTTGCCTTTGCTCCCTAGATCAGGCATGTCAAACCTGCGACGTCACATGACATCATGCAATGTATCGCAACTTTTCTCCCATTGTCGGCAATGGGGTGGGCACGGTTTCGGCACGACACATCCAGCCCGCGGACCAGCAGTTTGACATGCCTGCCCTAGATCCTACCTGTTTCTCTTTCTCTGTAGACCAACTGGGACTAGATTTTGGACTAGTTTGGCTTAAACAATTTATAAATTACTTTCTAAATTAGATCTCTGTGTTAGAAGAAGTTTGGAATTAGACTGGATTGTGTCACTATAGTTGCTGCTCTACCAGTCCCTAATCTCATCCCTTGAAAAAAAAATCTCATTAGTTCTTTTAGCACCAAATATGCAACAATAATCTCTTTTTTTCATTTTAGGCTTTAGATTTCATATCTACCAGGGGCAGGGAGAGAGGGCAGAATGGGTGGAAATTGTAATAGATGTACTGAGCATGAGTTAATTTATAAACATGTTAAGTCAATTTCTCATGAATTCAACTCTTATGAGAAAAAGCTGCTTAGTATGTTGAATGGGCCTTAGCCTTTATTTCAGAATTTTTCCCCTATCAATCTCAGCAGTAAAATACTGTATATGAATCTTGCTTTCTACAAGACAATATTCTAGGGTTTTTTTTTCTTTTTTTATTTGAATAGGTTTTTGGTTACAAGAAAATAGAAAAACAGCATTATTTTCCAACATTTTCGTAGCATATAAATCAAAAGAACTAACTTAATTTAAGTTAGTAAACAAGACTCAAGATTTTTCTTATACATTTCTATGAAGTTTTGTTATGGAATCCTTTTGATTTAAATATTCAGTTGGATTTCCAGTATTAGGCAAGATGCTACTTCTCATTTTGAGATAATTAAAATATATGATACTGGGGGGAAAGTATTTTATGAGCATTTGCTTCTTCAATCTGCTATATGCTTTGCTTGCAAACATTATAAACTGAAGAAGGGACAGGCTAAGACTGCCTATCATCTGTCTGCTTTTTGTTCCTTCTCGAAGGACTTGACAACCAAATTATTTTACTGCAGAAGCCATGTTTATTTATAATTTGTATCCTGATTACTAAGCAAATTGCTTGAAAAGGTTTCAATATATTTAAAATAAAACATAGTAGATGGTTATTAGGGATACATTTTATATGTCAAGTGCCAGGAAAATCAGGAGATCCAGACAGTTCAAATGGCTATAATGGTTTATTGCAAGCTCAAGCTCTCTACAAGAATCTGAACTACTGATGGCCAAGAAAAATTAGCAGGAGATAAGAGTAGAAGGAATTCAAAGTGGGCTGGACTTAGACCTCTTGAGGGCTTGAAGGGACTCATGACTGATGGTGCATTTGATGATGCATCTTCTACAATATAGCCCTAAAATAAGTCAGAAGTTACTTTCTTTCTAAATCTTTAAGCTGTAGCAAATAGCAGATGTTTATAATAATCAATTATTAGAGAATAGAATGTTCTCTCCTGAGCTACCACTAATGACATTTCTCATTGTGTTGTTTCCTCACAGCAGATTAAAAGACATTTAAATATTCCCTAGACATCAAGTCTTTTAACTGAATTGATTACTAAGATTCCAAAATAATGTAATAAATATAAGTACTATTCTGATGGAAATAGAGATCTTATTTTGCATAATAGGGGTTCTATGCTGGGTAAATTTGACACATCATTCAATTGTTCCTTTCAATAGGGAAGTGGAGACAATTAAGATCTGCTACTAAGCAAAAGAAAGCTTTAAACTTAATAAGCTTTCATAGTTGGCTTCTTTTGCTCGCTATGGATCAACATGCATTCAGAATTCAGTTCGTGGCTGGTACAGAATGCACTATCTATTCTCAAAATAAGTGGGTAGCTGCCACATAATTAAATTTTATAACTTCCATAAAAAAACTACCAGCATTAATAAAGTTACCATGATAAATGCAGAATCATATTTCTTCCTGCCAAGTTTAATGTTTTCTCGGCTTCAAAGGTAAACAATTGTGACATCTGATTATATTACCTGCTATAGGAACTCCACTTAATTAAAGCATTTTAAAAGATGTTTTTGTTAAATTTAATGAGTGATATATCTCGCATTGCAACAGAATGTGCAGCAACTTGAACATTTTATAGAGTGAACATTTAAGGTTATTCCATTTTTGCAGCCCATAGCTCAAGTCCCCGTTACCTGATTCAGTTCATGTTTGCTCCAGCAGCAAAAGAGTTGAAGAGAAGGGTGCTCCTTTGCTAATGAGTTTGGTAATCAAGGCATCTATTTTCATTTCAAATTGGCTAGATTGGAGAAAATTGCAAGACTAAATGACTAGAGCTAATTAGAATTATAAAAATATTCATCACACTGAAGAATGAGCATTTGGTCTTGATTTTTCTGGTATTTGCATAACGCTACACTTTAAGGAAGGGCGGCAAAATGGTGATGATAAATTGTCTTCCCCTTAATGAATTGAGCAAACACTATTTCTGTTTTAGCCATCCTTTCATTTAAAGGTGCTTTTACATATTCATAATTTGTAAATGAAGCTAAGTGATTCTGATTCTTTGCATGATTACCATATTCAAAAACTTGCTTCCCCAGTTACTGTTAAATATTCCTGAACTTGGAGTTAGTTCTTTTAGCAGCATGCATTCTTCCATAGGTCGCCTGTTATTATGCACACTGTGGTGCTCCTTGTCAGATGGCAGCTCTGGGGGTATACTCACTATTGTCATTCATAACAATATAACAATAATATCCTCCCAGTAGAAAACGAAATCAGGATCAAATATTCAATGAGTCTTGGAAACCTACAGCCACGCCTTTTCTCCATCCACAGTTTGCTCTGTCTTAATAGGCTACTGTTTCATTTTAAGTTTATATTTAATTATCCCAATGCAAATATTGTTTGAGAAGAGGTTTTTCACATAATAGTTCTCTTTATATTACTTTTTCATATATATTTTGTGAAATTCGAACATGTTTATGAGACATTTCCATGAATATTTCCTACTTTAAGCAGATGGCTTTTTCCTACTTCATTTATGAAAAATCCATAGCAATGGCATACATAAATAGATAGATAAATAAATAATAAAATAACAACATCCTCCATTTTTTAGACTGCATAGTTCAAAGGTTCATGCTGGTGACTAATTCTCTTTTCTTTGTCTGTCTATGTGTGTGTGTGTGTGTGTGTGTGTGTGTGTGTACATGTTTGTAAACAAAAGACAGTTGGCAGAAACTTCAAGGGTAAGTTTTAATATAGTTGAAATGACTAGCTATATTGCAACTGATTACAAGAGATGTAGGAAAAGATCCAGGATGCAAGCCCAAACTTATATAAAAACATAGGATTTCAGGACAAATAACCTTTTCTTTATATGGTTTACTATAGTATTTTATAGTAATTTTATTAAAGATTACAGTCAAAAAGATAAAAGCAAATAAAATCTGAAAAAGAATAAAAAGTAGGTCAAAACAAACATTGAAAGAAAAATAGAAAAGAAAGAAAAAATAGGAATATAGTAAAGTAACAGAAAAGAAATTTATAAATATGACTTCATCTTTTGTCAGAAGTTATTATAATTTATCAACCTCTGATCAAATATAATACATACACTTTATCTATTTATTTATCAGACTTACAATGCTGCCCTATCCCATCTCTTATCTATAAACAAATACATAAAAACTTATTACTTGAACGATGAGGTTCAGAAAAAGGGCTACCAGAGATAAATAAACCAACATTACAATCCTTCCTGTATGGGGGGGAGAGGGGATGATTCTGTCAGTAAGCATGTGTGGACACAGTTCCATTTACGCAAGCGGTGTGCATATGCGGCCACTGCTCATGCAAATGGAGCATACATGCATGCGCTCGCCAGGTGCTCTTGCAAATAGGGATGTGCATGCACATGCTCACTTGCCATTTTTGTGGCTCAGTTTCAAACAGAGGTTGGGGACCCCTGTTCTAATCCTTTTAATTATTAAGACATCAGCCAATTTATTTATGTCCAGTGTAGCATCTTTTTCCATCTGATTCTTCTAGCCTGTCATTTTTGAAACTACTTTCAGATCAGTCTCGATCTTGTTAAGTAAAACTTGTTTCTCTTTCATCATATCTTTGATATAATCTATTTACAGAGACAATCTTAAATTAATTTCTGGGCCCATTATTCAAAAATAACCTTCATTTTGTATTAGGATGTCAAATTCAATTGCTCTCCTTTAGTTTCTGGTTCCTTCTTCAAAGCCTCATCCTGTATCGCTACAGACCCAGACAGACTCAGAAATACAATAGTAAGCAATAATATTCTCTGCTGCCAAAGCAATTTCAATGAACCTTCCACTGCAGCTTAGCACAATATTTCCATATTATGTATCAGCCACTTAAAACTACTGATTTTATACTGTGAAACTACTATTATGTTCAGGACTGTCTTTAAGTGCACTGGACATCTCTTGCTAACCTGAAAAAAAGTCTTCAGAAGACCCTGTATCTTTATTTAGTCTTGCAATTACTTTTTCACCAGTAATGTTCACAATTCAATAATTAATGAGACTAGCATGATTTAACCCTTAAATTAATCAGAGATTGTGACTTCTATATTGTCTCAAATTCCTCATTGAAACATTCTATAGAATATCTTCCTTATAGCTTACATGGTAAATATGTGAACTATGCTGATATTTGTGGAGAGAAAGGAAAGCATATACTTTGCTCCTGCCATCAGTTTGTTCCTGAATTTTAGATTTCCAAACTGCCACTAGCCAATATCAAAGATAAACTGGCCTGTCTAAAGGACCATTGAGGCATGAAAGCTTTGTCTATCCAAAAGCTTTGTAGGTCTATTTTTCATCTACAATTGTTCTTAACTTTTTGTTAAGAAAGATGGTTCCCTTTGTGTAGTCCACAATGACTAACTTCTGAACTTCACAATCGTTTGGGATCAATACTCTTATCCCTTCATTTTTGAACTCTTGAAGTGGCTGCAAATTAGATCTCAGAGGAGCCTATAACCTGATTTGCACAAAAGCGAGACATGAATATTTAAATGCTTTAATATCCATTATGGAAAGTTTGAACGTACTGTAAAGCTGTTTAGCTTTATATCAATCTTTGAAGGAGTTGTGCTTTTCAGGACCTATACTGGGCACATTTATATTTAGATTATTTTCTTATTTAAGCTGCAGATACAGGGAATGAATAGTTTTTACTCTCTTATAAGATCTATAGCAAACTGGAAAAAATGCATCTTTCAACTGCATGTCATGGATTATTTCAGCTATAATATTTCTTCAAAGCAATTTCAGATGAATTGAGAAAAGCTGAAACTATTTTATGTGGAATCTGCATTGTTAGGAACATATATCATATATTAGATTTTGCCTATTTTTATCTTATATTTGTTTCTAGTTTTGCTCCTAATTATCTGCTGATTCATTTTTATCCAGAAATATCCTTTGGTTAGGATTCCAAGGCCCCCAAATCCTTTCAAATAATCAGACAAGACATAATTGTGAGATATTGTGAAGTATGCACTTCTTAACCCACTGCCAGCCATCTAGTTCCTATTA
The DNA here is from genome assembly GCF_947247035.1 of Vipera ursinii. Classification (NCBI taxonomy): domain Eukaryota; kingdom Metazoa; phylum Chordata; class Lepidosauria; order Squamata; family Viperidae; genus Vipera; species Vipera ursinii. The sequence goes on along the minus strand of NC_139518.1, from coordinate 49,289,723 downwards.
TTATCCCTTTAAGTTAGTGTTTTTCCTTGATCCCAGGCCTGGAACATGTTTTTGTAACTGCCAATACATAGTTTCTCCAAGGTCATTTCTGTAGTTTTCTGTATCTACATGCCCCTTTTTGGCTGAGGCTGGTATGTTTCATTTTGCCTTGAGTGATGTACTTTTAAAATCTGTTTCAGAGTTTGATAACAACTTGTTTTCCTATATATTTCCCCCCCCCAACAGCTTCAGTCAGCTAAGCAAAACTGTTATGCTATTTAACAAGAGACTTTGGTCATCAAAGATGTTTTTCAATAACTATACCCTGTCATTTGGTGAACATGTAAAACAGCCAAAACGTTTTGGATGCATTAATTCAGATGATTTTAAAAGTTAAAGTACAGTTAGAACCAGAGATTTTTCTTCTGAGACTAACAGGCATGCAACTAGAAAAAAAAGTCATGGAACTTTGTTTTTATGTATGACAACTCTGGTGAGACTATTATATACAGAAAAGTGGAAAGGATTGACACTACCTACAACAGAGGAATGATTACTAAAGATGATGGAAGTTGCAGAGGTGGCCAAATTAACCTCTTTGTTTAGAGAAGAAAAAATATCTACATTTATGGTAAACTGAAAACCCCTTACAGAAAATCCTTGACTTATTATTATGCTTTAGTCCAGAATTACAGTTGTAAGTAGTGCCAGTAGTGAAGCAGGTTACCATGTGACTGTGCCCAATTTTACAATCTTTTTTGCAGGGATCATTAAGTGAATGTGGCCGTTGTTAAGCAAATGCCATAGCTGTCAAGGTAGCCCATTATCACAACAGGGTGTTGTTGTTTTTTGCCAGAAACTGGAAGTAAATACCAGTTTCTAGCAAAAAAAAAACCCTCATAAATTGCAGTCATGTGAAGCAAATAGTTATAAATGCGGGCCAGCTGCTGAATGCTCAAATGGCAATCACACGACCATGTCAGGAGCCTGTGTGTCTATGGCCATTGAAACAAGCAAGCTAGTGCTTATATACAGTATGTTAGACTGTTTCTTGCTCTACAATCTTCGTTCTATATCTAGGCCTGGAAAATTCAGCCTGCCTAATCTCTCTCTTTCTTTTTTCTTGGGAATGAGAAGAACTGTTGGGGCCCTTCATTCTCTCTGAGGTTTTCTTGCAGATGTTTCATTACCAAATAAGTAAACTAATGGACTACTAGCACTGATGATGTTATCTAGTTTGGTAATGAAATGTCTGCAAGAAAACCACTAAAGTCAGAGCACCAAGGACCCCACAGTTCAGTGCTGAGCAACAAATATTCTCTTCTAAAAAGGAGAACTACAAGACAAGTTGCTTTAAGTCCTTCTTCCCTTGCTATAGCCAGTAGCTGGACATTTTAGAGTTCTAAAGATAGCCCATCCCACCTCCTTCATAACTTTTCTTTGCCTCATTTTGGACTAGAGTTTATGTTTTATCTGCCACATAGGTTAGGTTAGGTTATATGTTATGTTATGGATGATAAGAGGAAGTATCAGAACATTCCAGTCTGGGCGCTAGCATATACAGAATATTGGATTCCAAGCTTCTGTTTGATGAACAATGTCTTCATATTTATAGCTTCCTAATTCTCTTATTTGGTCTGCTTTGGAATGAACAGTTGTGAATCTGATTGCTGTACTTCACACAAAGCCCTGACAAACAAGACAAAATGTCTTCTTTTAGGCAGTTTTTTGAAATTTTACTTGATATGGAAAGCTTCTGTTTTACATTTTAATTTCTATCATTTTAAAATTGTTTTCCATGCAATGCATCTCTAGTTTAGAACATTTGTTAGGTATGCAATTTTTCTCTGGCTGATATAAATGTATTACAAAACTAACTATATTTTGTTGAGGCATAAAAATATTTGGAGAAAGTTTTCATATTTAAGTAATTTTCCTTATGCTTCTTCATACATATCATCTATTTTACTGTCATCTTCTAGGTACATATAGATATTATGCAATCTAAAAAGCCATGATCAAATCATACCCAGAATTATACTTTCAAATTGGGGCTCTGATTACTGGAAATACTTTGCTAGGATGAAGATTGAATACCATGTGTCATAATGGCAGGTCGCTGAATTAGACTTTAAATATATATGCTTTTCATGATAGACAAATTCAGGGTCTTTCGGATTGTCTGTTATTAATTATGGTATTCTTATGCTCTTCAGTTAGTTCTTAAACTGTAATATAGAGTCTTAATATACACAACATATTCATTTCCATATTTTAAAATAAAACATTACAGATTTTGCAGAATAAAATCTGATCAGTTTGTCAATAACAATGTTTTACTGTAATAATTTTACTTCTTATGTTTTAACCTCTATTCCCTTAAAAATATTTCATATTGAGCCATATTTTTCCGGCTATCTTTCACACAAAATATGATAAATGTTAAATATGGGATGAATGGAACCTGGCAAGGCCAGGAAAAGGAAGGAAAGTATTTGGGAAAAGGAGCTTTTCATGGCAAAACTATTATTATTATTTTTAATTACATTTATATCCCGCCCTTCTCCGAAGACTCAGGGCGGCTTACAAGTTTAGCAGTAGCCTTCATTCTATGTAATGTAATGATTCAATCATGTAATGACCCAAAGAGCTTTGGCTAATGGGAGGTTTAAAAATGTTAATAAATGAATCTTTTTAACGAAATCAGGTTTCTGCTAGATGCTTACTTGAAAGCATATTTGAAGGCTATAGTGACCTAGACTCCATTATAAATCTCCATAGATAGATAACTTTGAGCTAACCTTATATGTGGGTTTCCTATGTTACCAGATTTCTTCTAAAATACAGACTTCTTTTTTTTGAAAAGAATATTACAAAACATATTGGTATGCATGGACCCAGTGGATCATTCAACAGTTCCCTTTAAGAAGTAGATGAATTGTGCACATGGGAATTGAGATTTAAAACAGATTATATCTATCAGAAAGCAATGCATCTTGAACAAACAACAAATTGATTTGCTTTAGCATCAGACTGCATACTGTCCCCTCTGCCTTATATAAGATGGCACATTCCCCAATTATTCAGGTTGACTGACACTTAAAACAGGTCAATCAGCCATATTGACTCTCTTTTACTATAACAAATAAGTCCAAATTTATTCTTGTCCTTTCCCGGAAAGTGGATGAAACTTCAAAGAAGAGATAAAGAACATATCAATCTTCATTTGATCTTTTCACCAAGGACAACCAATGGTCTAAGGTCATCTTTTGCCTGTGAGTGATACCCATGGCAACGCAGCTTTTAAAAATGCATTTAATTGCTGTTTGATCTCACCACTATGATTAACACAGAAATGTTTAAGTCAATTACATATTTTCTAAAAATATTGTTTTGTTCTTGATTCATGTTCAAGACAAGAAGATACAAGATTCATTTTTATGTTGTTTTATACAAATATATTTGAATTATAATATTAATGTTATTATTTGCAAAAGGACATCGTTATCTACTGGTTTTTGCAATCACAATGCATTAAGAAAGTTTTTTCCAATCTGATACCTTACAAATGGGGCTGATCCTCATACAAGATCAGTCCAATATATTAAAAACACCCTGGGTTGGGAAATGCTATATAGAGAAATAGGTTCATACTATCCTTGCAAATGTATCACTTGTTATTACAGTCTCTTTGGATATCACCATAATACTCAAAACTATCAATATAGATAATGTAGATATTATGTTTACCAATAGTTAAAATGTCTGACAGTTTATTTCTTTAAATTTAAAAATAAATTCAATAGACATGGTACTATCCTTGCATTAAATATTACATTGGAAAGAGATTTCCAATATACTTTGTGTATCCCAGTAAGCCTCTTTTCTCTGCTATGGTAAGCTGTAATGGTATGTGGAAATAGCTATGAGAGACAGGGAGAAGAACCACCATCAAAGTTGGGTAAGAGGCAGTGTAGCCTGCAAAAGGAATGTAGTTATGACAAACATCTTAGAAGGAATCCTCCCTAATTTCTAAACCTGCAAACGTGATGGGAGGGAAATGTACTTTTGTGAGATTCGTTAATGTTACCCTACAATAAAGTATCATTGGATATACTTCCTGTTTGGACTATCTTGCAAGGCTAACATATCCAAAATAACCTCTTTCAATCTGTTGAGATTATATACTCTTGACAAAACTTAATACTAAATGGTACTGGTACTGATCTTCAAAGATTAAATATTGTAAACAAACAAGCAAGCAGTTTTGGCTTCTATGTTATGCACCAAACTGGAGCCATGACAAACTCTAAATCAATAAGCCCACATGTGAAACCTCTTGAATTTCTTCATCTATCATCATCAAGTGAAGTGGGGGGGGGAATCTGTCTCTTAATATTTTGCTTCTTCAGCAGAATTTTGAGTGAAGTATTTGAACCATATAAAAGAGTTTTAGCAAGACATTCCAACCCAGAGTCAACATATCCCAAAGGAAACATCTTGACAGGTACATCACATATCAAATCCAATTCTTAGAGATGCTTTTTATAAGCATAACCACAATTGATTTTTTTTTCTTTTTTGCTTTCTAGCTTAAAAACAACATCAGTCCATTCAGCAACATCAAATGGTACAGTTTTGACATTTGGCCTGGTATGGTAAAGCCATTTAATATGGTTATCTATCTGAAAATATCATCATTGCATCATTAGATAATTAACAATATATTTCTGATGTACCTATGCATTATATGATAGAATGTTTACAAATTAGTTAAATCATGTAGGTATGAAATATTTGTGTGATTGTGGTACAGGACAGCAAAAAAAATCAATACCTTTTGCTAAATGAGCATTAATGAAGTTTATTCACCAAGAACAAAAATTCAGTATAAATTTTGCAAACATACAGACACTTAAATAACTTCAGAATCTATCATTCATATGTCTTACATTCTCTATGTCCTTGGCGCTGCTCACAATTCCCTTATATCTGCTCTCCAGACAGAATAAAGATGAAATTATTAAGATTATTAAGATTCCTAATGAATATGTCTAGAAAAAAACATTTCTGTGAAAACATTTTTAATCTTTTTCTCTTGCAAATCTATAGACCATTAATATCAGAGTTTAAATGGTTCGCAGTTCAATACAGTCACAGGAATCAAATATTCACAAATAACATATAAGAAAAGAAAAAAAAGTGATCTGTCCTCTGCTTAGTTTTAAAGTTCTATGTGTTACTAGTTTCAGAGGTATTTCCTTATCTAAACAGAGAAACAGATTGATGATGGGTGAGCAAAAAAGCAGTAGGAGTGGGAATGACCTCCAATGTCTTCCCAATTTCCCCATTGAGTTTCCTGGTGGGAAGCTAGTAGTGAGCATCAGAAATCCTTCCTTCCTTCCCTCCTTCCTTTCTTCTCTCCCTCTCTCCTTCCCTCCGTCCTACCCCTTCTTGTCTTCCCTCTTCACCTCCCTTCATCACTGTTTTCCTTCCTTCCTTCCTTCCTTCCTTCCTTCCTTCCTTCCTTCCTTCCTTCCTTCCTTCCCTTACTTAGTCTCTTCTCTCCCTCTCTTGACTATTTGATGGTTTCGCCATTTACTTTGTGAGAAGCTTGCAAGGAAAAACTCAGTGGGGAAACTAATTGGACATTACAAATCCAAAGTCAGCAGGTAAGTAAGTGGCTGCTGACAATTGGGGGAGGAATAAAAGAGTATGTAGGGTTGTGAGTCAGGAACAGTATTTGGGGTTACACAAATTTTTTTGCATGGGTTGGGAAGAGTGTTTGAACCAGAGATGCCACACAGGTCAGTGAGGGCATGTGATTGGACATCATAGTTCAGGAAAGTTACCTGGGGTGCATGAGAGTTCTCTATAGGTTGGGTAAGGTATGCAGGGTATGGTATAAGTTAAAAAGAAAGAATGGGTGTTGCTAGGGTTTGTGACAAGTGCCACACCAATAAGGGATGGCATCAGAGGCAGCATGTATCAAGAAACGTGTGGGTGTGCAGAGAGGTGCTTCTTGGGTTGGAGAAGGCACATGGAAGGTGGCACAAGTTGAGAAAGGAGGAGTGGGGGGGGTTGGGCCAGGCTGGGAAAATGTGTGGAGGAGAATGGCATAGGCCAGGAAGGGTGCAAGGGAGGTTCTTCCTCCCTGTTCCTTTCTCTCTTCCTTCACCTTTCCTTTTCATTTACAGCAGGCAGGAATATGGCGGCGGCTGCTGGGTGGGTGGGTGGGTGGGTGGGTGACTGAGTGAGTGAGTGAGTGAGTGATTGTTAGACTAGCTGGGAAAGTGTAAAATGAAGTTTACATGACCACAGCAGCATCCACTAGTACTGAAGCAGCCACAAATTTCCCAAATTTCATTCTCTCTGGAGTTATGAGTCCTGGTTTCTGGACATATTCTGTTAATTAGCTCATCTGTTTCAGTTAGCATATCTTGGTTCAAAAACTGTTGTCCTCTGATGCACCCAGTTAAGAGTCGTTATATCAAGAATTTTAGGACTATATAGATGCACAGGCCCATAAAAATGGGACTTTGGAGAATTAATATTTCTATTTATATCCCTGCTAAATGCTTGAGGGGAAAATCGCCCATAATGTGCTTCATAATCTTAATTGCTTCTATTAGCTCAGTCATCCAGTATGAATCTTTACTGCTTAACTATATTGTTAATAGATAAAAAGACTATAGAAGGAATTAGACAGAACACCTTATGGAAAATTAACAGATAAATGACATTATACGTTTTTACTCTAACAACGTTTTATAACTATTTTTCAGAATGTGCTATCTTAAGCACATCCTGAATATGTAAGTATATTGCTTTCTCCAATAAAATCATTAATGTCTTTGTGCCAAAGAATATTTTGTATGAGAGAGATGCATTGCAAATTGTATTATAGTGTCAATACTTCTGGGACAACCTAATTCACATCAAAGTAAGTGACTTCCAAAAATAGAGCAACCAATGAGACTGTAGGTTTCTTCTTCCCCACACTGCAATGATACATTCTAATAGCATAAATCCAAATTGAGAAATTACGTAGAGATGGGATCTGCATAGTTCAAAGGAAGACATAACCTGTTGTGGTTGCAGCAGGTAACCAGGTTGCCTTCCTGGGAATATTTAAAACCAGGCTCATAACTGTCCAGCCTTTTAGAAAAAACTCTATTTATTGGGTTGCAAAATGATAATACAAAAAAATGTGTGTGCCTTGCACCTTGCATTAAAAGCATTTTTTTCATCTTTGCCATAAGCTAAATGGTCACTGCTACTATGAAACTATGAGCATGTTTTTCTCTTTCTGTTTGATGTTGCATTGAAAATACACCCAAGAGAATTTGTTATTGGCTTATGAAACCTGACTTGGTTGGGTGCCACAAACCTGGAATTTGAGATCAAAACAAAGAACTATAGTCCTGTTAGTTTCACTTCTTTTGTGCAAAGAGAGAGGAATGAAACAAGAGTAAATGGGCCTCACAACATCAGCAGACTACTTGTACACAGGGAAGAAAAATAAGTCATGAATATTGATTTATCATGCCTGAATAAAATTACCTAATGAAAAAGTCTGAAAGTCCAAGCCCTGAAGAGGGATATATGGGAATAAGATAACAGTTGTTGCTAGCAGTATGTGTTATGCTAAACTACCATTTGGTATTGCATTTGAAATGGAGCTTGGGTATGTGTCCAAGGAGAAGGGCATGTACCTTTTGGTCAATGCTGTATGCTAGAATCCAGTCTTCTTGCTTAGGATGGAAGAGCAGACTCTGGATGTAGAAGCTGAGTCGATATTTTTGATAGGTGGCTCCTTCATCATTACTGATGAGTATGCTACTTTCAATCTCAGGATCACTTAAGAGCATTATCTATAAAAAAGTAGGAAAAGTTAAAGAAAGTCTAATAATTTAATAAGAATTGAAATTACTATCATGCATATATAACACATATTTATGTAAGATTTTCACACCAGGAATTCTGGTACCAAACCACAATCACACATTAAATGCTAAGCAGGGTTTGGCAGTGCATCATCTGCAGGTGCCTAATGAGACGTTCCACTCTTCAAATATCACTAAAATCTCATGAGAATTTATTTAAAAGTCTCAAAATGTCAGAAATTCTCATGTGAGAAAGCTGAAATCTCACAACATCTCTTTAAAAGATCATGAAATTTTGATGCTGTCATGATGGCATAGACACTTGCTATAATGTACAAAAGGCTGCCAGGCAGAATCATATATTAACTTCTTTTAAACAGATGAGTGTTGTTAAAAGAAAGCCAGATGGCATCATTAATTTATTTTTCAAATTTGTAGCCACACACGCTCAGCAGAGCCAAACTACTAACTGACAAAACTAAGACCAACACAGTCATTTTTCGTTTAGGATATAGGAATCCCAGTAAGCTAAGAGATAACCATACATGATTCAAACATACAGGCCAATATAATCAGATGAATTTTCTAATTCTGTTTAAAAACAAATCCTTTTGAACTTAGAGATTTTACTCACATGCATAACTCAGTAGAGCAAAGAGAATACAGAACAGCATAAATGATTTGCCATTATTTTATAAATTGTTCAAATTAAATGAATACTTAAAATATAGAACTTTACATGTGAAAGTGTAGAAGAATTACAGTAAAATGAAATTATAAAATGAGTGCACAGATATCAGCCACTCGTCCCAGTGAAATGACCAGTCTAGGTGCCAGTGAAATAACCCATCTCAGCAGAAAAAATATGTAACATATGAACTATTAAATATACATATTTGAGGTAGTGGAGTCCAGGGTATGCTAAAGAAATTAAGATAAATTTGGAGGAGGAGGAGGAGGAGGAGGAGGAGGAGGAGGAGGAGGAGGAGGAGGAGGAGGAGGAGGAGGAGGAGGAGGAGGAGGAGGAGGAGGAGGAGGAGTAATTAAAGCTGCATCCATTATTGATGTGTGACCCTGTCTTGACTTTTTTTAACTATACACTGCAAACATTCCTGGATTAAGGGTTAGCATTTGAAGACACTTGTTTTGTGTTTTAATTATGCTTGTGTAATAGATCTCATAAAGATAGCTTATCTAAGAACTAATCGTTGCCTTGCTAGCTTTCAAATTCAAGTGACTGGTCATACCTCTACTGCTAATGACTTAGGTGAGGTGAGGAGTTATGTGTATAGAATTTGGAATGAAGCAGCAGGCACTAAAGCAGCCTAGGGCCCAGTGAGAGAACCATTATGGATCTGACTGACGCTGAAGATTAACTAGAGCGTAAACTATAGAAGAAAACATTACATCAAGGGACAACTGAATTCAATCGTGGAGCAGTTCTGACTGGTGGTAAATATCTCTTATTTTATATATAGTTTTCTCTGGCATGAAAAATCAAAGGCTCCTGTCACAATTTCTTGGTAGTATTAGCTGTATTCCTTGCACATAGCATCAGGTTTTGTGGGATAATCCTGGTCTGGTAAAGCCACAAGTGGAGAAAAGTTGAGACTACCAGTGTTTTGATAGTAAATTCCACACAATTGCTGACTATTTCGAGACAGGTAGATACTAGACCAAGCAAGATCAAAATTCCAAGATCAAATTCAAGATCTATTCATTTGGTAAAACTGCATATCTCTCTCTCTCTCTCTCTCTCTCTCTCTCTCTCTCTCTCTCTCTCTCTCTCTCTCTCTCTCTCTCTCTCTCTCTCTCCGCATACATGGTGAAGTAGCCGAAGGACCACTCGGACGACAGGCTACTTTAACAGCTATTTATTTAGAGCAAGACAACAACAGAATAACTTGCCGGCTTTTTATAGCCGGCGGCTGTCAGTGAGGGCCAATCCGGTTTGTTCATTTTGGCGCAGCGTCTCTCCCGACCAATCCGCGTCGTCTGTGTTTGACAGCTCCGGCTTCCGCATGGCTCGGTGTTTTGACAGCCGCGAGCTGTCAGTGGTCGCGCCTGCGCCCTGCGAGGAACTTTGACAGCTGTCAAAGTTCCCGCGTGTTCTTCTGTCAAATCGGTTTACCTCATCGTCTGACTTGTTAACTTATATATTAAAGATATTAAAGCTGTTTATACATATAATACACCCCTTACCCCTCCCCTGGAGCGTTCCCTCCCCCTTGATCGTTGGAACCTGCCCACTGGTAGTCCTTTAGGTAGGCGGGGGCCCTTCGGTTTCTGTCGGAGCGGCGTGGAAGAGGGGCGATGTCTGGTTCTGCTGGTAGCGCGTCTCTTAGTCCCTCTTCCTCTTGGTCAAGCATCGGTAGTATTTGTGGGGGGGGTTGTTGGTCATGTTCCTCTCGTTGGGGTTCTGGGGTGTGTGGTGGTTGTCTGGGTCTGAGTTGGTCTATATGGCGGCGTAGATTGCCGTGAGTCCGTGTGGATATGAGATAGGAAATGGGTCCTGTTTGTTTAAGCACTGTCCCCTGGACCCATTTGTTTTTATCTGTATAAGATCGTGCCCATATCATTTGGCCTGGTGTGAGTGTACGGTTTGGTTGGGGGTGCTCGTTTTCTTCGGGGAACATGTCAGGATGTAATCTGTCGAGCCGCGTTATCAGCCTTCTCCCCCATCTTAGTTCCGCCGGTGATTTGCCCGTTGTTGTGCATGGCGTTGCGTGTTGTGACATTAGGAACTGGCTGAGTCGCCGCTGCCAGTTCCCCTTGACGAATTTTTTCAAAGCTTCTTTTGTGGAACGCACCATAATTTCTGCCATCCCATTCGTCGATGGGTGGAATGGTGCAGACGTGATCAGCCTAATACAATTCTTCATAGCGAAGATCTGAAATTCACGAGAGGTGAATTGAGGCCCATTGTCTGAAACTATGGTGTCTGGGAGGCCGTGTGTGGCGAATATTTTCCTTAGGGCTTGTATTGTGGCTCCTGATGTAGTTTTTCTAAGGGGAGTGACTTCTAACCATTTAGAATAACTGTCAACTACAATTAGGAAACTTTGTCCCTGGATAGGTCCTGCAAAATCTAAGTGTATGCGTGACCAAGGGTTTTTTGTAGTTTCCCATTTGTGAACTGGTGCTTGGGGTGGTTCGTTCCGTGTTGCTTGGCAAGTGTAGCACCCTCCCACGTATTTTTCTATCTCTTTGTCAATGCCTGGCCACCATACATAACTCTTGACAATGCCAGGATGTCCCTCATGTAGGATATCTAATGTTTGATTTATGTTTTTGTTAGGTATTATGACTCGATTTCCCCACAGCAGGCATCCCCTATGTGAAGATATTTCATTTTTCCTGTTAAAGTATGGCTGGAATTGGGAGCGTGGGTTTTGTGCCGGCCACCCTGTTGTGGCCCACCTGAAAATTCTGCTGAGTATTTTGTCTTTAGCTGAGTTGTTAGCTATAATCTTTGCAGAGAGGGGACAGTCTGGGAGTTGTGAAATTGCTAAAATCAGACCAGCTGGGGCTGGGTCTGGGTCCTTGTTTTGAATTGGCAGTCTGCTGAGGCAGTCTGCGTGACCTAATTCCTTCCCTGGTTTATGGATTAATTGATAGGAATAGGCAGATAAAAACGTGGACCACCGTAGAATTCTTGGTGAGAGAATCTGAGGTGTTGTTTTATTCCACGTAAAAATCCCTAGCAGGGGCTTGTGATCTGTGAATATAGTAAAGGGTCTCCCATAGAGGTAGTCGTGAAATTTTTTAACCCCTGCGACTATTGCTAGGGCTTCTCTGTCTATTTGTGCGTAGTTCCTTTCTGCTTTTGACAGAGTGCGTGAATAAAAGGCTATGGGTCTTTGGGTGCCGTCCTTATATAAATGACTTAACACTGCCCCAATTCCATAGGGAGATGCATCGCAAGCGATGCATATAGGTGTGTCCTCTCTAAAAAGGGTGATCGTTGAGCTATTGCAAATAATCTTTTTTAATGATTGGAAGCTATTTTCGTGTATTTTGGTCCAGGACCAGGCAGTTCCCTTGTCCAGGAGCCTATGCAAAGGCTCTGCGATAGTGGCTTTGTGGGGAAGGAAGGCGTGATAAAAGTTTAATAATCCTAAAAAGGCTTGGAGTTCTTGTTTATTCTTTGGGCTAGGTGCTGTTTGAATAGCCTTTAGTTTTTCGGTGGTGGGGTGGATGCCCTGGCCGTCTATTTTGTACCCTAGGAATTCTGTGGATGTGACTCCAATGGAGCACTTTTCCCTTTTAAGTTTGAGACCGGCTTCTCTGAGCCGGCTCAGCACAGCTGACAGTCTGTCAGCTAAGTTTTCTACGTTTTCTCCGGCGATGAGCACATCGTCGAAATAGGGGCAGACCCCGGGTATTCCTTTCAGGGTTTTCTCCATGATACCCTGGAAGATACCCGGGGCTACCGATATGCCGAATTGGAGCCTTTTTACTTTAAAGGCACCGCGGTGGGTGACAATTGTCTGGGCTTCCGCGGTGTCATTTGTGACAGGCAGTTGCAAATACGCCTGCGTGAGATCAAGCTTGGCGAAAATGGCGCCGGAGCGGATGGAAGCAAAAACGTCCCTTACCGCTGGCACCGGGTAAGCATGGGGGCTGAGCGCTAAGTTGAGGGTCGCCTTATAGTCCGCGCATAATCTTATTTCCCCGTTAGGTTTAACAGGGGTGACTATGGGGGTCTCCCAGCTTCCCCCCTCCGTAGGTTCGAGCACCCCGAGACCTACGAGGCGTTCTAGCTCATTTTCTATTTTTTCTTTAAGGGCAAAGGGTACTCTCCTAGCTCTTATCTTAATGGGCTGGATTGCTGGATTTAATTGTAAGGATATGGGGGGACCCGTGTATTTCCCTAGCGTGCCATCGAAGACATCTGCATACTTGTTGCAGACGGCTTCAAGACTGGGTGATTGGACTGTATTTACCCCCGTTATGGCAATTCCTAGAGGGCCGAACCAGTTCAGTCCTATCAGGTTGGTGCGGTTTCCTGGCGTTACTAGAACCTCTAAAATGCCCTTGAATTTTTTGTATTCTACTGCCACCTTAGCCTTCCCTTCCAGGGGGATAGGGTTTTTTTTGAAAATCTGCTAGATGGACCTGGGTTTGTTTCAGAGGAATTTTCCCCTTGGTTTGTTGGCAGATCTCCTTATACGTTTCTAATGAAATTAAGGAGACTGCCGACCCGGAGTCTACCTCCATGAGGCAGGGCACCCCCTGAATTTTTACCCTGATCCTCACCTTTGAGCTTAAGCTGTTTACCCTATCTATGGTTCCTACTAGGGCCCCTGTCGTTTTTCCTCTGTTGGCCCGGGTAGCTGGCCTACCTGGGGAATTGGCCTCCAATTCATTGACGTTGTCGCGGCCCCGGCTGCGACACACCGGTTTGATGTGGCCAGTCTTCCCGCAATTGTGGCACTTAGCATTTCTGAACCGGCAGCTTCCTCGGGCATGATTGCCCCCGCAGCTGGCGCAGGTGGCCCGTTGCTCGTAGCGCGGCGGTGGCGGAGGGGGGGTTCCTGGATCTTCGGCGCTCCGATGTGTCGCTTCTTCTCTGTTGTCTGCGTTCCATTCGGCGCTGAAGGGCTTCTCCGTCCGTGAAGTCCACCGACTCGTCGCTGCGCTCTCTTGGTATACGGTCGCTGGGCTTTCGGGGGTCGTGGTAGACGGTTTCTTCTTGTGGTTATACTCGTAGGCCATGATCTCTCTGGTCAATTCTGCCAGGCTCATGTCGGTTTTGGCTGTCAGCTTCTTCTGTAGACGTTCATCCCTCAACCCGATCACCACCTGGTCTCTGATGCGGTCTTCTAGGTCGGGGAAACGGCAGTTCCGTGCGGCGTGTCTGACCTCGGCGATGAAATCGTTTGCGGGTTCGTCTGGTCGTTGCTTCTTCAGGGCGAATTGTACCCGCCAGTACAGTTCTGAGCGGGCCGGCATATAATGCTTCGTGAGCTGGTCTACCAGATCCGCGTAGGAGACCTCGGTGATGGGTACCGGGCTAAACAGCCCTACGGCAGCGTCGTACACTGGGGGTCCGCTGATGTATAGCAGCGCGGCGGCCTTCGCTCTGTCTTCGGTGATCTTGCTTACGAGGAGGAATCCCTCGACCTGTCCCAGGTGTGATTGCCATCTCTCGGGATGGCGGGTATCGAATTCCCTCACGCGGCCGAAGTTTGCCATTGTCGTCCGGTCCTAGGTCTCGCTCCGTTGGAAGTTAAAACTTCCGTGACAGCTCTGGCCGGGAACTCTCTTCCACGGCCGTGACTTCAGCTCAGGAGCAATCCCACCTTCGTCGCCAGTGAAGTAGCCGAAGGACCACTCGGACGACAGGCTACTTTAACAGCTATTTATTTAGAGCAAGACAACAACAGAATAACTTGCCGGCTTTTTATAGCCGGCGGCTGTCAGTGAGGGCCAATCCGGTTTGTTCGTTTTGGCGCAGCGTCTCTCCCGACCAATCCGCGTCGTCTGTGTTTGACAGCTCCGGCTTCCGCATGGCTCGGTGTTTTGACAGCCGCGAGCTGTCAGTGGTCGCGCCTGCGCCCTGCGAGGAACTTTGACAGCTGTCAAAGTTCCCGCGTGTTCTTCTGTCAAATCGGTTTACCTCATCGTCTGACTTGTTAACTTATATATTAAAGATATTAAAGCTGTTTATACATATAATACACATGGAGAAAGAGAGAGAGAGAGAGAGATGGGGGAGAGAAATAGAGAGAGAGAGATACCAAACCATATTCTGCCTTTGTTTTTTTTATTAAACTAATTCTGAAAAGCAAATTATTAGGTTGGGTTTTGGTAGTATGTTTGTGTGTGTGTGCATGCGCATGCACGTGTGCACATACACTGATGTTTGAAGATTCTCTTGAGGAATCTATATTTAATGTGGGTCAATTAATATTTATGATATTCAGGAAAAGCAACTGTCTGACATAATTGAATAATGTATGTGCATACATATCCACTGATTTCACACACAAGTGATGTTAATATAAAAATAGTACCACATATTGGGTTCTGGTCTGCTGCTTAGATCTGTGCATGTATGTGTACTCTGGGATGCATGTAGGTCCAACTGATATTGAGATTCAGGATGCTTTTATATACTGTATGTAGCATGCCAGACAAACAGACTGACAGATATTCTATGCCTTTGAGGAAGGTGTTGAGCTCTTTTTATGCACTGTTGGGGCATGGTTGATGCAGCCCATAGTTCATTTTTTACTTAAAAGGCATGCTTTAACTTCTTGGTTCTGACCTTAACATGTTTGCAGCAGTTTTTGTTTAGCACTTCAAATGAAAAAAAGTAGAACTGCTTTGTTGAGCAAGGGATATGTATGACTCATAACAGATTACTATTTTGTTTCAGATGCTAGTGAGTATTGTTGATGTGTATGTAGTTATATTTGGAAAATAAATGTTGGCAGCCAGGAAGGAGATATTTTTCTATGTTCCCAGAGCATTTTTCTTAAGTAACAACTTCCTTCCTTCCTTCCTTCCTTATTCCTTCCTTCCTTCCTTCCTTCCTTCCTTCCTTCCTTCCTTCCTTCCTTCCTTCCTCCCTTCTTTCCTTCCATCCTATAGTAGGGTGAAATGAGGCATATTTCTCTACGGTTAAACAATAAAGGTTATGATTTCAATTATATCCAAGGAGATGCATTTTCAAATTCCAGTTCCAACAGAAACCAGAAATGCATCCCAGTATACATGGCAATCACTATCCTTTGACACCGAGGAGAGAATTGCTCAGAATTGGTTCCCATTGATTTTTCAATTACATTTGTCTCCTCACATTTCATGTTTATGTTTGGGGACTTTCTAGGCCAGCTTTGTTGGGAATCTGGGCATTTTGTTTGGGGATTCATGGTCATGCATGCAGCTTAGAGGAACACTGTGACCATGGCACTAATATGTTAGTAATGCATTCTTTTTTTTTTACTGAGTCCACCTCTGAGCATCTGGGACCTACTATTAATCCCACAAGGTGGCAACATATAATTGAAGGGACCAAGAGTACACCTACTTGGTTTGAACATACTGGACAGACAAAAATGAAATGGGCTATCCTTGAAAGAACTTTATAGGTAGCACTAGCATTGGTAACTGCACCTGCTAAATAATGTGGCTGTCAAAGCAGCACTAAAAATAGGTAAAGTCAACTGAGAAATCAAGGAACACAAGGACATCCTGGTCTTCAACAAATGTGACCAATGCAATCTCAGTGCTGTACCCTGGCCTGAAATCCAACTGAAACAAGCCCAGATAATCCACTTCCTCCAAATCCCTCTCCAGTTGCTGCCTAATCACTTGTCAATAACCTTCCTCACAAAGGAAGTATGGAAACTGGATGAAAACTGTCCAAGGTGCAGAATCCAATGCACAATTCTGTTGATGTAGCTTTACAACAAAGCAGAATTAGCTTATCAAGTTGTGTCTGATCATATGTGGTAAGACTGATATCAGTTTTGCAAATCTGAAACTACAATTCTCCCACCATTACCATTACATTCCAAGAACTTAGGGGTGGGGCTCTTCCTAGCCTCCTGGTCTGCAACTGTGGTCTATACTATTATCTGATCTTTCATAGGCAATATCTATTCACCCCATCTCCCAAAGTCATTCCCACATAGCATTGCAAAGGTGGAGAAATAAAGATGTTTCGTTACTTTATTGCCACAATGTACGCCTGCTGTCTCTCTTCTTCCAATGAAGCCCTAGGCAATTCTTTTTGAATTTTATTTCCCAGAGCTTCTCAGACAATCAAGGTATACCCCAGAATTGGTACAAAGAGAATTGGATGGGGAGGGAGTTTTGTGGGGAGGGAACCAAGCCAGAAATGATCTATTCGTGGTGATAGTAATAACAACACAATTTCCCTGAGACAAAACAGAACCAGCATGGAACATCTGGCATGTGTTAAATTCAAAACAATGCTTATATCACCTTCACTAATCCAGAACATGTAAGCACTGACCCTGCACTGTTCAGTTCCTGATCTGTTCCTAGTTATTCACTGTTGTTGCTTTAATGTAGCCACAGTCTTCATAAACTATCATGTCTTTATTAGCCTCTAGGTTCAGTCCTAGTTGATCTGAGTCTTCAGTCTAGCACCAACAAAAAGAAACTGATTGTGATTGTGAATTAAAGATTAATGGATTCACAATCAGGGAAAAAACCTGATGGGAAAGGGGGTTATCAGACTCTCTTCCCCTTTTAATATGGACTTTCTACAGCAAAATTGAAAAAAACAAAAGCTTTTTCTATATAAACAATGGTTTATATTTTTCATAAGCTAAAACTGCCTCAACACACTATATGTCTTCAGTAAAGGATCCACCCAAAACTGATTTAGATTAATCTCTTTTCATTAACAGCTAATAAACAAACATCAGCAAGAATGTGCATTAAGCATTGGTTTAGCATCATCATTTATAATTGCTAGAAGGAACACCAGAACATTGTCAAATATAATGTATAGGCTTTAAATATCTAATCATTTCCCATAATAATAGGTTAAATAGCAACTCTTTATAAAGAGAAAAATATTATTCATTTTGCTATATTTTAGAACAGTTTCTAATGTATTTTTTCATGGTGCAGAGCTGTCTATTATTGTTGGGGAAAAATCTTGCAAAATGCTGTTGAATGAAATTTCTTCTAATACTTCATTCCTGGCTGCAAGAATTCAGCCGTAAAAGGTTAATTAAGGCACAATCAAGACTGGACATGTGAATGTAGTTATAGTAGGGCAAAAAGATCATCTGAAAAAGGAATGAGTAAATAAAATTATGTGGGCTACGTTGAAATGATTGAAATGGTTTTATTTTTGTTTGGCTCTTTCTATTAGAATTCTGAACATTAAAAAGATTAAAGCATATTTCTTTAAAAATGTGTTCCTAGACCATAATAAGAATACTAAGAAAACGTAGTTATACTGAAACCTTGATATAGAACAGACATGTCAAACACAAGGCCCGGGGGCCGGATCCAGCCCACGAAGTGGTTTCATGTGGCCCGCGAAGCCATCCTGGAAACAGTGAGGGAACGGCCCCCACTGCCTTGGCCCTGGCCCAGAGACCCTCCTTCTGCCAGAGACCCTCAAATCTGTTCCACTCCTGCCCAGGTCCCCATAGGCACCCTTGATGCGAACGGTGTAGAGCTGGCCACACCCACCCAGTAGGCCACACCCACTCTAGCCACACCCACCCAGTAGGCCATACCCACCCTGGCCATACCCACCCGGCCCCCTGAGGGCAACCACAATGCTGATGCGGCCCTCAATGAAATTGAGTTTGACACCCCTGATATAGAATAAAGTATGATGCTGCATCTGTCAATGGATGTGAATCCCATTGGAACGTACTGAAGACTACTTACTAAATAACTGATAGATAAAACTGTAGATATTGTCACAGACAAAATACAATGAAACAATTGAATATGACCTACAATTTATAATTGTATTACCGTAACCATAATATTAACCAATATTGTGAGCAAGACACTTTAATATCCTGTGTAAATGTAATCATAATGAACTTGGCCATAAAATGCCACCTAGACTTCCAGATAGGGCAGCAAAACTTGAGAACCTGGACCGTGTTTGGGAGATTTTGGTTGAACAGAAGATACCAAAAATGATCATTTTCAGGGTGTCCAGAAATAGTGCTAATCTTGTACAATATTAAGTTTTTACAATTATTCCTATAAAAGGCACAGTGACAACATGAAGAAATAACGGATATTCTGTCACTTTTGTGATGTTCCTGAATCTGTTTTCCAATACAACTAAATTAAGAATATTCAGTTGGGTGAGTAAAAACATTCAACAGTCTTTAGGGGTAATGAATCACTTAAGATAAATAATTTGCTTGATTATAACCCAGTTCTCTCACCACAGGGAGGGGGAAAAAACAAAGAGAAGTATTTTTCTTTGAGTTCACATTGTTAGGTAGTGGTAAAAGAACCAGCAAATATAAAGAGTATTAACCTCCAATGGAAAGAAAGTTATCTTCAGCCATAATTTGAAGCTTTTAATTGGTCTCTACTTGTAGGAAATCTATCTCCTTATGAAAATGCTGTACTGGGGACACAGTAGGCACCTGAAATATTTTTCCCCTCTGTTATAATGTAAAATTTGCTGTTTCTTTCTAAGCTTCTTCTTTGTTATAATAATAATAATAATAATAATAATAATAATAATAATGATGATGATGATGATGATGATGATGATGATGATGAAGAAGAAGAAGAAGAAGAAGAAGAAGAAGAAGAAGAAGAAGAAGAAGAAGAAGTTGGAAGGGACCTTGGAGGTCATCTAGTCCAACCCCCTGCTCAGGTAGGAAACCCTGTCCAGTCTCTTCTTAAAAACTTCCAGTGTTGGAGCATTCACCACTTCTGGAGGCAGGTTGTTCCACTGGTTAATTGTTCTAACTGTCAGGAAGTTTCTCCTAGGTTGCTTCTCTCCTTTTTTAATAAGTGCAGTTTTAACGATTTTCCCCTCACTTGAGATTGAAAGATTTTATTCAGATACAAATAGACAAAGCAAACCCATGCCAGGTGCAATGAACTCATTTGCTTATATAGTCATGTGGTAGTATGTGGTGAATAAACTGAAGGGATCTAGGTGTAGGCTAGTAGAGCACTGTATACACACTGTCTACCATATGATATGGTCCATATCCCAAATAAAAACAAAATGAACATGTTCTTTCCTTTTTCCTCCCAACAATTTAGTTTAGGATTTCATCTAATGTAATTGATCAAATCTAGCATCATCTCTATTTTATTCTGATTTTCACAGCCAATACACGGGGTTATTCATTCAAGGGAATGCTTAGACCAGGGGTTCCCAACCCCGGGTCTGTGGTCCAGTACTGGGCCACAGCATGCCAGCAACTGGTCTGCACAAACAACCAAAGCCCTACCTGTGGGATGCAGGCAGAACACTAAACCATGGTCCATGGAAAAACCTTTCTCCATGGAACCGGTCCCTGGTGCTCTAAAAGTTGGGGACCTCTGGTTTAGATATAATACAATTAGGATTAAAGCCCTGCATATAGTCTGCCTCTGTAGTGAAGATATTGCTATAAAATGGCTGATTTCCATTATATACTCTTAGAACAATGCTCAGATCTAGAATAAATAGGCTGATTCTGCATAATCTAATCTTCACCTGAGGTAAAGCATATCCCCAATATGCCTGTTTTAATTTATTTAAAATACTTATTAACTTTTCACCAAAAGTACACTTATGACTGTTCACAGGTATCCTTCCTTCCTGCTTCTGCAGGCTTTTTCATTGCTGGTTTGCTTCCTGCTAGAGTAATTTCAGAAAACTACAAATTTTGCAATAGCACTATGATTAAATTAAGACTTCTGCTTTTTGAAATTACTTTAGCCAATCAGGACAATGCTGAGAAGTTATCAATATCCTCCCACAAGAATTCTGGATGGGCCAAAGGAGAGTGTTTTACATCCTAGTCCTTGTCCATCCCAAATCAAGTTCTATAATTATTTTTTTTTATTTATAAAATTTATGGGCTATCTATTTTACCTCAAGATAACTTGAATTCAGTGTACTCCAAGACTGAATCCATGCTGTGTATAGTAGGAAGCTTTTGCGCCTTAATTGTCCATTTTCAAAACTGGTGTAGTGGAGTACTGTGGTTCATGACATTTCTTTCAAAATCTAGATTTAAATTTTATATATTCCTGAACAAATTCTCCAAAGGTTGATGCATATTTCTAAGAAGGCTACTAAATTCTCAGTTTTTAATCAGGGTATAACTGAAATTGTCTATCACCCAGGGATAACATGGTTGAACCTATTCTTTCTGTTTCTGGTAAAATCACTTATTACAACTTAGAAATTAACATAATAACAAATTTAATTAGTAGATATAAATTCAGATGATCATCTTTGTGGAACACAATGATGTAAGTGTTCAGGATGAAATGCACTGTCCTATTACATATGGGTTTATGGAGCATGTGTTATAAAAATATTTCAACCATACAGGTTTATAACTTGGCAGTCATTTGAAACCAATCTCATAAAATCTATGTGAATCTTGAAGTGCTAAAGGTGTCTTTGACTACGGTAATGAAATAATACCCAACTGAAACAGCATGATTTCTGCATGTGCTCCTCATTTTCCATTTTAAGTCAAATAATTTTTACTTTTCATTTTTAAAGAATTTTTTTTAAAATTAAACTGGGTCTCCTGCAAAACAGAAATACAAATTTATTTACAGTGTGTCCATTTAAAAAAGTCAAGCAAATATATTGCCCAAAGAAGCTATATATATCTATTTATAGTCATAGACTTATAGTATAACTTTCAGAAATTAAAAGGATGCTTATACTCTTTTGTTGGATTTTCCAAATGTTTTTTTTAAAAGAAACATGTAATATTTAGCTCTTTTCTATTTCCCTCTCTTGGAAAGGGAAAACATCACATGAAGGTGTGAAGCTGGGTCGAGGGGTGTTTTTTCAGTATGTGTATCTCTCACCTGCTCTCACTCTCTCTTGCTTTCGCTCTCTCTGAAAAATCATCCCTCAACCCAGCTCACATAATAGTGGGTTCACAAGCAGATATCCTGGGACACATGGCTTAATACTGCTTAAAGTACCTTGGGTACCTCGGCACCAAGTCATAATTACACAGTAAGACAGTAATTTCTTTCTGCCCTTACTCTCAGGAACAATGTTGAATAAATAAAATATTGTCTTCCAGTTGCTTGAACAAGTGCTTGCTGCTACATCTCATGCCTTTTTGCTTCCTCAAAAATTGTCCAAGTGATTTCATGAGATAGTAAAATTGGTGCAACGGAACTATTCAGGAAAGCCTTCAATTGCTCTCATAAGGTCTCACCAGTCATGGGTTTTTGCTCTGGATATGAAATGCTCACCCTGATTGTACACAGAATAACAAATTCCTTGAAAAATAAAGCACACATTCAGAATGTCAGTGTTTATATAATACATAAAATTAGCTTTCTTGATTAAAAAACTAAAATAGAGTAAGATGCATAACACTGAACTATCTCATTCCCTTCTAGGTTTGTGCTCAAGCATATGCCCTAAGGTTGTGAGCTAAGAGGCTGGCATAGATTTTGTCTAATCTGTTCTCTCTATAGGTAACTTGCCTCCCATCTCTGCTTCTCTTTTCTCACATGTGTTTGGGGGGGAAAAAACTTTTTTGTGAGGCAGGAACTCATCTGTACAGTGAAGAATGTGGGGAAAACATAACCCTCCCACAGCTTTCATAGTAATTTCAAAGGCTGAAGTGATACAAAATGTGTAACTCTCAAGAATGGCAGTTTATGTTCTGCTTTGTTCCCACTATGTGAGATGAACGGGCAAAAATGATGTTTCAAGAATTAATATCGGAATTTGGGAAGGAAAAGTTTACAGTATGAAAGCTGACACACAGATAGAAGGCAATGCAATTTTTTCTAAGACTGTTCAAAACCATATATAGCCCTTGTTTAGTGATCACAATAGGGTTATTGCAGAAATTGGTTGTTAAGCAAAGCAGTCACTAAATGAAACCAGGACTGTGCTTATGATCCTACTTCAGCTTTCTTTTGATTTACAAATGCAAGGATTGGACATGTGGTTACTTTTTCATCACTATCATAACTGTGAACAATTATTAAATGTGGCAGTCATTAAATGAGGACTAATTCCTTCTAAAAAAAAGTGTTATAATTTATTAGCCACCTAAAATAGGCTTGTTACAGCCTATTTTATCAATTGACTTTGCAGAATGTCCTAATTTAGGAATTATGATAAGCCACAGTTTCTTTAGACATGGCCTAATGACTAAGCCTCGGTGACTTAGGTTTACTCAGCACACTGTGCTACATCCCATGGTTTATAAATCAGAGTGGCTAGATTCATGCAATGTAACAAGTTACAAATAAATAAACATCTTTATAGCTTACTGAAACATATGAACCCAGCCAAACTGTAAATGCTGACCTTTTGTCTGTTCTTAATCTACCTTTATTGTATTCAGCATTTACTAAGAATATTTCCCCTTGCCCTTTCCCAAAAATTCATATTCATGTACATTTTTTTAAAAAAGTAAAAACCGAACACAATATTTTTAAAAAGATTAGAAGTATGGTTATTTAAATTTAAAAAGTATTATTCCATCAGAGGAATGTAGATAGCCCATATCGATGAGTGAATTGGATACCCAAGTGATTTTATTCATGATAATGTAAGAAAACTGTTAAAACTGCTTCTTAAAAAAAGGATTAAAAAACGAACTTAAAAGTGTTCTGCCTGTGGCTGCTATTGAGCCAATGGAGATATGTCTATCTAAATAATTGCACTGTCGGTTTTTACACTAATTTTATTAAAAGTTACAATTTAAAAAGGTAAAAATAATACAGATTAAAAAGTTAAAGAATAAAGAGAACAAAAATAGAAATGAAATAGAAAAAGTTTTTCCAATGCATAAAGGCCTTAAGGAATACAGTTCACTTTGATGTGATCCTAATCAAATATCAATGTGCAGATTAAAAAAATTAAAAGGGTAAAGGATATAAGAAGCTAATATTTGGGGGAAAAGAAAAGGCAAAAGAGCTAAGCACATTTAGTTTTGTAAATTCAAAATGACCATGAGAGGACATAATAGCCATTTTATTTCCACACATAATTTAACAAAACTATTAGTACAGTTTATTTGACTGTATTGGCGTCTGCAGAATCAGGAATTCAGTCTATGTAAGTATTATTATGGAATTTCTAATGTGTTTTTCTGTTGGGATCCATGCATACATAAGGGACAATCTACCTTTGTTTTGCTGCAACTATTTCTGCTTACAAATCAGCATTATTTTAACAAGCAAAATTGTTTTTGAAATCTATGGAGACAACCT
Source organism: Vipera ursinii (assembly GCF_947247035.1). Lineage (NCBI taxonomy): Eukaryota > Metazoa > Chordata > Lepidosauria > Squamata > Viperidae > Vipera > Vipera ursinii. Next base: position 49,265,946 of record NC_139518.1, on the reverse strand, counting down.
GAAATATGCTTTACTCTGAATTCTTATTACAGATCTATATAAATAATAAATACTGCCTGTTTTCCTACCCTAAAGTTTTTAGAGCAACTACCCTAATACGTGCAGGAAAAGCCAGATTTACCGATGAAAATGGAAATGAGAGATGGTTGATGAATTCAGTGAACAATCTTAATCGATTGCTGAAACTAATGTGTGAATAAGAACAGAGTTATCTATTAGGTTATTAATGCAATTCTTGGCTTCGAAAACTGACATATTTTCAGAGAAAATACATTTGGAAAATGTGCCTTTGACAGTATAACATAAGACAGAATGGGGCAATCAGTGAAGGCAGCAGTTGTTGGGAGTACCAATGATTTGTAGAATAGAATAATATAGCATATAGTCTACCTCAATGTCCAACGTGATTAGCCACTTTACAGTAGATATAATATGATATGAAGATATTATTCAGAAAAGATTCAACTGTGATGGATTCCATCACCAGAATTGGAGAAAGGTCTAGTCTAGCTGTCGTACATGAGCAACCATCAAAAGTGATGAACGCTTTGGAAAGAATTAATAAAGTTAAAGGTTTGGTGCGAAAAGACCTGTGCTAAGAACACAGATATTGCAACTCTTCAAGAAATCAAAAGAAATAAAATTGGGAAAATGGAAAAGAATAAGCAGGGAAAGTGGAATGCAGGAGTTGGGGCAGAATAAACAGAGATTATATATTAGAAGAAGAAATAGATAGATGCTGTGGTTAGAGAGAAGGCTAGATAGATTAAAGATTAGGGGATTTAAATTATTTGTGACTGATCTAAACCTAGAAAGAGTCAGGGCAGAAAGAGTGGGAGTAGAAAACTGTGTCAGGTGGTCTACTTTATCAAATGCCTTACTGAAGTCCAAGCAAATTATATCCACAGCCTTCCTGTGGTCCACTCATTTTGTCACCTGGTCAAAGAATGCAATGAGATTTGTCTGGCATGATCTGTTTTTGACAAATGCTTTACAGTAAGGGAGAAAAAAAGATAGAAAGAGGTTAAAGAAAGCAACTGGGCTAAAGAAAAAGGGAGATCTTTCTCTTGCTGCAGCAGAAGAAAATGAGAAATTACTTGTCAATAAAAATATATAAGAAATAAAATGGAGGGAGTTCTCCTCTGACTACAACTGTCTACTAGAGATTTCCCTCTTTGCACCCAAAAATAGAAGAAACTAAGTGGACAATGCAGCTGAAGGAAGAACCAGGGCAGAGTAATTGTGGCCAGAGGGGACATGTGGAAATGGACTGGAGCAAATGACCAAAGTGGAAAAGATGAAGCAAAAGCCTTGGTGGAGCAGTGGGCTAATGCCTCCTTAAGTAACACCAGCTGCCTGCAATTAGTGCAGGTTCGAGTCCCACCAGGCTCAAGGTTGACTCAGCCTTCCATCCTTCTGAGGTAGGTAAAATGAGGACCCAGATTGTTGGAGGCAATAAGCTGACTTTGTAAAAATGCCGCTGGGGGGGGGTGAAAGCCCTAATAAGCAGGCATATATATAGAATGAAGGCTATTGCTATTGCTAAGCACATTGATTTGTGCTTCTTAGATTGTAAGCCGCCCTGAGTCTTCGGAGAAGGGCGGGATATAAATGGGATTTTTAAAAAAAGGAGTTATCTAAAGGAGATCCAGACCAGGTGGAAGAAACAGATAGTGGGAAAATAAATGCACTATGTCCTAAATTTGAGTTGCATTTGTTTTAAAAAATAGTACATTTTAACGCTGTTGATTAGATATCCAATCTATTTGTTTACTTCCAATAATTATCTTGTGACACATATAACACCAGCACTTGTGGAAGTTGTGCTGATAATTGAATAAGAATTGATTAAGGAGGTTATTCCTTGGGTAAAATAAAGTAGAATAAAAGCTATTCTAGGATTTTTTTAAAAAAACAAAAATAGCCACCAGCATGGAAAACATGCAGGAAAGATATTCCAGAAAAGGATTTGACATATATTTTCCAAATTTCTGGGAACCAGCAGAAAGAAACATTATCTGACCCATTCAGAAATTATATTCAGTTTCTTGGATTCTGCAGGAGATATGGGATTGGCAAAGCCACTTCGAAAAGAATATAAGCATGCTTTTTTGCAAAATACCTGCTTGTGACTTTATAATGCTCATATTGGGATTTATAATATAAAGGAATATATAAGCATAGGACAATGTAAAGAACACAGAGTTTAAAATACCTCTGTTATTTTAAATGTACAGTTAAATGAACATTTAGTCCAATCCCCAAGAATTTGTGACAGCAAACCCGTGGTGTGTTCGTGCCAGCTTAAATCTGAAACAGCTTAGAAAAAACTCCAGACTGTGTCATTTTGCCAACAGTTTTCAAGGTATATAGTCCATGTATGCATAACCATATCCATAGCCAGATCCGTATTCATAGCCATAGCCATAGCGATATACATATACATACACATACACATACACACACACACACACACACACACATATACATATACATACACATATAATCTTCAACTTACAACAGTTCATTTAGTGATAGTTGGAAGTTACAATGGCACTGAAAAAGGTGTCTTAGGCCCATTTTCACACTTAGAACCACTGCAACATCCCCATGTTCATGTGATCAAAATTCAGACCCTTAGCAATTGAGTCATCTTATGACAGTTGCAGTGTCCCAGGGTCATATGATCACCTTTTGCGACTTTCTGATAAGCAAAGTCAATGGGGAAGCCAGATTCATTTAACAACCATGTTATTAACTTAACAACTAAAGTGATTCACTTAATAACTATGACAAGAAAGTTCATAGAGTGAGGTAAAAGCCACTTAACAACTGTCTCACTTAGCAACAGAAATTTTGGGCTCAGTTGTGGTCATAAATCGAGGACTACCTGTATGTATAAAAATATTAAAATGCACATGCACACAGGAATATACATCTAATATACATTTCTCGCCACCCTTTTGTACTTTAATAATGTTTAATCCTGCCTTTTATAATCAGTGCTAAAACAAAATAGGGACTAGGCAGTTACTGGCTTTAGTTCCAGCAAAAGAAAAAGAAAAGAAAAGAAAAAGATTTCCTTTCCTTAGGTAGTTAACATTTCTTAGCTAGCTGAGAACTTTTTAAAAAACAAAGAATAAGTATAACCATATCCTCTGAACCCATCTTTTTCTGGGCTGAGAAGAAGCCTTTTCCCATACTACTAAATATTGTTTCTGCCCCTATTAATTCTTATTCATTAATTACATTAATGTCTTCATTTCAATTTAGGGAAAATTGTTCCCAAACATTGGCTCAGCCTCACTTACTAATCAGGATTCAGCTTGCTCAGACTAATCAACAGTGCATACCAAGAACCAATCAGAGACTCACCAAGCAAACTGCATCAATCAGAAACCAGGCTGACCTACAGTTAATCAAAAGTTTTGATTCCTGGCTATAAGACAGCAGCCCAGTCAGTCTCTGCTCAGTTGCCTGTGGTCTTATCTCTGAAGATAACAACAGTGGAACATCAGGAAATCTGTTCTCTAGACTATAATCTCTAAACCCTGAAGCTTCACAGGTACTGGGTTTTAAAAGACCACCCCAGTATATTGATTGAACATAATTGATAACTAGGGTTCTGTTATTTTCTTAGCCATACATCTAGATTGCAAAACAAAATTTGGGGCCAATCAACCATGCTGTTGTATATTTGACTTCTTCAGAAAATCTTTTCTAATTCTCTCCCATGATGGAGTTCTTGAGAAGGTTCTAAGACTAACTATGAGTAAAATATTGACTACACCAACTATTTCATCATAAAGATATACAAGGATTGCTAACGAGTAGAGCAAATGAAAAAAAGAGCAAGAATAGCAGCAAAAAAAATAATCAGTTTGGAGAATTTTGTCCAGAATTAAATTGCTTTGAGCAGAGAAAACAGATATCCCAATTGAAGCCCTTTTCTCTGAGTTTCAGGGTTCCTTAATTTAAGCAAGATTTACTTTGAATAGTAAATTGATCTCATCTTCTAATATTTTGAGGGATAATACTTATCTCAAATCCTCTCCAGAAAAGAAACATAAACTTATTTGCAACACTGGAACAACATGTCTTGGTGGAGCAGTGGGCTAATGCCACCTTAAGTAACACCAGCTGCCTGCAATTAGTGCAGGTTCGCATCCCACCAGGCTCAAGGTTGACTCAGCCTTCCATCCTTCCGAGGTAGGTAAAATGAGGACCCAGATTGTTGGGGGCAATAAGCTGACTTTGTAATAATGCCACTTGGGGGGGGAAAGCCCTAATAAGCAGGCATATACATAGAATGAAGGCTACTGCTAAGCTTGTAAACCGCCCTGAGTCTTCGGAGAAGGGCGGGATATAAATGGAATTAAAGAAAAAATAAAAATAAATAAATGTCATGGAGGCTGTAAAACCACAGTAAAAGGAGGTTTTCTCTTAGCACTATTTGCCATTATCATAATACTCTTCTTTTAAGAAACATAAAATCCCATTAATTGGTAGCAGGTAAAGCTATGTACTTTTTTTTAAAAAAAAGATTTTACAACAGGCCATGATCTTCTATACAGAGTCAAATATGCAGTTCCTGGATGCCTTCCATTCCCCACTGGCATCTGAAATTTAACAAGCAAATGCTTCTTATCTTGGCTGTGCCTTCTAATTAAAAGTGAAAAGTATAAGTGTCATATACTGGAGGAGAAAGGGAGAGAGAAGATAGCAAGGAATAGGATTATAACTCTCCTAATTGTCCTTTTACATAGACAAATTTAACTGCTTTTCCTATACAGTCTTCTAAATTACATGTGCTGTACTATGCTGGACATCAAGGACTAGAAAAAGTAAAAAGTCCACCTGAATTCTGTTCTTGGCCTTAATACTAAGCCTGTGATCATTTCTAAATGAGTGAAATCCTGTTTGTTTATTACTGCTGAATAAATGATTGTCTTCTACAGAATACAGAGCACACAGTGCCTAAGCAATCTTGGTCTTGAAAACTCAGAAGAGAGCTACCCATTATATTGTAGATACAGTATCTCACAGTGAGATCAATACATTGGGCATAGTTTCTGAATAACTCTACAGTTAAAGATCTGAGAAGGAGCTGCACTTCCTAGTACAGGGGTTGGCAACCTAAAAAAGAAAAAGAGCCACTGGGAACCGGTTCCATCACAAATTAAAAAAAGAGGGAGCCGCGTGCGTGTGTCCATGCACGCGCATGCGCAAAAAGGTTTTTTGCGCATGCGCGGACGCACGCGGCTGCCATTTTTTTTAAAAATGAGATGGAACCGGTTCCCGGTTGCCCGACGGCGACGGCCCGTCTGCAAAGCTGCCGCTTTCGGCAGCTTTGCAGACGGGCCATGGCAGCTTCCTCAAAGAGCGGCGCCCCTGCCCATTCCGAGAGGTGCGCGCGCACCTCTCCGAACGACCGGAGGTGCGCGCATACCTCCGCGCGAATGGGCAGCGGTGCCGCTCTTTGAGGAAGCTGCCGCGGCCCGTCTGCGAAGCTGCCGCTTTCGGCAGCTTCGCAGACGGGCCGTGGCAGCTTCCTCAAAAAGAGAGGCGCCCCTGCCCATTCCGAGAGGTGCGCGCGCACCTCTCCGAACGACCGGAGTTGCGCGCGCACCTCCCCAAACCTTTGGAGAGGTGCGCGCGTACCTCCGTGCGAAGGGGCAGCGGCGCCGCTCTTTGAGGAAGCTGCTGCGGCCCGTCTGCTAAGCTGCCGCTTTCGGCAGCTTCACAGACGGGCCACGGCAGCTTCCTGAAAGAGCGGCACCGCTGCCCATTCGCGCGGAGGTACGCGCGCACTTCCGGTCGTTCGGAGAGGTGCGCGCGCACCTCTCGGAATGGGCAGGGGCGCCGCTCTTTGAGGAAGCTGCCGCGCCCCGTCTGCGAAGCTGCCGAAAGCGGCAGCTTCGCAGACGGGCCGCAGCAGCTTCCTCAAAGAGCGGCACCGCTGCCCATTCGCGCGGAGGTACGCGCGCACCTCTCCAAAGGTTTGGGGAGGTGCGCGCGCACCTCCACCCATTCGGGGAGGTGCGCGTGCACCTCTCCAAACGGGCGGTGCCACTCTCCATTTGGAGAGGTGCGCGCGCACCACTGCCCGTTGGAAGAGGTGCGCGCGCACCGGGCGGCTGGGAGCCGCAGGTTGCCGACCTGTGTCCTAGTATGATTAGGAGAGGTTCAATAATGTATCTGTTAAACAATGCAAATAATGCATATGTCCATGTGGTACAAATAATGAAAATGCAGCATGTGATTCTGCACAGTATGCTACATAAATTTGTTCCATTGTAGATAACACACATCAAAGAAGTTTGGTAGACCAAATGAAACATACCGTATGTATATTTGTATATGTAAGACATTTATGGGAGTGAGGGGGCGTTAGTCTGGTAGTAAATTATATATTATGATTGCAAGCTGTTTCAAAGTAAAATTGCCATTTTGCAATTGACTGATGGTGATTTTGTCCATGCTGTTCAAGTATGTATGTATGTAATTATTATTATTATTATTATTATTATTATTATTATTATTATTATTATTATTATTATTATTATTATTATTATTATCTTCCAGACTAACATCCCCTTGATACCATGAATGTCAGTAGTGTCAAAAGAAAATATATTTAGTTTAGTCACCATATTTTGATAGCTTATTTTTTATTGAATTGTAATATAATTGCATTGTTTCATGTTTATCTAGATTGCTTATCTTATGTAAGTTGATCAGCATTCACTATTTCTTTTTCAAATTAGCCAATTAGAATAGAATTCTTTATTGACCAAGTGTGATCGGACACAAAGAATTTGTCTCCAGTGCATAAGCTCACAGTGCACATATAAACAGCAAGTCATATGTCATAAGTCATAAATCATAGTTACAATCACTGGATTTAGCCATAAGGTGTCCATGCTTTAGGTGTTCTATGAACTAATGAATGATCCATTCCATCACATAAATAGTAGCATGTAAAATCCTAAAAATTCTTAGAGAGAGAGAGAGAGAGAGAATGACAGAGACCATGCATTATCCATTTATACATGTGTTCTGAAGTAAAAGAGAAACAAATGCAAACAGATTTTCTAAGAGTAGACCAGATGTATTGTTTAGAAACTTACATCACATCATTGCTATTTTTCAGAATCAGAATATGATTAAATGTGTGTGTATGTGTCGCAAAAGGCTGTTATGTACTGGGCTTGTGGTGTTACACCACGTGCGTTGCTGGAGCGGCTAACCGCTCCCCAGTAACCTAGACTAGCTGTCTCCAGTCCTGTAATTGGCTAGCCCCAGGTGGCAAGAGTGGGTTCAAACCTATTGGCTGCCACCTAGGGGCTAGACTATATATTGTGGCTGGTTGCAGCCCAAGCTTCAGTACAGTTCTAGCAAGAATAAAGAATGAGTTATATTGTACTCAGCCTCGTGTCTTCCTTCCTGCACCAAAGAGCTCACGACTTAACAAAGGCAATAATAATAATAAGCATCTGGAAGTGTTCAGTATCTTAGTCTGAGTACAAGAGATAGTCTGCAAGTTTACAGGCAGATAAGTAAGTTCTATCAGTCAACCACAGGGGAAAAGGGTTGGCTTGTCCTCTTGGATCACTCCACTGATTTGGCATAGATCTTCTTATGTTCTCAAGAGTTCTCAAAAGTTTAGTTATGACTCCAACTACAGTCACTTATCTTTAGAATTACTTCTTTATTTATAGAGCAAGAATATAGAAGTTGATTTGCTTTATAAAATTTGTACATAGTGATTATTGAGATAATACATGCAAAATGACCAGAAAATTCAAAACATTTTATATTGCAGAATAGTTGGCATATGGTGTTGGTTTAATCCACTCCCCTACAACTCTAAGAGGCCTTAATTATTCTGTATAATGCATTTAAAGATTATACTTATAAATTATATCACAATTATAAATTCCTTGTCTGTGTTCTATAATTGAAATAAGCATTTTACTTTTTTTTGAACTTTAAACATTCCATAAGAGTTTCAGATGATCACTTGAATACATGAAGAGCTCAATGTGGAAAGAAAATTAACTAATGTTTGAATATATTTTACAGTTTCTATTTATACAACTGGGATATTTGAAGAAGTCCTGTTTGCTTTGATTAGTCCTATACAAGCTATATGTCCACATACAAAACTTAATGTGAAGAGCACTGAACATCATCCAGTTGTCTACAGGCAGAGCACTAGGATCTGTACTGCAACCATATTATTTATTATTATTTATTTATATACCACCTTCATTATTTTTATAAATACCTCAAGGTGATAAACATTCAACACACTTTCTTCCTTCTGTTGAGAAGGGAGATGTTCACTGCTGGGATTCAGCCGGTTTGCACCAGTTTAGCAGAACAAGTAGCTAAATATTGTTGAATGCACACTGAATCACACTGCTTCCTGAAGTCCGTTCTAGGGCTGGGAGGCCTAGAGGAGGCCACCCAGGCCTAGAACTGGCCGCCGGAAGTGCATTGATGCCACTTCCAGAAGTCCATTCTAGGCCTTGGACGCCCAGGTCTGCATCCATGCAGCAAACCAGTTGTTCAGGTATTTGAATCCCACCACTGGAGATATTCCACATATGATGAGAAGAGCTATGTGAATACTTCATTTTTCTCCATTTGACCTCTACCTGTATTCAGGCAAATGCTCACATTTGACTACCCAATGCATATCTAAAAATATGCTATTAAATAGCCATTTTATTTCATTACAAATATTTTTTTAATTTGCTTTTGTCCTTTCATAGCTCATTTCTTATCTCACTAGAATGTCTGATATGTAGATATACTGGCATTCATATCCACAGATTACTATTTTCTGCTTCTGAATATCTTAAATAAATCAAATAATACAGTAAAAGCTCAGATCTTCCTGGTGCAGGGATTCTAGGAAATGAAGTGCAGAAAGCATAGCAATTGCTCAGATACAAAGCATACAATTGGATGCTTTGGATCCATAAGTGGATTCTATCATTTGCAATAAGCAAAAATGACCTATCCATTTAAGAGGCTTAAGACTTATAAAAAATAAAAAATCCAACTATTTCATGCCCAAGGGGACAAAAGAGCAGAACAAAGATGGATGCAATTCACCATTAATAATTTCTTTCCATCCTGAATAAATTTCAAAGAATGTAACATTCAATATTTTCTGTCTAGTAAAGGACAGGACAAAATACATTCTTCAAATGTTCCTATATTTACACATATTTAGGGCTTGAAACATGAAAGAGACAGATTTGCTTCTTTTTATATTAATTGTAGCCTTCAGGGCAATATCAAATAATAGAAGCAGTTCTTCCCCTCTGGGATAACTCTCTACCCATTCTATTATTTTTTCCTGTCTAAAAAAAAAATCAGAACATGCTGACTCATTATTATTGATTGATTATTCTACTGACTGCAAAGCACTCTTCCCTTCCTCATTAATGCAAAACTATCCCATTTTTCATACTTTATAAATTAATACATTAGTCTTGATGAAACAGTTACAAAGTAAATGTCTGAAAAATAGATAGGTAGATAGATAGATAGATAGATAGATAGATAGATAGATAGATAGATAGATAGATAGATAGATAGATAGATAGATGATAGACAGACAGACAGAGTTAATTTTAGGAATATTAGGAATAATTTTCCAGAGATACTGTTCCAGCAATAGCTTTATTTTCAAATGTGAAACCTCTGTATAGTTAGTACAAAAGTCTTAGATGCTGAATTGCTTCCTTTGAGTGTGGTTTGCATAATTGTTAGTAGTCATAATATTATCAGTAAAAATTCTCTCTTACATACTGGCAGTGTTTACACAATATTTTCATCATATTTGCAGGATCATTTTTGTCCTATTATCTCGCCTGTCCAAGTTTCTCTACTACATCTTATCAAACAAAATCAAGACACATTTTTGGATTTCTTGTGCTTTTTTCCTTCCTTGGAATTCAGTTTATTCTTGCCTTCTCAAGATCAGGTCTACAGTCTTCTACGGTCTTTCAGTCAGGTCTTTTATCTGCACTTGCATCAATCATTTGGGAAATCTACTGTATACCACTCTCCACAGGCTCTTAGCTTCAGAAGAGTGAGGATCTCTTCCAATGGAAGTGGAGAATCTTTATTGTGCTAGTTGGGAATAATGATAAATGAAATCTAACACATTTGGAGAGCATTTTTTTCTCTGAGATGCCAACAGGTTCAATTCTAAAGTATCAGAGCAGTGTGACATTTAACACTGCATACAGTTTAAGGCAGATTTTTTTTCTGTTAGACAATCTCTCTGGTAGCAGAGAGATACATAGAATGCTATCATGGAATGATCACCCATATTTTTTTCAGATTAAATATAGTTGCCCTAATCCATAACCAAATTGATGAGATTACAACCACCTCAATGTTGAACACAGAGAGTGAAGTATCAATAGATAGAAAGCTTCTTGAAAGTAGTATCTATTTGAAGATAGACTGCTGCTTTCAATACACTATAATCCAGTGTAAGTAGTAAAGCTATGCTTGGATGGAAATGAAAAGCTTCTGAAATAAAAGTATTTATCTGCACTTACTCAAATGCAGAACAATGTTAAACCACCTTGTGTGATTAATAAAGTTGGCCTCTAGCAAAATGTTGATTATACTGGCTGTTTAATCCTCTGAATCTTGCAATAGATACTAGGGCTTTTTGCTTTGGACTGGACTTTAATCATACTATTGTCTATTTACTCTGCTTAAGTGCTTCATGTCTAATGATGCTCCTTATATTGGTGCAAGAAAGGAACAGATACATAAAAATGTTCATGCATTCATATACTTCCTATAAATTTACACTAATAAATAATAGAGCTACATCCCAAATTAGTATGCTCGATATGGTAATGATTTTTTAAACCAAGAAAATGTCCCCTGAATCTTCCCAGTTATTGCATTCTTATTGTTATTAAAACTACAGAGCAGTCCAGTGCAAAGTAGTTTCTATGACTTTGAGTAGAGGAGCTCCACAAAATTAAATAGGAACTACAGCAAGTTACTAAAATGCAAATTATGTTTTTCACGCCAGTCAATAAGGAATTATATGTGAAAAAATGTCCTACTATCATGTCAACATAATGTAGCCCACCAGGTAGCTAAAGGAAGTTTCATGATTATGACAATGTTCTTGTCAAATTGGTCATGCTTTAGTAGTTGAACAACTTACTTTTTTCCATAAATCTAATAGCTGCAATCTAACAAAAGACTCTAAATTTGACATGACTGTACATTTTATCTTTCCTGAATAAAAATCTTTCCCTTTTGAGTTGAGAAAATGCTCATTACTTCTGTTCTCTTTGTTGCATTTTCTCTGAAGAAACTTATTTGTTAATCGTCTTTAACAAATTAATACATTTTAGTTCTTTGCTGTTGTTTCATCAGATTCTGAAGTTTCCAGCAGAAGTAAGATATCCTGGTTAGGTAGCCTTTGCCCCTAGCAAGAGAAATGGCCCTGTGAGACTAATGGGCAATGCATAAGATTGAAGAGGCTTCAATTCAACTGGAAACTCAGGTAATATAGCCTCCCATTAGTCTGAGTTGAATAGTTAGCAGTTCTGCAGTAAATGTATTTTGTTGAGCCTTAGGAAAAAGATTATAAATAAAAGACAGGAGAAAAACAGTTCTATTATACCTTCCCTTTGGCTCTAACACAGACTGCACTGGGGTTGATTGTCTGCTCCCTCTATTATTATAAACACATTTTCTTCCAACTTGGAGAAATGTATGTCAGTGTGTAGCACATGCCAGTCAAAATAATGTCAGTATAATGAGAATGGAAAGATTTTAAAGGAACGGAAAGATTTTAAAGGAACCTTTCACCTGTTCAAGATTTCTAGGTTACGCTAGATTTCTTCTACCTCCCCAGCACCAAGTTTGAGATGCAGTTAACACATAACTTTAAAAATGATAAATGACAAACAAAATGACTCACTTAATGCTAGTAAGTGGGCCCATAAAATTGCAACTTCCTAATACAATTGCTTAACTGGATTGCATGCAGAAAATTCAGCAGCAGTATTCTAAGGAGATTTAATCATAAAGGAAAGGCAGAATAGTGAAAGTCCAGATTCAAGCAGAGACAGAAAAGAATTTTATGGAAATGAAATTCTCAACTGTGATACTCCTGTTATTTGTGCACAGTTCCATATAAACTGTAGAACACTAATGCTTTCAGGTCTATTACAAGATGTCAGTGTGTAGCCTCATATGCTCATTGTTAACTGCAAATGTAGGAGGAGAATCAAACATAGGCCTAGTCAGGGCTTTTTTTCTCATAGAACGCTCAGAACGGAGTTCCGGCACCTTTTTTGGATGGAACCTTGTAGGGTAGGCAAGGCGGGTTGTATGACACGTGTGAGTTCCAGCACCTTTTTCTTTTACAAAAAAAGCACTGGGCCTAGTTATTTCATAGCCAATCTATCTCCAGTTGCTTCTATCTGTCCAGTGAGATTGGGCTTTGATGTCACTTCAGTTAATCAATGTAATCTATCAGGGCCTAGGAAGCATATCTTCTCTATGGTGGCACATCCTCTGGAGCAGCACCTTTCAAGAGATCCAGACAGCTTCTGATGATGTTCAGAAAGTCATTGAAAATAGGGCCTGGGACAGGGTGATGGTTGAATTCTGACAGAAAGTTCTGTTTGTTATAGAGAATTTCTCTTCTGGAAGAATATATTCTGTTTCTTTATATTTTTATTGTTCCTGCCTTTTTCGGTTAAACTCCCCAAGGTCATTTGGATTAATTGTATTAAATAACAAAATGATAATAATATTTATTTATATTCAAGTCTCAGACAATTTATTACACAGCATCATTTTGTGCTATTGATATTGTCCACCCATTAACTTCTAAACAGCTTTCCAATCTTCTGTCCTTTTACATTTCTTGTATACCCATTTTAATACCTATTTTCTACTCAGAGCAAGATAAGAATCCTGTTGTCCTCATCAAAGCTGTTGTCCTCAAAGTTGCCAAGCCCATCCAATAAATTTGGCCTGAATATGATGTGAATTTGCACAAATCTAAACAGACCTAGCATTTTAACCACTGGTCAAAAATCTTTCAATTCCTTACCTTAATAAACAAAAATGATATCTTGGTATCTTGAGAAAAATTGTGCGGAGTCATGTTTTGTTCCCACAAAAGAGAAAATAGAAGGCACAATCCCCTCTTATTTGTTTGGAGAAACTGAACAGTTGTAATTATTTCCCAACAAAGAAACTTATAGCAGTGAGGATAGCTATTACCAGAATGGTTATTCATAGTCTAGAGAAAGCCAGTTTATTATGGATGCCGTTTCTTCTAAAATTTGTTGCAGATCCCTAAGTCTCAATCCACCCTCTGGTTTAGACCAAACTACAATAACTCATACAGAGTAAAATTATACCAGATGCTGTTTTGCTTGGTTTCTCAAGTAAATCAACAGTTAGCAGTATGCTTGTAAAATGAAAAACATGTCTCAGAATATACTTTCCTGATTAGAGCCCCACAGCAGAAAATCTCAGATTTACAGACTCTCCAGCTTCCTGTTATAAATGGAAATTATAATTCTGCAAGAAACTGCTGATCATGTAGCAGTCTGAACACATTAAAAAGCATCAGGTTATTTAGAACTCTGCTAGCCTGGCAATAATCAAGCATAACCTTTCTGGCATTACAAAACAGCCATAACAAATATAAAGGGAAAACAGATTTAAAACATAAAACTTTAAATTCTAAGGAGGTTTTTCTTAGGTGCACCTTTTTTGCCATATGGTTATGACAACAATGTACCAAAGAAGTCCACAGTTAATTAGATTAACAATAGCCTGTTTCAAGTTTCCCATCACTCTCTTGTTGTGGAATTATTTATGTATTTATTTGCAATATGTTTTATATTACTAGAGTACCCAAAAGACTCCTGGTGATAAAGTGTTTCCCTGCCAAATGATTAGTCATCTTAGACTAATGGCACCTTGGGAAAATAATAGGTCAGTAACTTCAGCTACCATTTTGGGAATAATTCATCACAATGAAACCTAACGTGTTTTGGATTTGTCTGCCAATATAGTTTGTAGGAATTTAATTTATGCAATATGATAATATGCAAATCATATTAATTTAGCATCCATATTAGATTAATTCCGATAATTGTTAGTGGGCAAGACTAATTAATGATCAAGCTCCCTTTCCTAGATGGAACTTTGGTATAAGTTTCTATGATTCAGTAAAGAGATAAATGGAAGAATGTGTGGTCTACAAACATGAATGCTAGACTTCCGGAGGAAAAAGGAGGAACCTGCCCCACTTTACATTGGGGAGGACTGTGTGGACAGAGTTTCCTCCTTTAAATTTCTGGGAGTCTACCTCTGTAAAGATCTGACCTGGAAAGTTAATACAACCCAGGTGGCTAGAAAGGCCCAACAGAGGCTTCACTTTCTCAGGGTCTTGCGGAACAACAGGGTAGAACAATGGCTAATGACCCTCTTTTACCGGTCTACTATAGAGAGCGTCCTCTCGTATGGTATTGTGGTCTGGTATGCTGGTCTGACAGCCGCGGATAGGAAAGTATTACAGAGGGTGGTGAGTACAGCACAAGACATTGTGGGCTGTTCCCTGACACCACTGGATGACATCGCCAGGGCTTGTTGCCTTGGAAGAGTGAGGAAAATTCTCAGGGATGACTCACACCCTGGACAGTATCTCTTTACTCTCCTACCATCGGGTAGGAGATATAGGAGTATAGTCAGCTGCACCAACAGGCTGAAAAACACCTTTTATCCATGGGCTGTTAGGCTTTTGAACAAGAAATAACTTGTGTGAATTTTATGCAGAATTGACTTGGGAGGCCAGTGTGTGGTGTAGTTGGTTCACATGGTGTAGTAAGATGGAGTGTTTGTTGTCACTGTGTGTTGGGGGATGGGAGCACAAAGGGAGGCTCAGCTAATCTCAATGTATACATAGTTGTACTTTGACAATAAAGATTCATACATGAATGAAGAAACATCCACAATCAATGTTCAGGTTTTGTTTTTTTTTTGTTTTTATGGAACATCTAGCTCAGTATTTCCCCCTCTCTTCCATGATTAAGAAATTAAATTAACAAAACTAGTCATTTACCTGATCTACTTTTTAACTCTTTTATAGAAGCCACAAAGCATTTAAGCAGTGAATCAAACCAGCTTCTTAGAAAAAGAGGCTTGGAAGGGATAAATACATGGAATCTTAATTTTTAAAGAATAGTAAGAGCAAATAAGTTTCATTGGTTTAAAAGGAAAGAAAGAGCTGAACTTCTCATACTGAACTTCTTAAACTTCTGGTTATAATTGAGCTGTAGAGGCATTGCTTTTGACCCAGGTACATGGCATTTATCAAACTGGCATTCCAATACTTTCCTAATTCTTATTTAACAGCTGAACAGAGGCATTGGGGAACTCAGAGAACCTGATAGGCAATTCCCACTGTAGTTCTGCAGGATACCTAAGACATCATAATTGTTCTGTTTAATAAATCAATTAGGAAAGAACATGTGTAATACTTTTGTTTTTACTAACTACTACTTCCTTACTTCTCCATTGAGAATCATGACCCAGCAACCTTTCCTCAAAGACAGAAACCAGGATTATTAAGATGTGATAACAAACTAATGTCCTGCATTAAGAAATTAATCTAACAGACCAGCCAAAAGGTCCATGAGCAAACAACATTGTGTGGAAAACCTTTATATCAGAAGCTTTGGTGCATGCACCAAACATATAGTCTAGTACTACCAGTACTGAATACCTTATGATGAACCAGAGGAGAAGGAGGAGAGACTTAGAATTGGTTCCCAAATTCTACCCAAGAAAGTAGTTTGAACACTATTGCACTTGACTACATAATCCGTACTCTCTAAACATATAATTGTAATTCATTCTGGATGTCATACACATATCTGGATATGGAAATAGCATGAATTCATTGTTCAGATGTCTATCTTGCTCTGAACACTTGTTTTTATTATGTGAAGTGATGTATTTATTTAATGAGTTTGTATGCTACTGAGTTTAGTCAATATCTGCATACATTATTGTCATAAATATAAAATGTGATATGCTGCAAAACACAGTTTAACACTAGAAACTACATTTAATTTCATTTACACTCTCAAATTACAAGATGGAACTGTTCACAACTCTTTGCCCATAAGGTCTGCTGGAAAAGTCAGTGTTTGATTACCTAACAATGCAACACGTTAGCCCATATCACCAAAAGCAACTCTGGGCAGTGTGCAACAATCTAATAACAACAACAAATATAAAAACAAAATGTAGAAATCCATACTAAAAGATAATTATTATAAAAACAAATATACAAATCCTAGACAAAGAAAAAATAAGGTTTAAGGTTTAAAGTTTATTAAATTTATATGCCGCCCTTCTCGCTGAGGACTCAGGGTGGCTCACAACAATAAAAAGTTAAAAGATATAAATACAAAAATTAAAAAAGGAGTAAACAATATAAGAAATAAGAACAATTTAAACCAATAAAAACCAAATTTAAACACCATGATCAGTCCAGACCCGCTTGTTGGAATAACCAGGTCTTTAGGTCACGGCGGAATGACCGAAGGTCAGGGGCCATCCGCAGCTCTGGGGGCAGTTCGTTCCAGAGGGTTGGTGCGCCCACAGAGAAGGCTCTCCCCATGGGGGTCGCCAGCCGGCATTGCCTGGCTGATGGCACCCTGAGGAGGCCGACTCTGTGGGAGCGAACCGGATGATGGGAGGTTGACATTGGCAGCAGGTGGTCTCGCAAGTATCCCGGGCCTAAACCATGTAGGGCTTTAAAGGTGATTATCAGCACCTTGAATTGTACCCAGAGGGCAACCGGAAGCCAATGCAGCTCGCACAGGAGTGGTGTAACATGGGAGTATCGAGATACTCCCATAAGCACCCACGCAGCTGCATTTTGCAGCAGTTGAAGCCACTGGATGCACTTCAAGGGCAGCCCCATGTAGAGAGCATTGCAGTAATCCAGGTGAGAGATGACAAGGGCATGGGTGACTGTGCATAGGGCATCTCGGTCCAAAAAGGGGTGCAACTGGCATACCAGGCAAACCTGTGCAAAAGCCCCCCTGGTCACGGCAGTTAGATGATCTTCCAAATTAAGCCATGAATCCAGGAGGACACCCAAGTTGCAGGCCCTTTCTGAGGGAGGCAATACTCCCCCCATAAGAAGAGATAGAACCTGTTGGACAGTACGAGATGCTGATATCCACATCCACTCGGTCTTGGAGGGGTTCAGCTTGAGCCTGTTCCTTCCCATCCAGACCTGCACCGGCTCCAGGCACCGGGACATCACGTCAAGGGCATCACTGAGTTGGCTCAGGGTGGAGATAAACATCTGGGTATCATTGGCATATTGGTGATACCTCACCCCAAAGCCACGGATGATCTCACCCAGTGGCTTCATATAGATGTTGAACAGGAGGGGAGAGAGAACTGACCCCTGAGGTACCCCACAAGAAAGGGGCCTTGGGGTAGATCTCTGCCCCCCTGCCACCACAAACTGCGAATGGCCCGAGAGGTAGGAGAACCACCGTAAAACAGTGCCTCCCACTCCCAACCCCTCGAGCCGTCGCAGCAGGATACCATGGTCAATGGTATCAAAAGCCACTGAGAGGTCAAGTAGGACCAGGACAGAGGAGCAACCCCTGTCCCGGGCCTGCCAGAGATCATCTACCAGTGCGACCAATGCCGTTTCCGTGCTGTAACCGGGTCTGAAACCGTACTGGTACGGGTCCAGATAGTCCGCTTCATCCAGGAATTGCGGAAGCTGATGCGCCACAACACTCTCGACAACCTTAGCTACAAAGCGAAGGTTGGAGACAGGACAATAGTTATTCAACGAGGCCAGGTCCAGAGCAGGCTTCTTGGGGAGGGGCCTCACCACCGCCTCTTTTAAGGCGGAGGGGAAGACACCCTCTGTCAATGAAGCATTGACAACTGCCTGGAGTCAGCCCCCTGTCACCTCCCCGTCGTCTGAAACCAGCCAGGAGGGACATAGGTCCAATAGACAGGTTTTAGCGCTCAGTCTATGCATGGGTCCAATAAACAAGTAGCAGCGCTCAGCCTACACATAATCCTGTCCACATCATCCAGAGTCACAGGGTCAAAATCACCCCAAATGGTATGACCAAGACCTGCCCTCTCCACTCCATTGGATTCCGCCCAGTTGGAATCCAGACCAGTCTGGATCTGAGCGATTTTGTCCTGCAGATACTGAACAAATTCCTCAGCCCTACCCTGCAAGGGGTCATCCCTCGGTCTCTGGTTAAGCAGTGAGCGGGTCATTCTAAACAGGGTGGCTGGGCGATTATCTGCAGACACAATGAGAGCGGAAAAGTAAGCACACTTTGCTACTACCATCGCCACTAGGTAAGACTTAAGACAAGTTCTTAGCCATGTTTGATCAGATTCGGATCTGCTGGACCTCCAACAGCTCTCTAGGCGTCTTTTCCGGTGCTTCATCTCTCAGAGTCCCTCGGTAAACCAAGGGACCACCTAGGATCTGTGCTGGGTCAGAGGCCGCAAAGGCACAACTCGATCCAAGGCCCCAGCAGCAGCCCTCTCCCAGGCTACCACTAGGGCCTCGGCAGAGTCGTGGGCAAGGGAAGCAGGAAATGTCCCAAGCTCCATCTGGAACCTCTCAGGGTCCATCAGTCGGTTCCACCTCCCAGCGGCGGGGGGGTGGCATACTGAAAGTCTAGCTGGAGAAGGAAATGATCAGACCATCACAGGGGATGGATAATTAAATCCCCCATACCCAGATCATTAATCCACTGCCCAGAGATAAAAACCAGACTAGACACCTCATCATCAGACCCATTAAAGCGTATATCTGGTTTCCTGGAAGCCCCAGGCCTGAAAACATAACTGAGGGACTTCCAAAATATAGAAAGGAATAAAGCTAGTCTTATTGGAGGTGGAGAAGAGGAGGGAATAATGTTCCATAAGGTGGGTACCATGGCAGAGAAGGCATATTTCCTGAGATGCACCAAATGTAGACCCCTAGCTGATTTTGCCTGCAGTATACTTACTCTGTAGGCGTGAGCTTAAATGGACTCCAGAAGATGGTAGAGGACAGGAAAGCCTGGAGGAACGTTGTCCATAGGGTCGCGATGGGTTGGACATGACTTTGCAGCTAACAACAACAACATGCTTACTCTGCCAGCTCTAATGAGGCTGGCTGATATAACAGCCTCTCAGATAGCCCAGTCTAATGCCATGAAGGACTTTAAAGGCTAAAAATAGTGCCTTGAATGGGACACAGAAGCAAACTGGTAACCAATACAGCAGGTAGAGCAGATGTGGTATTCCAGGAGTACACCTAACCTACCCACACCGTTGCATTCTGTACCAGCTGAAACTTTTGGATAATCTCCAAGGGCAGATCTATGTAGAATTCATTACAATAGTCCAATTTGGAGATGAGTAGTAAGCAGGCCTTGTTCATTGTATTTATGGCTATTAGAGAATGTTAAAGTACTTAAAATTCCAACCAGTGACCTCAATAATTTCACGCTATTTTCAACATTAAGCAGCATGCAAGGTTAATGAATTATTGCTATTGTACAAAAACTCAAGTTAGTACTGAATCTAAATGAGAAAATTACTTTATGAACATATTTTACCCCTGTAAAATGAGTGATGCCATACTCTTCAGGAATTTCCTTTTTAGGGGGAGAAGGGAGGTAGAACTGCCAAGGCTGAGAGCCTTGCATTGGGAAGTAACAATGCAGTGCTGAGGAAGAATAACTGTAGTAGGATAGTTGCTTTATCTCTTTTGAACTATACTGCTTGTAGCATATACATATTCAGCTGTATTTTTCAGTGCAAGGAAACATTGGCCTAATTGCTTCCACAAGTGGAAAAATGTTGTTCCTTTGCACAGTTAACAGCAAAAAACAAAAAACAAAACAAAGAGAATAATAGTTGTGGCAATGTTACTACCTCTCCACCTAAATGAAAATTGATGGGGTGGGGAAAAGAAGGAGAAATCTATAAACTTTGTCTGAAAGACTATCCTAAGATGATGAAGCTTTTTAATCTTGGACATAGGTGAAATGCAAAGAATTATGTAAAGAAAAAAACCTATAGCACCATTCAATAGCTACTGTATGACCCTTGGCAGAGAGTTAGTTTATTTTTAGCCATAGCTTTTTTTGTATTTCCTACATTAAAGTTTGAAAGGAACATTTACAATTGAAGTATATATTTTGACCATTATTCACATAATATATTAATCCAAGTTTAATTGTTTTAAGGTATTATTGCTATTGTTTGAGCACGTGGTATTAATCTGTATTTGTTTCTCACAAATCATTTTTAAACTATTTAAGCTATTGCAAGAGAAATCTGGATTGCCTAGAATTATAAAATGATAATATATTCAATGAAATCATGTCTTCATTTCATAATTTGATCTAGATCCATTAACCAATTCTGAGGTTCCTGAAATACTATCAATATTGGAATATCTTTTGAGTGATTTTAAGTATAAAATATTTCCTATAAATAGTTAAAAATTAACATTAAGCTGCATATTTGTACTTTGCAAAACCCTGAGATAAGATTAGTTCAAAAATGATTTTTTTCATGTTTAAATATACAGAAAATGTTTTTCTTATTAAAAATAGCTATTAATTTCCTTATTTATTTATTTATTTATTTATTTATTTATTTATTTATTTATTTATTTATTGAATTTCTATACTGCCCTTCTCCCGAAGGACTCAGGGCGGTGTACAGGGCAATAAAAGCATTACATACAAAAGTTAAAATAAAATTTAATTAATTAAGCCCTAACAATAAATAATTAAAAATATCCCAAATCCTTAAACCAGGCCGGCCTGTTCAAATAAATAGGTTTTCAGATCACGGCAGAAAGAGCGAAGGTCGGGAGCCATCCGGAGCTAAACCGGTAATTGATTCCAAAGGGATGGCGCGCCCACAGAGAATGCTCTCCCCCTGGGGGCCACAAGCCGACACTCTCTGACTGACAGCACCCTGAGGAGGCCCTCTCTGTGGGAGCGCATAGGATGAAGGGAAGATGACGCTGGCAGCAGGTGCTCCCGTAAGTAATCCGGACCCATGCCATTTAGGGCTTTATAGGTAATCACCAGCACCTTGAAAGAATAACAGGTGTAATGGTGTGTTTGCACATATATGTGTATTTCATTATATTTCCCTGTTTTTGTTTAATATTCATAGTTTTGTGAGTGTGGTTTTACAAATATAATTTAAATATAATTTACAAATATAATTTAATATAATTTACATAAATAAATGTACTTTTGAATTATATACCAAAAGTGGGACTTGCCACTATGTAAAAACATATGGATTTATCAGGCAGGAAGGACAGCCAAGTATTCTTAATGTTGGAAAGCAATGCAATCTAACAATTACAATTTCAAAATGCAGTTATGTGTTCACTTTTTATTTATGCATTAGCTTCCTATCTGTATAATTAAAAGATGTTTACTATTTGCTCAAGGCTTATTGATATGATTAAAAATTATTTATAATTTGGGAGAGAGTATTTCTTTCTGTTTTTAATGGTTTTTCCCTTTTTCCCCTCTTTTTTGTAGATTTAAGCAACATAAAAAAATAAAAAGTATTCGCTGCTTAAATACATCTTTCCAAAAGACGTATGATTTGCTTAGTTGCCAAGCTGCCCTTATTACACTTTTTTCCCTAGCAATAAATATCAATCTGGTTTTCTTTAATTATCATCCTAGGCATTCATATAAATAATGAGGCTGTCAACGATAGTCCACCCTACTTTGCAGTCAGATTCTTAGCAAAGAAACTATCCCCACCATCACCATCCTTGAACAAACTAGAGCAGTACCCTCTAATTAGCTAACATGAGTAATCATAAATACTTACAATATCTCCACATGTAACTTTTGTTTTTAATCAAAATATGATAAAATGTACAAATTAGATATCCCAGAGGCAAGGACAAATTTACCAAGGTTCAAAAATCTGGGTGTTGGGTTTCACGTTATATTACTTAATAACCTAAATTAAAATGCATGTGTTTTTACGTTTTATCCATAGTGGAATAAAGGAAATTGAAAATAAGACAATTATAAATGCTGTAGTTAAAATATACTCATTCTCAGAGAAAGAACAACAGAGATTTTCAGTTTATACTCTTTTGATCATAGCAATTGCTTGTTAAAATCATTCCTGCAATGCTTCAAGGGATTAGTTTAATTAGTAAATTAATCAGTTAATATGATTGCCACTTTATATGGAACATTACAAAATTAAACTCATGAAGGCAATTTAAAGAGAAGATTAATCTGAAAAGTAGTTGATGATTTTAATCCTTGGAATACATACTTTTCGAATCTTTGTTTTTTATAAAGATAATGATGAATAACTAACATTGCGAATCAAATCCAAAAGATAAAACTCAACCATTCGTGTAAGCAAATCCAATTATCTAAAAATATAAAGGGACAAAGTTGAAACTCTCAATTCATATTATTCAAGTTTTGACAAATATTCTTTTCCATACTTATTCAGCTTCAGTTCAACAAAGACAAATTATTTTTCACTTATATTCCCAAACTTTACTAGACTGTTTTGTTATTTTGAGATAGACATGTTTCTCTATCTTCACCTTATTTTATTTATTTTATTTTATTACATTTCTATACCGCCCTTTCCCGGAGGACTCAGGGTGGTTTACAGGGTAATTAAAAACCAAAAATACAAAAGTTAAAAACCAAGTTTAAAAAAGATTAAATTTATCCCTGTATAAATAAAACCCCAATTAAAATAAATTAATCCACAGCCTGGGCCAGAGAGCTCGAAGAGCCAGGTCTTCAGGCCCGGTGGAATGAACGGAGGTCGGGGGCAGTCCTCAGCTCCACTGGCAGCTGGTTCCAAAGGGCAGGCGCCCCCACTGAGAAGGCCCTATCCCTGGGTGTTACCCACCGGCAATCTCTTACCGGTGGCACCCTGAGAAGACCCTCCCTGTGGGAGCGCACTGGACGAAGGGAACTTGATGCCGGCAGCAGGTGTTCCCTCAGATATCCCGGACCCAAGCCATGTAGGGCTTTATAGGTCATCACCAGCACCTTGAATTTCACCCGGAGGGCAACCGGAAGCCAATGCAGCTCGCGGAGTAGAGGTGTTACATGGGAGTATCGGGAGACCCCCATCACGACTCGCGTGGCCGCATTCTGCACCAGTTGAAGCCTCCGAGTGGTCCTCAAGGGCAGCCCCATGTAGAGAGCGTTGCAGTAGTCCAAACGGGAGGTCACGAGCGCATGAGTGACTGTGCGTAGGGCATCTCGGTCCAGATAGGGTCGCAACTGGCGCACCAGGCGAACCTGGGCAAAAGCCCCCCTGGCCACGGCTCCTATATGATCTTCAAAATTGAGTCGTGAATCCAGGAGGACGCCCAAGTTGCGAGCCCTATCAACGGGGGGTAACACCTCACCCCCCATCGTTAGAGATGGAATAGTCTGGTTGACCCGAGATGCCGATATGCACAGCCACTCAGTCTTGGCAGGATTGAGACGAAGCCTGTTTCTCCCCATCCAGACCTGGACTGCCTCCAGGCACCGGGACATCACGGCGAGGGCATCGCTGGGTTGGTTCGGGGTGGAAAGAAAAAGTTGGGTATCATCAGCGTACTGATGATACCCCACCCCGAAACCACGAATGATCTCACCCAGCGGCTTCATATAGATGTTGAACAGGAGGGGCGAGAGAACCGACCCCTGAGGAACTCCACACCTTCACCGTGTACCTGGCACTGACACAGGTAGATCCAATTGGCTATCATCCCAATATAATTTCAATCCAGATAGGAAAGTTTATGAAAAACAGGGTTTCAAAACTGTGATTCGTTCAACCAGTGCTTTTTTTGTAAAAGAAGAAGGTGCTGGAACTCACACATGTCATACAACCCACCTTGCCTACCCTACAAGGTTCCATCCAAAAAAGGTGCCGGAACTCCGTTCTGAGCATTCTATGAGAAAAAAAAGCCCTGCGTTCAACCCCCTTTTAATGAACAGCACAGAAGAAAAAAAAAGTTTGGGGAGAATTATACTCTTATTTCCAAAGCTAGAATGCATAATCATTTTATTTATTTATTTATTTATTTAATTTATATACCGCCCTTCTCCCAGGGGACTCAGGGCGGTGAACAGGGCAATACATAAAAACTAGATACAAAAATTAAAATTATTAAAACATAATTAAACAATGCCCATAAAATTAATACAAATTTAAAATTAAAGTTAAAAATCCCACCCCGTCCCATCAGGCCAGGCCAGCTTGTTTAAAGAGATGGGTTTTAAGATCACGCCGGAAGGAGCGGAGATCGGACGCCATCCGGAGCTCAACCGGAAGATGGTTCCATAAATCAGGTGCACCCACAGAGAACGCCCTCCCCCTGGGGGCCACCAGTCGGCATTCTTTGACCGGTGGCACCCTGAGGAGGCCCTCTCTGTGGGAGCGTACTGGGCGGAGGGAAGTTGATGCCGGCTGCAGGTGCTCCCCAAGGTATTCCGGACCCATGCCATGAAGGGCTTTGTAGGTCATTACCAACACCTTGAACCTCACCCGGAAGACAACTGGTAGCCAATGCAGCTCGCGGAGCAAAGGTGTGACATGGGAGTATCGGGAAACTCCCAGTACAACTCTCGCGGCTGCATTCTGTACCAGTTGGAGCCTCTGAGTGGTCTTCAAGGGTAGCCCCATGTAGAGAGCGTTGCAGTAATCAAGACGAGAGGTCACGAGCGCATGAGTGACCGTACGTAAGGCATCCCGGTCTAGATAGGGCCGCAACTGGCGCACCAGGCGAACCTGGGCGAAGGCCCCCCTAGTCACAGCTACAATATGGTCTTCTAAGGAGAGTTGTGAATCTAGGAGGACTCCCAAGTTGCGAGCCCTATCTACAGGAGGTAATGACTCACCCCCCATTCAATGTGATCCTCAGAAAACACATGTATTCCTGTACTGGAAAACACAATTATTATTAAAAGAAAAGAAGAAGCAATTTTATAAAGTTCCATGTTTTGCTAAGGTGCTCCTAAATTTAAACTGTTTAAATGTCAGAAATCCACACAAATTGAGTTTTTTAACAAATAAATATAAAACTTTATCCCCTTCATTTTCTGTGGCACAAGGTATCTTCGGTGCTTCAATGGATTGATAATTGCCTTGTAGTTTTTTTAGAATTACAGGTGATTTAGGGTGCAACGTGTGAACATCAATCACACTTCAAATGCATAACAGCAATCTGGATGAGAAATAATACTGTACTTTGTAGCATACAACTTTTAGCATTTTTGTTTATAATTGAATGGATATTTTTCGCTTCCATGCTTTTCTTCATCTGCTGAACTTGATGAAATCAGGCCACTTTTAATCAGATGTAAGCCTCCTTTCTTTTTTTCTTAATCTCTTCAATACACACATTTATTTTTCTTCAATTAATCTCATAAATTAATTTAATCTGTTCATTAATAGACAGGCCTCTAGATATTGACTTTTCTGCCATTTGTAGCTTTGGCACAACAGTTTTAGAGAAGACTAGGTTACCAATATGAGTTCAGCCTGTGACAATATGCTGCAGTCTATTCTAAGAAGGACAATACTAATCAATTTGGGCCAATTCAAGCCCATATGCCTCTAAGTACAATAAATACTGACCCTTTTCTATTCAAGTTAGGACCACATACAGTCACCCACGCACTCGTTACCTCCCGTATAGATTACTGCAATGCTCTCTACATGGGGCTGCCCTTGAAAACCACCCGGAGGCTTCAGCTGGTGCAGAATGCGGCCACGCGGGTAGTGATGGGAGCATCCCGATACTCCCATATTACACCCCTCCTGCGTGAGCTGCATTGGTTACCGATTGTCCTCCAGGTGAGATTTAAGGTGCTGGTACTTACCTTTAAAGCCCTACATGGCTTAGGCCCGGGATACTTGCAGGACCATCTGCTGCCGGGAATGACTTCCCATCGCCCAGTGCACTCACACAGAGAGGGCCTCCTCAGGGTACCGTCGGCTAGACAATGTCGGCTGGCGACCCCCAGGGGGAGGGCCTTCTCTGTGGGAGCACCAGCCCTATGGAACCAGCTCCCCCGAGCTTCAGATGGCCCCAGATCTCTGGTCCTTTCGCCGCGGCCTCAAAACACTCCTTTTCCATCAGGCTGACCTGGACTGACAGGGATTTTAATTATGTTTTTAATTTTAACTTATTTTAATTTTAATTTATTCTGCAGGGGCCATTAATTTAATTTTCTTTTAACTTCTGTATTATTGTATTTTATTGTTGTTAGCTGCCCTGAGTCCTTCGGGAGATAGGGCGGCATATAAGTCCCAATAATAAATAATAAATAAATAAATAAATTGAGAGACTATTTTGCAACATAGCAATAGCAGTTAGACTTATAGACTGCTTCACAGTGCTTTACAGCAATCTCTGAGTGGTTTACAGTGTCAGCATATTGCCCCCAACAATCTGGCTCCTCATTTTACTGACTTCACAATGATGGAAGGCTGAGTTAACCTGTAGCCAGTCAGAATCAAAGGAATCAAACTCCTGGCAATGTGAGCAGAGTTAGCTTGAAGTACTGCATTCTAACCACTGTCCCACCACAGCTCTTAACATAATGTTATCTGTATCAGGACTTTTCAACAGGTGATACATGTACCACCTGTGGTACTTTGCCACATGGCAGGTGGTATGTGACCATCCTAAAGAAGTGTAGTGGGGGAGGGGAATGAGCCGAAGCGACCCAAGCCTGAGGGAGAGGCAGCTGCAGCTGCAGGATTGTCTGGACTGGCAGAAGCCCCAGGAGCCGACAGGACTCCAGCTGATTGGCACTTCCAGAAGCAGCATGGAGTTGGAAGTGAACTGAAGAAAAAGGAGGGGGAGGAGAGAAGAGGCTATAAAAGGAAGTGGTTTGGGCGGGAAAGGGGAAAAAAACAATAGGGAAAGAGGAGGAGAGCTCAGCAAGCAGGGAGGAAACAGGGACAGGGAAGAAGCAGCAGCTGTTGCTGGAAGAAAAGGTCCCCTGGTTCGTTTTCTCCAGCCAGGAGAAAGCAATCAGTGCTGAAGCCAGCAGACAAGCATGTCAGAAAGGAGGTGGGTTTATTTAGTTCTGGATCAGCTGGCAGCTTGATTGGAATTTTGTACAGTTTTTACAGCATTTTGTAATTCAGAGGCTCAATTTGTGTGCTTTGGTTATTGGAATAGTTTAGTCTATATTTTAGGCTAGCAATGAGTCCCAAGTGTTGACTTCTGTAGGTTTAATCCCTATAAACAAATGTCATTAGTTTTACCCCCTTATCTTGAGTCTGTCTATGGCTTTTAGAAAGTTTTCTTTGAAGGTAAAGAGGCTTAATTTAAAGATAAAGCTTTTTGCAATTGCAGGAGCATTTCAGTCTCGAATTGCAACATTGTGACATGTGACTTGCCTGAGGCAGCTTAAAGAGAAAAAAACCCGCAGTTTATGTGTTTCTTTATTTTGTGAGCCTTTCTTGCTTTGCACTTGATTCCTGTGTCTTTAAGGGTACAGGAAAGGGATGGGGGGTGCATTCTTACTACACTCAGAAGGAAGAGAGGAAGAAGGGCTGACCGGCTAGCTCAGTGGTCTACAAATTTAGCAACTTTAAACGGCTGGACTTCAACTCCCAAAATTCCTCAACCAGCCATGATGGCTGAGGAATTCTGGTAGTTGAAGTCCACAAGTCTTAAAAATACCAAGTTTGAAGACCCGTGAGCTAGCTGGTAGTGGTGCATATTAATAAACATGAATAAATTCATTATACATTTGTCAGTGCAAAGGGAAAGTGATTCAGCAAAGGAACAGCCACCGAAGAAATTAAAGCTGGTACTTTTTTCTTTTCTTTTCTACAGTTTGTAATATTTTATTAGATTATAGAATAAAATACAAAAGCAAATAGTAGGACACAGTGGGGAGGAAAAAGGGGGGAAAGTGAGGGGGAGAAGGGAAAAAGAACAGACTTCCTCTGTTGCAATAGAAGGAATCATTAACATTGAACCTCAACGTTTTACTTTTCGATAATATTAAAAACTAGCCATTTCTATAACAACAAATGAATCTAATCAGTAAAACCCAAACTCCACCCTTTCTTCTTTAGTCATCAAGTTTTTGACACCTTGCTAAGCACTGGTGTTACTCAAATATTGTCATGTCCTAAAAGTGGTACACTCTGCGAAATGGTTGAAAAGCCTTGATATATATCTCACTAACCAGGAGGTGCAATGCGATGACAACCCCATAGTATTATACTATTATATGTAAGCTGCTATGAGCTAGTACCAGGAGTGGAGCTTGACATAGTTCAGAAGAAGATCATATCATACATTATTTTTTCTTTCCTGGGTCATCTCACTGAAAACTACTTCAGTTAAAATGAGTATGATTGAGTTCCAGGGAAGAAATGGAGGACTGCAGATGGCTCCATTAAAAGCAGAGCCAACAACTACAATGGAATGAAGATCCAGCAAATAGACTGGCTCTTCTGGACAAGAAGAAGACTTCATTTATTGTATTTTAAGAAAAGGTGAAAAGTTACTGAAATTGTTTATACTTGTGCAATGAAGATTGGAGGTCACTTCTTTATATATTTCTTTCAATGTTCTTCACTGAATTCTTATTTTCTTTTCTCTATTTCTCATTCTATTTTTCCCTTTTTTCTTTTCTACATCTACTGTTTCTATTTTTTTAGTTTTTCAGTTTGCATTAGGTTTTACTGTTCTAATTATAATTCTTAATAAAGTTACTATTAAAAAGACAAGCATTATTAAAACATATATAACTACATTAACATCTAATTATATGCTCATAAGCTTATTTTGAATTAGAAGTGCAGAATTAATTGCTAAACTAACTTCATGCCTAAAACTTAGCAGCATATTGGCTTAATGAAGCTAATTTTAGAGCATTTAGAATAAATGAACTATGCTGGGAAGTTGCATGAGGAATAAAGTTTTTAGGGTCAAGAAAGTATCATTTAGAAAGTAGAAGACTTGACCTGATTAAAACAACAGAAGTATAAAATTTTCTTTAAAAATGTTACAGTGAGGGAAGTAGAAAAAACATTGGGGATTATATTGCCAGAATAACAGACAAATAACAAAAAATTATTCAAACACATTAGAAAAAGAAAACTAGTCATGAAAGCCATTAGTCCCTTGGATAAAGCAAAAATCAAAGGTAGACTAAGAGAAAAAAATCTAAAAGTAGATGCAATATACTTTCTAGATTTGTGTGCAATCTTATACCAATTCTCTGTGTGCTTACATGGTTACATGAAGAAAATTCTATGAAGTTTTGGAGGCTCATTCCCAGACATAAGAATTGAAATTTAGAGGCTAATTGGTATATAAACTACAGATTAATTGGTATATTAACTATAGGAGATAGCATGCTAACTACAGAAAGTTACAGTTGCAAAAAAAAATCTTCAACTTTATGTTCTTGATTTAGATTTGGAACTGTCAAATGTGTGAATTTAGCTCTTTATTTTTCACTTTACTTGTTAAGAAATAGTTTCCTTACCTTTCTCTTATTTGTAGGACTGACATAAAGATAACTCAGCACTGTCTTTAGTCCCACCTTGTCATTTAACTTTTCATATGTTGTACCATAATCTGTGGACCTGAAATGAAAAGAATACATTTAATAATTTAAGAAGAAGAAAAAAGTAAAGGGATGAATAAAAGAGAAAAAAAAGAAAGAGAAAAAATGTAAAAAGTAAAAAGAAGTAGCTTCCAACATTCTTTATAGGAGTTACAAATAAATGTATCATTCCCTCTTTATTTTTAACTTCTGTAAAGAAGGTTAGAAGCTACCCATTCTCATATTTTACCCTTTCTAATCAATAAACCCATAAAAGACCATCCTTTATTCTAGTTTCAGCAAAAAGTCAAAATCAGTTTTATTTCAAATATTATTTGAAGCAGTCTCTTATTCCATGCAAGTAAACGAATGACAAATGGTCAACAATTGCTTCATTATGTGTGGTATCTAGTTGAATTTAGTTTCTGAAGCAATAGGTTAAATTTAGATAACTCATGAGCACATTTATGCTTACTGGGCTCTTTTACAGGAAGAAAGGTTGATTTTTGCTAATTCCCACTTCAATTTGAAGACTTAAATCAGATGCTGTAATTTAAAAAGAGAAAAAGTGGACAATATCCTTCCATTTCTTCAGCGATGGCATCTACAGGTTCCTAATCCCTTCTATAAATGAGTGAATTCATACACACAAGAACAAGTCAGAATGCAACCTGTAACAACACAATACGCAATCATATAACCAGAAAACAAGGTTAGAACAAGGTTTTTCTTTCTCTAAACTGACAACAAAATGATTCTGACAGGGTGTGACTCAGTGTAGTATTCTGACTACAACATGTAACCATCTAAGTGCAAGTTCATATATCATCCATTACTGTGATTTTATTTCACCAGGCAGTTTTCTCTCTCAATCCCCAGGTTCTCCAAAGAACAAGTGGACATGTTCTATACAAAGAGTTAACTTCTATACAAAGAGTTAACATTTTCGTGTCAGACAAATGAAGGACAGACTGTCTATATCTGATCAGAGCATATTCAGGCTGTTGTGTATCCATGCCATATATGTTTGTAGGGATTGTGATAAATACATTAAAGTTATTAACTAGGCTTAAGATTCTGGGGTTTATATCAGATGGAGAAATGCTCTTAGTCAGCTCTGAGAACCAATTATTGCTTCCTTGCCTTTGTATATTAAATCAAGTTCTGCCAAATTTCACTTACTTCATGGTTCCTGGTTTTTTTAAAAAACAAAATAGTAAATATCAATGAGTAATGACATGAAAATTATTATACATATATAGAGGGCCCACACACAAATTGGAAACTTAGAGATTCCATGTCAGGTGGTTTTTTTCTACCTGAGAAGAAAGGCAATATACGCAGTCCTAAGTTAATGATTGTTCATAGTTACAATGGTGATCAAAAAGTTAACCTTGCAACTAATCCTTGCATTTATAACCTTCACAAGTAGGTAAAGCACATAAAGGTTGAAGTAAGACTCTTCATCCAATTAAGTTTCACTTAGCAATTGCCTCACTTGCTGGTCCCAATTGTGTCTCTAAATGAAAAATTTGAGAATATAACAGGGTGATCTAGAGAACAAAGTTACTTGTTGAGCACCTGAAAATTCCTGGTCCTATCTCAAAGGACTTTCTCCTCTATGTGTTCTCTTTTTTCTTATTATTGATCTTATTTTGTGATTTCAAGGAAAAGATAGTTTTACATTAATTTATCTTCTAAAAGAAAACTGGGAACTTTTATCACTGTCCACAGAATATGAAGACAGTATCTTCCTCAATGTTTTCTCATTCAATATAGCAAAAGTCACTTCAAAAAATTTATTTCCCCAGAATTTCAATTCCAAAACATACATTTTGCAGACAAAAGTATTGTGAGGATGAAAAAAGCTTGATTGCCATATTACATAGTAATTTATGACTGTGTTAGTTGACCTCATATGTTTCATTAATTCTGTAATTAATATAAACATTCATGTGCTATGTTTTTAATTTTCATAAAAGCATCAAGGAAAATATAAAAACTTCAGAAGCATACTTCTTATACAAATCTACATTCATGTCATGCTACACAATTACAACCCAATATTTATTTCTATTTAAATGTAGTAAAAAATAGAAAATTATACACATAAATAGGTATATGAGATCTAATTTTCTAAATGGTACTGCAATAAGGGTTCTTTTAGAAAAATGCTTGCTTTAGTATAGAAAGAGAGGTAAGTCATTTGTATCATTAAATGACTGGCAAAAATTAATTTCTCTCCAACCTTGTAGTTTTTTTATTTTAATTATGGAAGCAGAAAATATCCATTTTCATTGCCTTGCTCTAAGTTTCAAACTGTACTCTATAATTGAAAAGAACATGAGCATCTACAATAACTACTGACCTTCCAGAGCACAATCAATATGCAAAATAATTTATGTCTCAAAAAGAGCCACTAGAGCACAGGAAAGTAATACATGAGCAGTGATACATTTTGATCACCACAAGTACAACAACTGCATGAACTCCTCAGTTCCTTCTGGAAGATGTGCAAAATAGATAAGAAATATGAATTTGAATGAATTATATATTTTAAATTATGTAAATGTGACCTATAGATGGCAAAAATGTTCTGACTTGTATATAATTGATACTTCATTTCCTTAATCCATATGTCTCTTTGAACACATTTGTCGGACCCAGCAGGCCCAACACCCGGCGAGGCCCCAGGACGACTCACCAGGCCTCGTGACCAGCCGCCGACGCCCACAACCAGCCCTATCGTTCCCGGGGCTCTCCGGCAGCCCGGGGAAGAGCGCGGCCGCCGGGACATCCCAGCAGCCACCAGGGCCTTTCGGCGGCCCGGGGAAGAGCCACAGATGCCCGCATCTGGCCCTTCTGCCTCCGAGGCTCTCCGGCGGCCCGGGGAAGAGCGCGGCCACCGGGACATCCCAGCAGCCACCAGGGCCTTCTGGCGGGCCGGGTTCAGCCCGGACGGCTTCTGGCGGGCCGGGGGAAAGCGCACCTGTGCAGTATCCCCCTGGAAACCCTCCCCAGCAGACGGCTCGCTCCGAGGCTTTGCCTGCGACATCAGCACAAAGGCCGCCTGCTGCCGGCCTTGCCGGGGAGCTGCGGGGCAAGCGGCGCCAGAAGACGGCCCAGGCTGTGCAGGCTGCGGTGGTTCAGGGACCTGTGCGGGATGATGGGGGTGTAAGGACTCGGGGCTGTGGGGGGGTTGCCCTGGCTGGGGGGTGGCTTACCGTCTGCAGTGGTTGTGGGTCGGGGACAGGGAGGGTACGTACCTGCGGTACGGGACGGAGGCCCACATGGAGAGCAGGGTCCAAAGGGCGGAGGCCAGGGGGTGTGTGCTTAAGTAGGGGGTGTAGATTGTTGGCTTGTTTGGGCGTGGTGATGGATGTCGGCCTTGCTGGCTATTTAGCAGCGTTGGTTGTGCTGTGCAACCAATGCTGACTTCATTTGTCTTCGGGTGAATGTTTATGGAACAGAATAAACGTTGCTCAGAAGAACCAGCTCTCGTTCCGGTCGCATTCTTTTGCCTCGTCGGACGGGGGCTGATAACATTCTAATATCCATTTATTAAATTATAAATGCGCTCGTGACCTCCCAGATAGACTACTGCAATGCTCTCTACATGGGGCTGCCCTTGAGGACCACTCGGAGGCTTCAGCTGGTGCAGAATGCAGCCGTGCGAGTTGTGATGGGAGTCTCCCGATTCTCCCGTGTAACGCCTCTTCTCCATTAGGGTTTCCGTCGAAACGTTGCTCCTACACCTTTAATTCTACGCAGGAAAA
Source organism: Vipera ursinii (assembly GCF_947247035.1). Lineage (NCBI taxonomy): Eukaryota > Metazoa > Chordata > Lepidosauria > Squamata > Viperidae > Vipera > Vipera ursinii. Next base: position 49,232,468 of record NC_139518.1, on the reverse strand, counting down.
AACCCGAATGACCAAAGATCCATATATATATATATATATATAAAATAACTTTATTGTATATATATTCCACACATACACATATGACCAGGGTTAAGCATGTTTATTTCACACAACCAATCCCATAATCATTCCCCAGGATAGTGCAGTCTTTAGAGTCAGTTACAAGCGACCTCTCCAAAAACTCTGGCTGGACCCAGCTAAAGCAATGGGAACAAGGCAAACCTCAACCTCTTCTGCATCTAAGGCATGGTGTGGGGAGCAATGCCGGCAAGGTGAATTAATCAACTATGAGCAGGGTGAGAGCAACCACCAAAAGCAACCTTGACTTTCCAGATTCCAGTCATGGGTAAGGCATCTTGGTTTTGATAGGTTCAAGGCATGATGAAGGCAACCCGACTCTTGCAGGTTCAAAGGAAAGTGAAGGCAATTTGACTTCAATGGATTCAAGCCATGATGATGGCAACTTGACTTCAATTTGTGCAAGTCACAGCAACAGCAACACAGTCTCAATCAGTTCAAAGCAATGAGTCATGAGCATTCACGGATGGATTATGAACCTGTCTTCAGGTTTCCAGGGTCAAGGTAAAGAGGCACTGACTGGTACACCTCATTAGGAGGGGTGAGGCTACCTCCTCGTGAGTAACCTTGGTGACCTCCATTGCACCTCCTTCTGCCTGACTCTGCAAGACCCAGAATCAGGCAGGGGTGGCAACTTCTCTTTTGCAATGCACAGCTGCAGCTGAGCCTTTTCTGCCAGCCTGCATAGTCAGCTGTTCTTCCAGTTGTTCCCTCTTGGATTCCCTTGATGTTCCTGGCACAGTTTCACCTTGGCCATCCGATTCTACCGCAGAGCCTTTCATATCCCCCTGGTGCTTCCTATAGTCCGTCTCAAATGTCCCCAGAGCCAGCTATTTCTTTATCATCCAAACCAGCACCAGAGGGAGCCATCACAACATCTCCAAAGGGGATCCTATCTCTATGTATTATTGCTTTTCATGAGGTAGAACTCATGTAGGATCTCATGGAATTTTTCACATGTAAACAAAGTCTGGAAGTTATAGAGAATCATGAGGCAAATGTACCTATTGACTTAAATCTTCAATGCAACTGGAATAGTGAAGAGATGCATCCTTCTTTGTATGTGGGATTGATCATACAAAATTATTAACTGAACATAAAATAATGCCTAAATAAAGTGAGGTATGTTGTTATACCACACTTCTGTTATTTTCAGTTCTTTCTTTCTCTGGTTACTTCATATTCCCTTCACTTTCTTGGCATTGTATAGCAAACAGAGAACAGTAATTCACAATATTCACTACATAAGAAAACTGTAAATGAGATGTAACAACAAAGCTTCATACACTATTTGGAATTGTATTACAAGAGCAACTGCAAGATCAATAGGACACTACTGCTGCTTCCTATGATATATCTTAAGTCAATTGTGACGATTGGCTTTTATTTTTTTAGAAGGGTGAAGTCAAGTTAGAAAACAACAGATTAACAGCATTTGGCCAGGATCCAAATTTTATACTATACTTATCTATCTTCGTACCAGGAACAGGTTTATTGCTGAGAACGACATCCCTTTAAAAAACAGCTTGGAATTAAAGTTTCCTAAGGTATAAAGTTGAATACTGGTAATGTGGGAGTAATTAAACAAATAACAGTGAAAATCCAATAGCTATAGATCCATAAGGTCATCCAGTTCTAAGTGAATAAATATATAAAGATTTTGCAATGGCAAGAGCACCAATAAAAATTTTTGACCTAACCCATCAGCAAGAGTTTAAGCATAGAAGCAATCAGATTCATACAATTAAAACAAGAGATTTTAGAGATTTATTTGACAGATTTGTTGGATAGATGTAACATGCAAATAGTCCTCAACTTATGACCACAACTGAGCCCAAAATTTCTGTTGCTAAGCAAGACATTTGTTAAATGAATTTTGCCCCATTTTACAATCTTTCTTGCCACAGTTGTTAAGTGAATCATTGCAGTTGTTAGTAATATGGTTGTTAAGTGAATCTGATTTTTTGTATATATATTTTTTATTGAAAAGTTTTTCAATACATTTTATCTTTAACAATCCCTCCCCCCACCCCCCACCCAACCCTTCCTAGCCCTCCCTAACCCTCCCCCCTCCCCTTCCACCCTCTCCCCTCCCCGACTTCCCAGAGCTAAACACAAGGTTTAAAAGTAAAAACAATCATAAACAACCATATGCTAACAACAATAAGCAATTAAGTCTATCGCACTCTAGCTCATATAAAATGACTACAAGCAATACTAATATCACATCAAAACTTATACAAATGCTAAATGAAACTTTTTGGTCCCATATTTGTTCTGGATGTAATCAATCCACTTTTTCCACTCCATAATATAACATTGTTGCGAATGGTCTTTCAAATAAGCCGATATCTTTGCCATTTCCGCCAGGTCAGAAACTTTTAAAGTCCATTCTTCTATAGTCGGCAGTTCCTCCTGCTTCCAATATTGACCTACTAAAAATCTTGCTGCCGTAATTAATTTCAACATCAACTTAGTGTCCACAACAGTAGTATCCGTAATTATGCCCAATAAAAACAATTGCGGACAAAACTTTATCCTTTGCTTAAATATCTTCTGCATATTCCACCAGATTTTAATCCAAAAAGCTTTAGCCTTTTTACAGGTCCACCATATATGAAAGTACGTTGCGTCTTCGCCACCACACCTCCAACATTTAGGTTGATAGTTCGGATACATACTTGCAAGCTTTTTAGGATCTAAATGCCACCTATAAAACATTTTATAAAAGTTCTCTCTTAAATTTTGGGCTTGCGTAAATTTTACATTCCTCACCCAGATCTTTTCCCAAGTATCCATTGTGATAACTTCTTGAATATTCTGAGCCCACTTTATCATACAATCTTTAACAAGTTCTGTTTCTGAGTCAATTACTATCAATGCAAGATATATCCGTTTGATATGTGCTGGACCCTGATTTCTAATTTGCTTTACCAGATTTTCATCAGTCATTGAAAAACCAATTTTCTGATCTTCTTTCCACCTGGCCCGTAATTGACCATATTGAAACCAGGTTTGAACAATCTTCTCTTCTCGTAGAAAATTATACGGCTTCAAACACCATACGTTCCTCTCCAGACTTAGGATTTCCTTGTATGTAGTCACATCATGTTTGAACCCAACATTTATATTTTCACTCTCCTCCTCTGCCTCCTCTGGAAACAGCCCTGATTTGCAATACAATCCATCACTGGGCCAGCAGTCAGATCTTGCTGCTGGTAGAACAAATTCAAACAGTGCCAACTACTTTTAACAGTCTCACCAACAGTTTCAAAACAACTAGAAACTCACCATGCCAGCAAAGATTGTCGGTCGTATGTCGTATGTTACCTTAGTTCCACCATGTTGCTCAAACACATTAAAATTTCCTGATCAAGTGGCCTATAGCCCTTACTATCCCTCCCAAAACTATTTGCCTTCAAGAGCCAATGCAGCCGCAGCCATTCCAGGTGCCGCCATCTTGGATCTTAGTTACTATAGGTTCAAACATTACTAGGCATCAGAGTTATTAAACATCTTGCTTATTCATTCGTTCAAAAGGAAGGGAGAAGGAAGCCACAAGTTTAAACTTCTGAAGGTGAAAAAGGCTTAGATATAGCAGTGGCAATCGGTTTTTGTACATGGCTTCATTTTTTGTCTGCAGTACAATTTTGTTTTTTTATAAAATAAACAATAAAATATAAACAATGAGTGACGATTTATATTATCACTCATCTTACCAGAAGTGACTTTGGGTGGTGCACAACAATCAAGATTGCAATCTAGTTAAGCTTTGTCTATGGGTCTTCTGACAAATCAAACCAAAGAGCTAAACTGAACAATTTATTTTCTGGAATTCAAAGATTTGCTGCCGAGTCTAGGTTAGAAAAGCCTGACAGTCTCACATTTTATTTGCTTTTTGCCCTCATGAGGACAAAAATGTTGTGTCAATGCAAGTCATGTGATGTCTGCCACAGAATTATAAAATATGTATCAGATTATTAACTGTAGAGTCAGGAAATTATAAATATCTTACAGTAGTATGTATCCATATTTATGAGCATCCGTCTTTTCTGATTTTCTACTTTTTTATGGAGGTCTAGGATCAATGTGTTATATTATTTTTTCTTGTATATTTTAAAATGGCCAGATCGTACTCCGGAATTATAAATACAATAAAGTTACAACTAAAAAAAGGCAATCACCACTTTTTTTGGTTGTTTGATCTCAATAACAGGCATTTTTCCACTTCTTTATCTGCTTTAAAGCAAATCCAAACCCTCCAAAAATCTGCTGGAAGAGGGAGGGAGGGAGGGAGGGAGGGAGGGAGGAAGGAAGGAAGGAAGGAAGGAAGGAAGGAAGGAAGGAAGGAAGGAAGGAAGGAAGGAAGGAAATGTAGCATTGAAAAGATGTCAAGGCATTGTTGCTCTATCATCTGCTGCAAAAATTAATTTAAAGAGATAGCATGTAACTATTGTCAACTCACAAAAATGCATTATTTTCTAGATGTACTCTTCTATTACATTCATCATTAGTTATCCATTTCTAATACTTGTCATTTGTAACTCTCAATGTTAGAGAGAGCTCCTGTGCAGCCACACTGGCTTCCTGACAGGAATATTTTGTAATGATGTACTCATTATTTCAGCTTTCAGAATTTCTCTTTTGAACTTTTTTCTTCAAACATTTTTAGCCATGAAACCCTCTATCTGAGTTCTTTCCGGAAGGCTAGGAAGAGTGATGATTCCCTCTCTCTCTCTCTCTCTCTCTCTCTCTCTCTCTCTCTCTCTCTCTCTCTCTCTCTCTCTCTCTCTCTCTCTCTCTCTCTCTCTCTCTCTCTCTCTCTCTCTCTCCTCTCCTCTCTCTCTCTCTCTCTCTCTCTCTCTCTCTCTCTCCTCTCTCTCTCTCTCTCTCTCTCTCTCTCTCTCACAGATTCAAGATCACATAGCCATTTTCACTTAAAATTCCTACAATTTCACTTTCAACAGTTCATCCCAGATAATCAGATCCCCCTGTTCCTATCTGTACTTCTAAAAGATGAAGATAACAGCAAGGAAACTTAGGCAATCCATTTTTAGCAGAATTAGAGTTCCAGCAGATTGTCATTTGAAATCCTCCATTCCTATTATGTTTCATCAAGTTTTAATCTTTTTCAAGAAAGCTTTGCACATTCAAATACTGTCTTCTTGAGTGGGTGAATTATAAGATATTACCAGAATCACTTTACATTCTTTTTTTAATCCTTACAGATCTATTCAACGAGGCTTTGTATCTAATCTGTTTCTCTATGACTTTTCAATTCACAACTCTTACTTTGTATATACCCAATGTAAACAAGTATAAACAATATACAGATAGTCCTCGAGCCCAAAATTTCTGTTGCTAAGTGAAACATTGAAGAAAACTCTGCCCCATTTTACGACCTTTCTTGCCACAGTTAAGTGAATCACTGCAGTTGTTAAGTTAGTGACATGGTTGTTAAGTGAATTTTGGCTTCTCCATTGACTTTGCTGGTTAGAAAGACACAAAAGACACATAACATGATCCAGGGACACTGCAACTCTTATATGAATTAGTCATCAAGCATCTGAATTTTGATCACATGACTGTGCGGACACTGCAACTGTCATAAGTGTGAAAAATGGTCTTAAATCACTTTTTCAGTGCTGTTGTAACTTTGAATGGTCACTAAACGAACTGTTGAGAACTACTTATATTGTCAAGTCTTGATATTTCTCATGTTGTACTTCCTTTCCCTTCCTATGACTCAAAGGTTTGTTGTTTTCCTTATTTGCATATTTTTAATACAGAGTCTTTAAAAACTGAAGTTTCTACAACAGTATAGGCCACAGTGCTAAAATATATGGAAAGTGTATTTAACATGCAGTTTCTAACCTAATTTCTAATCCATAGATCTGTATGGCTATGGCAGGTAAGAGCAGAAGCTGCTAGAAACAAATTGATTTATGTATCATATCGAGTACAGGTCAAGGATTTATATATTGTACAAGTTATAGTATATAAAGAGTTACTACTGGAGTCTAGTGACTGTGGAATAATGTGCCTATTGTTTCAAACCTGAAGATCACAATAGTTATCAGCCTGCAAAGATTTTGTTCTTCTCATCAAGCCAGGGTCTCATCTCCCTGTCATGTTATCAAGTCCATTCAGAGCTTTCTCAAATCCAAAAGAACTTGGTGGGAAACAATAAACTTGTTAGACTGGAATCTGACTGGAACTGATAAATAACCCAAACCTGTAGCTAATTCCAGGTCTGTTGTTGTAATGTAGAGTTTGCAATTTAAAAGAAATGATTCAATCAAGGAATAAAAGGCACTGTCAGGGCCCACTTCAAAACCTCATCCTAAGAAAGGAGAACTCGTGGAAGCAGTTTCTTCCAACTTTTATTAAGCTGATAGCAGGCATAATAGACAGGATCTGAGGATTTCCCACTCAAATCAATAGGTTAAAAGTGTCCCAAGCAAACCCCACCCCAAAATTCATCCGGCCAGTTCGAATGGGCCAATCCCCAGGTGTTAAGAATGTTGGAGAAAGAGCAAATAACACCAGGCAGTCTCAGGGTTGCAGCGATGTTTTGTCAGCTCTTCACACCTTCCCTTCTGAAAGCGGAGATAAACCAGTTGCCGAAGGTGCATTCCTTTCTTCTCCCACTTCTTCTATACAACATCAAAGGGAAAGATAGTTCACAGAGGAAGGACGCAGAAACAGCAAAGTGTTACAGTGTAGTGATAGAAGAAACCAGAGCAATAGCCCTCAGTGCTTTTCCCCTCTCCCCTCCAGGAGTATAGCAGAACCCCAAAGTATAGAAAGAGTAGAGTTAGGATTAAAGGTAGAAAGGGATCCCTTTAGAATATGGGTGTCATGGTTCCAACAAATGAAACTCTTCAAAGAACTTCAAGGCATTGTTTACCTTTAAGAACCTTTATTTGAGTAGCATAGCTTCGGCACATACATGGTCGAAGCCAAAATCTGAATTCTCCTCCCCTTAGCCCATAGTATAAAACACAATTCCCTCCTCTAATTAGCAGTCATAAATCACATTCTCCAATTAGTTTGAATTGCAGGTTTTCCCTCCTGTTCTCCAATCCGCCATTTCTTATCATCTTTTATTTCAAAAGCCCCTGAGTTCACACACTTTTACAATATTGTGATGTCTAACTAACTCTCATCACATTCCTCCTCCCCACCCCCAGTATCATTTAATTCTAAGAATAAAGCATAGGAAAGAAAAAGGCTGTACCTCCATATGTTGTCAAAGCAAGGATTGTCGCTTTTCAGCTGTTTGGGGGATCTGTCTGAGTTTCAGACAGATCAGAGCTGTCCTGTAGGGATGGTGAAGAAAGGAGGCACAGTTTTGGCAGCACAGGAGAGATCGCAATCTCCTGGAGAGCCGACGGAAGCTTCCCGGACCAGCAGCTGTCAGACGGCCATTGCGAGCCGTCACAAGCCAGGGCGGCCACTTGGAAGATCTTGAAAGTAAATTTGGAGGATTGTCTGGGTGAGAAGATTGAGAATCCTTAAATGCTGGAAACTGGGGGGAGGAATAAGAAGAATTTGAAGCTGTGGAGAAGTGGGGGAGGGGAGCGGATTTTTAAACTGCTCCTCTCCTGGAACTGCAGCAGTGGATAACAATGGAAGGCAAAAGAAGGTAATGAATCAAGTATCTCGGCTGAGAATACCCTTGAAGCTTAAGAAAAAAAGGGAGAGTAAGTGACCTTGAATGACAGCTGCTGGACTCACTGATAAAAAGTTTACAGAGTCTGGTTTTTGTTTTTGTTTTAGTTTGCGGAATGGTGGATTGTTTTTTACTTTGATGTTTTTTTTGGACTAAGGCACAGAGACTCTGAAACGAACAAAGAGCATAACCTGTATGGATTAATTTCTTTTCTTTTCTGTTTTTTTTTAGATATAAGGATATTTGGCTTTTTCCTTCTCTTTTTCTTTCCTTTTCCCTTCTTACCTTTACTTGTCGCTGAAATTTTTCGTACTGTTTTTTTTTTTGAGTACATTTGGATTATAATACCGCATCGACATTTGAATTACAAACTACTGGAGAAAATGAAGAAGACCACAACACACCCAGCAACAGTTGCCCTAATATCACAGAGGCCGGTGGCACAGAAATCACTGGACAACACAACGCAGCAAGATAGATCCAACATGAAATTGAAAAATATGATACTGGCTCTACACGCAGACTTCAAAGAAGGGATTGGCAAACTAGAAGAGGACCTAAAAGAGGTCAAAGAACTGATGGAGAAAAATGAACAAAGATTGCAACAAGGGGAAGAAAGAATTGAATTAACAGATAAGAGACTAGAGGAGATTGATAACCGACTTACATTAACAGACAGGAACTAGGAAAAAATGATCATTACTTTAGAGATGGATAGAGATGATTATTGTTTAAGATTCCAAAATGTTGAAGAAGAAAAAGGAGAGAACCTAGCAGATGTATTGGCAGGAATATTAGCAGAAGCATTGGAGGAAAGCAAGGAAAAGATAATTAATGATACAGATGAGATATTTAGATTATACAGTAGATATGCAATGAGAAATACTCTCCCCAGAGAGGTGCATATAAGATTTACTAAAAAAGCATTAAGGGTAGATATACTACAGAAGCTGAGAAATGTTAAAATAAAATATAAAGGAAGAGAGATAGTGATGTTAAAACAGATCCCAAGAAGAGTGAGAGACCTGAGAAAGGAGTATCAATTTCTGACAAAATGCTTAATTAAAAAAGGGATAAATTTTAGTTGGTTAATACCAGAAGGAATAATGATAAATTGGCAAGAACAGAGACATAGCCTGGACACAATAGAGAAAGCAGAACTTTTCTATGATCAATACTTTGGGCAGCAAGAAGAAGGAAGGCTGAGAGGGGAAAGAGTAATCAGACAGCAAGGAGATGAGACAGAGAAGCAACGCAGTAAGTATAGCATAGAACAGGAGGAAAGGGTGTTGAGAGAAGGGACAAGAGCAAATGAAGCAAAAGAGCAAAGAGAGATGAGAATAACGAGAGCAACTAAAACTTCAAATAATCATGGAAGAAGAACTAAAAGCAATTTCGATAAACATAAATGGACTGAATTTGGCTATAAAAAGAAAAAGAACACTAAATAAATTGGGGAAATTAAAAATGGATATAATTTGTTTACAAGAATTTCTTATTTATTTATTTATTTATTTATTTATTTATTTATTTATTTATTTATTTATTGAAATTATAAATCCGCCCTTCTCCCATAGGACTCAGGGCAGTTCACAAGGCAATTAAAAACAACACTACAATACAAAAAGTTAATAACAATTAAAATAATTAAATTATCCTTGAGTAAAATATAAAACCCCTGTAACTCTAATTAAAACCCAACTACAATAAGTTAAAAATTAAAATTCTCAGTCCTGGCTGGAAAGCTCAAAGAGCCAGGTCTTCAGGTCCCGGCGGAACGAACAAAAATCAGGGGCTTGTAAGAAACAACATAAAAATCTACTAGAATATCCAAAATTGGGAGATATATATACCTCATTTGCAGATCAGAGTAAAAGAGGTGTGGTATTAAGCAATACAAACTACATTGTTATATTCAGATGAAGAAGGGCGAATTTTAATGGTGGAAGTAATTATGAATTGTAAAAAAAACTTTATTGGTAGCGATTTACACCCTAAATGAAAATCAAGAAAATTTCTATTCAAAATTACACCAAAAAATAATAGAATTGGAATTCGAAAGCATATGTATGATTGGAGATTTCAATGCTATTGTAAAGGCCGGGCTGGATTATAATACAAAAAAAAAAATAAGACCCTAAGGAGAACACTTCCAAAATCTTTTCATAATATGGTGGACAAATTAAATATACTAGATGTTTGGAGAGAAAAATATCTGGAAAACAAACAATATACATTCTATTCTAACAGACACCTGTCCTGGTCGAGAATAGATATGATATGGATATCAATAGACTTATTTACAAGTACACAAAATATAAACATAGAAACAAGCACATAGAAACAAGCACAACCCAGTCACAATTACATGGAAAGGACAAAAAAAAGAACAAGATGGACATTAAATCAAACTGTATTGAATGAAAAAGACTTCCAGCAATATATGGAAAAAGAAATGACTTTCTTCTTTAAGGAAAACCAAACAGAAGATACCTCACTTCAAAATGTCTGGGATACAGCAAAAGCGTACATGAGAGGACTTGCTATATCTTATATGGGGAAAAAGAATAAACAGAAAAGACAAATTAGGGAAAAACTGGAGGAAGAATATAAGACTCTTGAGAAAGAATTACAGAAAGATACACAAAACAAAAAGATAAAAAAAAATAATGGAGTTGAACAAGCATAAAATGAACTTAATAGAAAATGAAGAGAATATGCTTAAAAGACAGCTAACGCTAATTTAGATGGAAGAAAAATGAGGAGATAAGGATATTATCATACCTAATATAGACATTGAAAATCCAAGGAGAGGAGCTGCTCGGACATCACCCCTGAATTGTTTTGGAAGAGGAATGGGAGGGAAGAAAGGAGAGGAAGAGGGAAGAAAGTAGAGGAGAGGGAAGGAAGTAGTAAGGTTGGAGGAAAAGAAGAGGAGAAGTGGGGAGAAACGGGAGGGGAGTGGTGAGGGAAAGAGGAGAGGAGAGGAAGAAGAGGCAAGTAGGAAAGAAAGGAGAAAGGGAGAAAGAAAGTAGAGAAGAGGGAAGAGAGAGAAGGAGGGTGGATACAGTGAAAGGGGAAATGGATGAGCAGCACCCAAACTTATGTGTATGTATTTATGTATGGTGATATATTTGTTGACTTGTTTGTGGAAGAAATGGGGAAATTATATATATAAGCAAGAACATCCAATGTTAGCAGCGTTGACATCGGGTTCTGATAGGCACAAAATGGTTCCTGGGAAAACTGGGGGAGGGCAATAATCCAACACATTTTAAGGGAAAGATATACTTTATTACTGATTTCTAATTGCCTAGGTCTCTTCCCATATTGCTTTTGGTGAAAATTGTCCAGTCATTAATATAATACGGAATAGCTGGTGTAACCTGTTTCATGGGAAATTGTTACATAATGAATGAGTGAGGAGCTACCTGTCTCTGACTGTTTATACACATAAACAGAATGGCTCCCATTCTGATGCTTTTCAGAATGTTACTTCATATCTGGTATGCTTCCAGGTTTAGGATAAAAGTGAGGATTGAGCACCTGCTGCAGTCCTCCTCTGAACTTCAAGGAATTGTTAATTCATAACAACCTGAGACTCCTTGTTGAACTATTTTCCACTGTACCTAAAATTCAGCCTCTAAAAACTGGAAAATGCCCATTGGAAATATTCAAGTATTAGTGATGTGGTGCTTTTACTATGGAACTCTCATCTCCAATTTGTGTCAGCAGTTCAGTATCTCAATGTAATGGAATGTATGAATGATCTTGGGGAAAGAGAGAAGGAGATGATGCATAAGAAACAATCAGACAAGAAAGCAAGAGTCCCCAGTTGCTTAAAAGGTCAGAGAAAGAAACATAGGAAAATCCACCCCAAGGGATCAAGCTGTTAAAAGTGGACGTAGGAAGCTTGTGTCTTCAGGCTTGCAAGACTGATGTCAACCAGTAAACCAGACAGGAAACACAGCATGAATTAATTCTACTTTATTGTCAGGCTCATTAACATAATCCTACAAGTCTTAACTATTTGATCACTTAGGGGTGTGTCTTTCCTAAGTTTCTTTCTCTGACCATTAAGAGATAGCAGGCTCCTGCTTCCATTGTCTGATTTTTTCCTAGGCGGCATCTCCTTCCTTTCTCCAAGGTCATTCATACATTCAGTGCTTTTTTTGTATAAGAAAAAGGTGCCGGAACTCACACATGTCATACAACCCGCCTTGCCTATCCTACAAGGTTCCATCCAAAAAAGGTGCCGGAACTCTGTTCTGAGCGTTCTATGAGAAAAAAAGCCCTGCATACATTCCATTACATATAAATGGTCCTCATTTAGAAAGAAGGACAACCCAAATTGATTTCTTGTCAAAACTCTTTACATAGACTCTTGTGGTGTAATTTGGTTCAGCTTCATTTAAATAGGATATTAGCATTGTTTTAGTGTTTTGCTTTTATTTGTAATTCTGTGATTTTTAATGAGCAATAATACAATAATTAAGGTTATGAATATACAAGTGTTACGATCACATGAAACATTTTGCCATCTGAATTAAAACCTGAGCTAGTTAATAATGGTTTCTTTCAAGCTGTCATCTACTCAGCTGTATATTTTCTCTTTCCACCCAACTAGAATCAATAATATTTCCTGTTGCTCTGTGACTTTAAAGTAAGATAGAAGAAAATGACCCATCTCTCTCCAGCATTCTATTCACTACTGTCCTATTTTTTTTTAATCCCATTTATATCCCGCCATTATTACAAAGTCAGCTTATTGCCCCCAACAATCTGGGTCCTCATTTTACCTACCTGGGAAGGTTGGAAGGCTGAGTCAACCTATTTGGTTTACCCAAGTAGTCTCAGAAGCTGGATAATGGCTAAGGTTCCCAATAACTTTTTGAGAGTTAGTTAAAACAAACTTGATTCAATCAAGGTCAGCAAAAATTTTAGCTCCCTATATTTTAGGGAGGAAAAACCTACTAGGCAGTTATTTTCATTGTGCAAGTACAACTTCAAGATTAAGCTGATAAACAGGTGAAATTTAAATGAAGAGTTTGGTTTACTATTATTTTTTGGTCAAGAATGATTCAGCTTAAATTTAGGATTTTAAGGCTTCTTCTTATGATTTTAGCATCACTGGATAAGATAAGATTCAGGACACCATTGGAACTTTGGATGATCTTCAAGAAATTCCTTTTATTGAGAAGGATATGAGAGTAGCACAATTTTACAATTCTTGTCTCATCTATACTAACTTATCTAGCTGTAGTTTTGATTTCACTTTCACTTAAATGTATCATTTTCTAATACTAATATTACCACTTGGTGTTAATATTAGAATTCAGTCAGTCAGTCAAAATGATATTCACTAAAAAGATTTGGAAGACTGGAAAAAAAGATGTGTAAAAGTTAGGAAACATTTAAACTTTCCACTGGGGTAAAAATAAGTATAATCATTGTGTTAAGATGCAGCATATATAAAGAACAATGCCCCCACACAATTTCTAAAATAATAAATTAATATAATACCGTATAATATTGTTATGTTATGTCATGTCATGTCATGTCCAGTTCTTTCTCTTCTATTCTAATGTGGCAATACCTGGAAACAGCAGAAGAGAAGAGAAAGAACTGGAGAAGATAACAAAATACAGAGGCCTGTAAACAAAAGTATAACAACTGTGTCAAAAGAATGCAATAGTAATAGGCACCAATATTACCAATAGTAATAGGCACCTTGGGTGAAATACCAAAACAAATGGAGCACCACTTGAACACCATTGGCATTGACAAATTCATCATGTATATATATATATACATATACATATATACATACATACAAATATGCATACACACATATATATGGAAGCAGACTTCCCTTCCTTTTATTCACCACCATAGAATGCCTTTTTCTCCCTTTATCATTCATAAAGCCATATGCAAACCACCAGCTCAGTGGATAAAAATATCACTGACACATTTTTAATGAGAAAAAGTTTCAACCATGCCAGAAGTTATTTACCACCTGATATTAGCCAAGTATGATTTAAATGAAATGAATCATCTGTTTCAATTTTACCAGGCAGATAGCCACATTTTATCAACAGGCAGTTCAAGCACTAAAATGTAAAAGTGAAATCTACTTCAAAATATTTCTCAGGAAACAACCTCCAAGTCGTGGTTAAGCAAAACAAATAAAACCATATCAAATGAAACACATACAACATACGGTATATGCAAACTAACTAAAGACTAGGAATATTTTAACAGATAACAGTTTGGTATAGTTTACAAACATTCATTTTATTTGTTCACTTAAATGCATTAACCAATCCACTGCAAGATTTGAATGAATTCATTCAGTCAACCATATAATATACAGACATAGTGTTACTCTTTTATGACACAAGCCACTTTTCACATAGAGTGGTAGGTAGGAACCATATTTTTTGAGTTGATTGAAAGAACGGAACTTAGTGTCTATCAGTTGTTTTGAAGCTTATGGCATGGTGTGGGGGGGCTCAAAACAGTTAGCAGAGCTAATTGTCATACATTTAACACACCACTGCTGATATATCTTCGGTTGAAGATTAATTCATCCCAGAAAAACATACATATGTCAGAAAAATATGGTATACAACTAAAGCCTACACTGACATACTTCAATACTATGTGTTAAGTTTTAACATAAGAAGTGCCTAAGTATACCTCTGGTCCTTATGAGGATTATAAGCAAGCAGTCCTTGACTTATAACTGGTTGCTTAGCAACTGCTTGAAGTTATGACCTACATAGAACAAGGGAGTTATGAACTGGTTCCAAAGCTGGGACAGTATTCCCCCTCCCTTGACCACATGAACATACTTCATGTGTTGGCCACACAGCTGCATTTACAGCCATTTTTAGCATCCTACAGTCACCTGATTGCATTTTACAATAGTTTTGTCAAAAACCAGAAGTTACTTCCAATTTTCATCAAAAAAATGCCAGGTTGTACAATGGGCTTATTTAATGACCATTGTTCCAATTTACAACCTTCATGACATACATACCAGCAGGCTCCATTACACTCATATGTCAAGGACTACCTGAATTTAAAAGTATAGAGTAGTGGAATGACTCTGGTAACACTAAGATCCTGAGAAAATAACAGAAATAAGATACAGAAATAACAAAATAAAATACATTACACTACAAAATACAAATATAAAAATAACAAAATAACATACAAATTACATAACATACAAGATGTGCCAAACAAATTGTATTTACTTAAATCTGTACTCAGGTAAGAAAATTATGTAGTTTGTTATGATGAACAACCCTTGGTAAAATGCAGCAGCAGTACAGCCCTGTCCTGTGCTATCTTGTAACTCTCTTGAATCTAAAGGATGCCCTATACACTATATAAGTTGATTTATTAGTTGCATTTCAAGGTGTCTAATCTTATCTTAGTGCATGGAGTTATGGTCTGTTTTAAGCAGGGTACTACTTAATGATAACCAACACATTTGTAAATTTGACAGCTACGATTTAACTGCAGTTCAAAGAGAACAGAAGATTAAGTAAGGCAAACAATATTATTGCTTGCATAAATGACTGCATTTACAAGTACACAGCATCAGATAATACATTTACAATAATCAGGGTAGCCTAGTGAAACAAAGACTGTCTTTATCAAAATCAATGGTGATGTGTTCTTTTTATAATGTCCTTGTGATTACATTACTGGTATCTTTGCTTCAGGAAAGAGAAAAGGATGAATGAAAATGGGACCTAGGTCTTAATGACACCATCAATAATTATCTCTTACTCTAACGTGTGTTGCCACCTAAGAAGAACTCATGAAGTCCAGGATTTCTGCAAGATAATATGCCTTCCAAGTAGCCTTACATTGCAACTGTCTTGCATTTCTTTAAGTGCTATCACAGGGATGGAAAGTAAATTAGGAAATGTCATCTCCCTTCACAGTTGCTGCAAGTAGCTAATTTAGTAGCTCTTCTTACAGGAAGCAATGAGTGAGATGATGATGTCATTTGGGCTTTCCTGAGCAGATATTATGGGAATGATACAATACTAAGAACTAATACAATTGCAATTATTAAAATGAATGTATTCCCCAAAATAAATTATCTGTTTCAGATAACACCAATTCCAGTTCCTGGAGAAAACTTTACATGAATGGCAAGAAACAATAAAAGCTGTTTATTATTTCTGTTTATGTGGAAGAAAAAAAAACCTTAAAATTTTACAAGATTCAAAATATAGAGACCTTGCTCTTTCAAATTTCAAACTGCATTACAGAACAAGCTGTTTGTCATGGTTAGCTATTGTGAAATGCAGTCCAAATTCCCAGCAGTAAAGGAGTTCAATCCAGTGAAGAAAAAGACAGTGAAGTTTAGATAATTAGTGTGCAAGTAAAATCTTTTTGTTCACTGGAATGCCTATCAAATCCCTTTTTCTCAAGAAATTCTCAATATTGTTAATATCCATAGACCTCATTAGTAGTTAAACGACACCGCAAAAAGTATTCAGCAAAAGCCAGAACATATCACAGTCGACAGATTTACAAATTTCTGGAAGAGTAATAACTGACTTCAAAAATGAGATAAGAACATTAAACAAAGTGACAGAATTCGAAATACTTATACAAAATCAAGACTGCCAATTAGGAGACTCATAGAGAGAGAGCTCACTCACTCACACACACACATTCCTACTTAGATATGATATAGAGAACAAATAAAAATATGTACGATAAATTGAATGCAAATATTTAAAGAGAAAACTTCAATAAAGCAATGGGAAGAACTATGGAACAATCTATAAAATTCACTCCAAGTCAAATTTTGAAAGTGACTGGTATAAAATGTTCTGCAGAGAATACACAGCTCATGAATAATTGCCAAAGTAGACAAATCAACCAGTACTAATTGTTCTTTTCAAGAAACAGAAGGAACAGTCTACCATGTGATGAACATGTAAAAATTCCCCAAAGTATTGCTAAAACATATAGCTCCAACCATATGAAACTGAACTGAAATTTGGAGAATATGCAGCAATGGCAAAACAAACAGTGTAAGTATTCATATAAAACAGACGCTCAACTATTTTCAAGCAAGAAAACAATGTTATATATTGTACAGTAAGATAAAAACATACAGACTACAGTTTCACAGATATTACAATTCAGTTAGAGTACTAAAAAGGGGAAGTCATATATTAAATATTTCTTTTATTTTAGGGGTGATCCTTTTTTCTTTTTCTTTTTTAACATTTCTAAACATTCATCTATGGAGCATTAAACTCAAGCATTTAAATGTTTCATAAACATATAAAATTATAAAATATATAATTCATAAAGTTAATATAACTCTGCTTGGAACATTTATTAATATTATACTGAGCAATAAATGCATTGCTTCAGTAATTAATTATCTGTTAATTCATAGATACAGTAACATTTTAATTAGAAATACACATTTCTTTTAAATTAAATAAAATGATTATAATGACTAATATAATAATAAAATATCACAGAGTTCTGTTGATGTACTTCTTAAAAGAGAGAAATGTGTATGTTTGTGTGGGTGTGCGGATGTGTGTGGGTTTTTCTGTATCTGAATATTCTGTATTATTACTAAATAAAGTTTCATAACTGGCAAAATAGAGAGGGAAACCAAAACTGAAATAGAACATCTGATATAATAATGATCTGGGGCTTTCACTACAGCAATTCTTGGCTTCAGGTGTTAATTTACCTTGATGAAATTGCTGCAGTATGTTTTTAACAGTTATTCATCACAGGGCAATACGCACTGATTTCTATCACAAGTTGATTGCAAAAAATCAGTCATTTCGTTTTGAAATCACTGTCAACTCCAGCATTTCTGGTAATACAGGGGTGTCAAACTGCCGGCCCGTGAGCTGGATGCGTCATCCAGAAGCCATACCCACCCCATTGCCGGCAATGGCAAAACTGTCCTGATACGTTGCGCGACGTCACGTGACATCGCAAGTTTGACATGTCTGTGGTAATATATTTAAACCGTATAAAGCAGAAATTATCAGACTTTTCTAGTCCTTAGGCATCGTTCTGTAATTTTGTATGATGCTTTTCTTTTAGTGAGGCAAGGTAAGGTTTTCTGTTTTGTTATCTCCATAATGGCTATGAATTTCTAGTTAAAATCAAGTGTCAAGCACTATTACAATATTTCAAAGTAACTTGCTTAATATCAGAAGTGGCATAGAAGTGGCAGTGTTCAACGTGCACCAGAGGGTTTTCACAAAATGCAGCTATTAGTGATGTTGGTTGAGAAATCCTGCTTTTCTTTATGGCAACCTGCTAGCTTATTTTTATTTTTAAGTTAAATTAGGAAGTGGGAAAATAGAGTATCAGCCAAAAGAACATGAGAAAACCAAAAGCCCTAATAAGCAGGCATATACATAGAATGAAGGCTATTGCTAAGCTTGTAAGCCGCCCTGAGTCTTCGGAGAAGGGCGGGATATAAATGGAATTAAAAAAAAAAAGCTAGTTATTTTATACAATGAGGTATTAAATCCATTCTGCTAAGAAAATTAAGAAATGTCACTATATTTGCAAAAAAAATAAAAAACATAGAAACTAGTTGATGGCATGGCTACCACTCACAATGTTGTATATTGTGCAGTCATCAAAATCAAGTTTTGTCTTATTTAAAAGGGAAGGTGTTTTTTCCCCATTTTGTGGAACAATTTAAGCCATTTTGGAATTCTATGTTTATTGAAAAGGACTCATGCAGAATTCATGATATGACACTGTGAACAGATGTTTTCTTATAAAAATAAGAAAACATAGTAACTTCACACTGAAGTAAATCCAGTTTCAGCAGCATCCAGTTAAAAGTTTAAATTTCTATCTTACTCAGCAGTGAAACCAAAGAATAAAGTATGGCATTAGCATATTGCATGCTATAGTTTCAACTAATAGCAATCCAAATAAAGAGACATAAAAGCATTGATATGTGTCAAAGATAATGGAAAGTAGCCAACCCATTTCCAGATATGAGTAAAATCTTGCCAATTTCCAGAATGAAATGCTCACAAGTTGGTTGACAGTGACAGTTCTTAGATAATATTCCAACAGATATCTCCAGACAAAACTACATCACAAACAGGATTTCAGGTTAATACCAAATACAAAACAAAAGCCAAGGTGAATGAAATATGAAACGTTTTCCCCTTAAATGAAGATGATATTCACATATTGCTGCTTTTAATAGGCAGACTGTATCCAAATGTATTGTAATGTGTCAGGTTTTCAGCCTCTGATATATCCCTTACAACTTTAAAGGAACATCATTGCAAGTAATTGTTCAAGAAATTATTCAACCCATATTCAAACACATATATTATGTAGTACAACTTTTTCTACTATGTACCTTAAAAATGTATATACTCCTGATATGGTGATAGAATGTAGCTCAGAATTGCAGGATTAATGTTAGGGACAAGGAACCAAGAATGTTACATACAAAGAGTTACTTCAGAGTACAGTAATTTCTTTATTGTGGAGCCCTGGTGGCTCAGTGATTCGAATGCAGTACTACAGGGTGACTGCCCACAGCCAGGAGTTCAATTCTGACCAGCTCAGGATTGACTCAGCCTTCCATCCTTCCAAGGTCAGTAAGATGAGGACCCAGACTGTTGAGGGCAAAGACCTATTCCCTCCTGCAACTCTGGACTACATTCCATCACAGATACTACTTTTAAGATTATGCCTGTTATATATACTTAAGCCTAAACTAAAATAATATTTTGTTCAAAATTATCATGATTATTCAAAGAATATTAATTAGCCTACTAATTATTGGCAGTTGATTGAGATTATGTAAATGGGTGACTGTTCTAATTTACAGAAGTCTTATTGCATTCTACGTTGCCAAAACCATATTTTTTTCTACTAATCCAGATACCATACAGCAAGGTTGTCTCTTCATTATAAAAATGGACAAACTCATTAATATAAATTCCATCTGTGTCACTACTTTTTATCTATTAATTGCATATATGTTAACTGTTTCTAAAACACATTGGAGACTCTACATCCCTTTAATGTTCACAACATTGCAAATTATCTATGCAACTTTCCCAAGTACATTCAAGTGTAGAAAATATTTTTTAAATATAATTCCTAAGGAACTCAGTATGTTTTAAGGGCATGAATTGAAGCTCTAAATGTAATCCAGTCTATTTGAGTTTAGTCCAAGTTCTCTCAGTCATTGTATATGCCATTCAGAGTCACCTCAAATCGTGAGATGAGTGGCACATAAAGTTAAGAAACATTTAAAATACATACATACATACAGATAGACAGACAGACAGACAGACTACCATATTTTCCGCCGTATAAGACGACTTTTTAACCCATGAAAATCACCTCAAAAGTTGGGGGTCGTCTTATACGCCCAGTCGTCTTATACGCCGGAAAAAAATCAGCGATTGGGCGGGAGCCGGCAGGACTGCCCTGCGCACGCGCGCGCTCCCCAGCTGTTAAGGAGCACTCCTTAGCAGCCGGGGAGTGCGCGCGTGTGCAGGACTGTCCTGCCGGCTCCCGCTCGACGCTCTTCCCTCTTGAGGCAGCATCCCCGAGGACTCCTTAGGAGCCGGGGAGCGAGCGGGAGAGCCAGCCAGCGAGCGAGCATGCAGGCAGGTGGGCGAGCAGCACCTGCTTTCGCGCCGCGCCAGAATTTCTTCCGCGCTCGCGCGCCGCCCTCCCACATGCCCCTCGTGCAAGCTCCAGATGCTGCCGCGCGCCGCACGCCTTTCTAGCGCGGCTTCGTCTCTTTCACGCTGTCTTGCAGGCGCCGCCGCCGCCCCTCAACGTGCATCCCCCCCTCCGCAAGAGGGTGTCATTTGTCGTGAAAAAAAAATTGGAAGGGGAGAAAGCGCCCGACGTACGTGTGGGCTATAGGTAACCCAACCCTAGACCGTGGCAGCAGGTGGCATTGGGATAGGGGAGGCGAGGCGCGCGTTCTTCCTTCCCTCTGAAGAGGCAGCCCCGGCAGTTCTTCTTCCACCGGGCTTACTCCATTTGCTGAATCTTTGTAGTTACTTAAGTAAGTGCTAGGCATTTTTAATAGGTCGCATCCTTTCTTTTCTCCACGTATTGGCACCTCGCCTTTCTACGCTCTTACCTCTCTGGTTCTGTGTTTGAACCTACATGCTGCACGCACCGGTAACTTTAACAAGCCAAGGTGACGTCTAAATGATTGTACCACTGATACGACAAATCAGTGTACCACTGATATGAGGGTTTGGTCATTAGCATTCCTCCACATGCCTCCCTTTCCCCGACCCGTGAATCCTTTGCAATCACACATGATAACCATCAAAATCCCTTTTCAGGGCAAACCATATTATGAATTCTTTTTTTTTTCCCCAGCATTTTCTTACATGAGAGATTATAAATTAGTCCTAAGGAGTGCTCGTTAACAGCTGGGGAGCGCGCGCGTGCGCAGGACTGCCCTGCCGGCTCCCGCCAGACGCTCTTCACTCTTGAGGCAGCAATGCTCCCCGGCTCCTAAGGAGTCCTCGGGGATGCTGCCTCAAGAGGGAAAAGCGTCGGGCGGGAGCCGGCAGGACAGTCCTGCGCACGCGCGCGCTCCCCGGCTGCTAAGGAGTGCTCCTTAACAGCTTGGGAGCACGCGCGTGCACAGGACTGCCCTGCCGGCTCCCGCCAGACGCCAGCCTGCCCTGCTTCCTCCACAGTGAGAGGGGAGGGCGTGCCTTCCCGGGCTCACTGATTTTCCGGCGTATAAGATGAAAAATCTTGAAAATCATCTCAAAGGTTGGGGGGTCGTCTTATACGCCCAGTCATCTTATATGCCGGAAAATACGGTAGAAGTTCAGACTTCAGTCCCAGCAGTCTCAAGAATTGTGCTATCTGAGAATTTGAGAAGTCCATAAAAATGGAAGATACTCACATTGAGAAAAATTGCTGCATAATATGAGCAGGAGGAAACCAAATTTCCCTTTTTATTATGATATAGCATGGGAAAAGCAACAGTAGTATAACTTATTTGGTTTTTCAACAGAATGGAATAGATTTGCAAGCAACCTAAAGGAAAATCAAAGAAAGGTTGAGAAGTTAAAATTTCATTAAAATATTATTTTAAAAACCATTGTGAAACCAAACTTTGTAACTTAGGTTGTTTTTACACTGACTGTGATATATTTGTAGACATAAAAGACCCTTGGTAACTATTGTTTTCCCAACATTTAAACATGGTATGAATTGTGCAAAAGGATAGGATATTCTCCCTCATGAATGCAGATCAGTGATTTCTGGGTTTCAGCCAAGATACAAGGTTAGCACAACTGGTGTTTTCTACAAAATAAAAAAAATGCCATTCAACAATATTAGCTAACAAGTCAATTTCAGAAATGTTCAGGACAAGATACTAGATATCCATAAAATTGTTCTGAACACTAGGTATGTAACTAAGTATTTCTTCCCTTCCCACCTCCACTCTCAGTTTCATCACCTGCTCAAGAAGCTGCAGTTGAGAAGAAGGCGGCCCTATATTGACTTAATCGCAAATAATGTTTGTATTCCTAGTACAATAGGCTAGTTTTGAGTTGGGTATAATTACACATCATATTCTGTAATAAAAGTAGTAGTCTTGCTTTATGGGTTATAAAAAACAGAGAGATTGAAAGTACAACATAGTTCCCACACTTTCTTTTTTTTTTATTGAAAAGTTTTAAAATACAGTTTTCCTTTAAAAAACCCCCCTTCCCCCTCCCTACTACCCCCCCTACCTCCCCCCAACCTCCCTCCCTCCCCCTCTCCCTCCACCCCCCCTCCCCCCCCGACTTCCCAGAGCTAAATACAAGGTATATATATATAAAAAGGCAATCATAAACAACCATATACTAACAACTATAAATTCTAAAATCCATCACTCTCTAGCTTATATAGGATAAGACACACCTTAACAATATTAAATATATATAAAAAACTAGAAGAAAAAAAGAAAAAAAAACGAAAGAAGACTTATTCGAATGCTACATAAAACTTCTTAACCCTATACTTGTTCTGGATAAACTCAATCCATTTTCTCCATTCCATAATATAACATTCTTGCGAATGATCTTTCAAATAGGCCGAAATCTTCGCCATCTCTGCCAGGTCGGAAACCTTTAAAGTCCACTCTTCTACGGTCGGCAGTTCCTCTTTCTTCCAATATTGGCCTATCAAAAGTCTTGCCGCCGTGATTAAGTTCAACATCAGCTTGGTGTCCACAACTGTAACGTCTGCAATTATTCCCAACAAAAAAAGTTGCGGACAAAACTTTATCCTCTGTTTAAAAATCTTCTGCATATTCCACCAGACTTTTATCCAAAAAGCCTTAACCTTCTTACATGTCCACCATATGTGAAAATATGTTGCATCTTCATCACCACACCTCCAACATTTAGGCTGATAATTCGGATACATACTTGCAAGCTTTTTAGGATCTAAATGCCATCTATAAAACATTTTGTAAAAGTTCTCTCTTAGATTTTGAGCTTGGGTAAATTTTACGTTCCTCACCCAAATCTTTTCCCACGTGTCCATTGTAATAACTTCCTGGATATTTTGGGCCCATTTTATCATACAATCCTTTACAAGCTCTGTTTCCGAGTCAATCTCTATCAATGCAAGATATATCCGTTTAATATGTGCTGGTCCCTGATTTCTAATCTGCTTTATCAAATTTTCATCAGTCATTGTAAATCCATTTTTCTGGTCTTCTTTCCACCTGGCCCATAATTGAATATATTGAAACCAAGTTTGAACAACCTTCTCTTCTCGCAAGAGGCTATATGATTTCAAACACCAAACATTCCTTTCCAGGCTTAAAATTTCCTTGTACGTAGTCACATCATGTTTGAAACCAGCATGTATATTTTCTATTGCGTGTTTTGGAATTGCCCACAATGGTATCTTGCTGCTTAACTTATGTCTATACTTCTTCCAAACTCTGAGCAATGCCTGTCTTAAAATATGCATCCTAAACACAGTATCTACCTTCTTATCATACAACAAATATGCATGCCAGCCAAACAACAAATCATGGCCCTCAAGATTTAATAACCTCAGTTGCGTCAAGTTAATCCAATCGCTTATTCCTACTAATGCAGCAGCTTCATAATATAATTTAAAATTAGGCAATTTAAGGCCACCTCTCTCACAAGTATCCTGCATAATCTTAAGTTTAACTCGTGGCTTTTTCCCTGCCCACACAAATTTATTGATACCACGCTGCCATTCCTCCAAGTTAGAGTCTTTCTTAAGAATCGGTATCATTTGAAATAAAAATAAAAATTTGGGCAGGACATTCATTTTCACTGCTGCAATCCGTCCCAACAAAGACAATTGCAATTTTTGCCAACTCTCCAATTCTTTTTGAATTTTCCCCCATAGTTTTTCATAATTATTTTTATATAGCTTTGTATTAGAGGGCGACAAAATCACCCCCAGATATTTAACCCTTTTAACAATCTCAAATCCAGTTAATCCTTCTAAGAAAGCCTTCTGTGAAACTGTCATATTTCTAGCCAAAATTTTAGTTTTCTGTGTATTTACTTTAAATCCAGAAACCTTCCCATATTGTGTTATTATCTCCATCAGGTCCACAACAGAGTTCTCTGGCTGGGTCACTGTAACAACCAGATCATCTGCAAATGCTCTCAATCTATAGTCCTGATCTCCAACTTGTATCCCCTTAATTTTTTCCGAGTTCCGAATCTTAACCAATAATATCTCTAATGTTAATACAAATAACAAGGGCGATAACGGACACCCTTGCCTTGTGCCCTTCTCAATATTACATGCTGCTGTCAGGCTATTGTTAACTATGATTCGGGCAGTTTGTTTTTGATATAATGCCCTAATCGGCTGTAAAATTTTTTCCCCAAAATCCATTTTATCTAAAACTTTCAACAAAAATTGCCAATTCAATTGATCAAAAGCCTTTTCAGCATCTAAAAAGATTAGCGCTGCAGAGATCTGGTTGTGCCTTTCCAAAAACTCTAACACATCAACTATATGTCTCACATTATTTTTCATTTGCCTACCACTAATAAACCCCGTTTGATCCCCATGAATCACCTGTTGCAGAACCCTCATCAGTCTATTAGCCAAAACCTTAGCAAATATCTTATAATCTGTATTTAAAAGCGATATCGGTCTGTAATTTTTAACTTGAGTAGCATCCTGGTCTTCCTTCGGAATCAAAGAGATAAAAGCTGTCTTCCAAGACGGTGGCACCTTTCCCCCCCTCTGAATTGTCTGAAACAGTTCCTTTAACGGCTTTATCATCTCAAATTGTAAATTTTTATAAAAGGCCGCAGTCAAGCCATCCGTGCCTGGCGCCTTATCGACCTTCAGTTCCTTAATTGCTGTAAGAATTTCTTCTTCTGTAATCAGTTGATTAATCCCCTCTTTTTGTGCTTGCGTAAGAACCGGGATGCTAGCATTCTCCAAGTATTTATCAATATCTTTTACATTAATTTCCTCTTTAGTATATAATTTCGAATAAAAATCCACAAAAGCATCCTTAATAAGATTCTGTTGAAACACAACCCTTCCTTTATACTCAATATTGTCTATATTAGAGGCCCTTTGTTTTTTCCTCAGTCTATAGGCTAACCATCTGCCTGGTTTATTAGCGTTGCAAAAAGTATTGTGCCTAGCAAACCGCAGATTGGTTGCCACTTGATCTGCCATTAATTTGTCAAATTGTCCTCTTAACAGTCTAATAGCCTCCTTGATCTTCACATCCTCTGAATTCAAAATCAAAGCCTTTTCTTTTTCCTTTATTTCATTCTCCAGTTCTTTCCTTCTAGTTTCCACTGCACGTCTATGTCTATTATTCATATATATCAACACTCCTCTCATATAGGCCTTGCTAGCATCCCAAACCATGTCCATAGAGGTACCCTTATTCATATTAATCTCAAAAAAATCCTTCATCCGCTGTTTACATTCTTCCACATTTCTCTGATTTCTAAACAAATTCTCATTTACGCGCCACGAGCGCCTGTCTCTTTTCTCCTTATCAATCTCCAACCAAACTGGACTGTGGTCAGAGATAGTTCTTGCACATATCTTCACCTTTTTAGTTCTCAAAAAAAAATCATTAGTCAACAAAATAAAATCAATCCTCGAAAAAGATTGGTGTCTGTCAGAATAAAAAGTATAATCCTTCTCCTGCAAGTGTCTCTCACGCCAGATATCTCGCAATTCCAGGTCATCCTTCATTTCAAAAAAAGATTTAGGCAGTCTAGCATGACTTGGAATGCGCTTAAAAGCTCCAGCCTTATCCAACTGTACATCCAGAACACCATTCCAGTCTCCCATAAAAATAAAAGATTTATAATCCAACTGGGTAAGCTTTGTGTGGAGTAAGCTAAAAAAATCAGCTTGTTGTTGGTTAGGTGCATATAATCCAACTAAAAGCGTCTTTTTACCTTCTAACAGCAGGTCAATCATAACATATCTTCCATGCTTATCTGCTTCAATTAAGTCTGCTGTTAAGGCACTTTTAACATAAACAACCACTCCATTTTTCTTATTCTCTGCAGAGGCAACAAAATGCGTACCCAGTCTCGAGTTCAGTAAATGCTTTTGATCCAAAACTCTAATATGCGTTTCTTGCAAACATATAACATCTATCTTAAATTGTTTTAAATATTGAAAAACTTTCTTCCTCTTCTGCGGTGAATTTAGTCCATTAACATTCCAGGTTAGAAATTTAGTTGCCATGCATATCCTCCAAAAGCTCTTGGACCACAGAAGCTCTTGGACCACAGTTCCCACACTTTCCAAAGTGGTTATGTTTGCCCATACAAGCCAGCAGCTATGAAATATAAGACCGGCCAAATGATTCAGATTCATCCTAATATATTTTTCTGCATTCATTCATTTCCTATTAACAGACGCTGTCAGCTGACAGTAACACCTCATTGTCTAGAACTGGTCAGAAATTACATAACTAATGAACAATGCAATAGTGTTTTATTTTCTTGCTTTTCCACATCTCCTCCCATCTAACAGCACCACTGCAGCCCACAAAGAGAGATCTCGATCTCTTTATTTCTAACTTGTCTGTATTACTCCTTCAATATACACTGATGGAAAAGATTAGATTAAAAGATTGCTAAAATAAAAAAGATTCAAAGCCCAGAACATAATCTTGCTCAGATGGGTATGCTAAGAATAATTACCATTGCAAGATGAGTCCCTATTCTAAACATGTTACAGAAAACTATGTAATTTAAATATAGCAATCAGCTTTATCTGGCAAGCTATTCATGTTTAAAGGTTCACCTGCCCAAATTAGCAGCATTCATCACACACACGCACAAACACACACAGATAGAGAGAGAGAGCAGAGGGAGGTGACCATAGGACAAGAGACGTTGGGGGACCCGCCTACAGTAACGTGCATTCAGACACGGAGGAGACAGGCAAGGAGAGTGACAACAAGAGAGGCGATGATTCCCAAATCCAGGAATACACAGATGGATGCAAGACAACTAGAAGTTATATGGCCAAATGGGGCAGGTAGACCGTGACTCACTCAATAAGCAGAACACAAAAACAACCGGTCTTATAAGCAGGCTTCCAAACCTCCAGCATTTTACTCTGACGACGTTGGCAGTTAGCCAACGAAAGCTAAGTTTATTAAACAGTTGGTTTATATTTATCCCGGTATTCGATAATACCTCAGGTATTGTGCCAAGTTTAAGACAACTGGAGCAGGTGTATAAAGGGCAACAAAGATGATCAGAGGACTGGACAATTAAGTCCTATGAGACAAGATTGAAGGAACATATATGTTTAGCCTTGAGAAACCTGCAGGAGGATGGCTCAATTTCTATCAACATCCTAACAGCAGGAGCTCTTTAACAATACTGCTAATTTCCAAAAAGCAATGGTATTTTTTAATTAGAAATTCGCAAGTAAAAGTTGAACAGATACTTAATTTGGATTCCTGCACTGAGCAATTGTTTAGCATTGGTTCAGGGCAACTGCTGTACATGTTAGTACATATTCCTCTAAACTGCATTGTTATATATTCAGTCACACAACCAGATATTATACAAGTAGTTACCTCAAGGTTGGGATGCTGCTCAGACTGTAATACAAATTTCTCTAATGAAATGAAATTAGACAAAGCTAATCTGAAGCTCATGTTTCTTGCCATTTGATTTTACATTATTACTTAGGGCTTCTTTATTAAGAATCTTCCAACATTTCTACTTAACAAAAATATAGAAATAAAATCAAAAGCAAATTCAGGTTAACAGTATTCAAAAATATATCCACATCAGTTTTAACAGAAGCAGAACCATCAGTAGGTTACAGCATTCAAAATATTGTATTCTTTCTCAGTTCTTGATAGATGATGTTATAATCTTTGAAAGTCTACTGAAAAGTAACCACAAATGAGGTCAATTGTATTTGTAATGGTATTTGTTAAGAATGTTTGTGTGGACTTTCAGGCATGTAAATTTTTATGAGGGATAACACGCATGCTAGGCACAAGTAATGCTGCAAACTCGGATTTTTCATTATCTCCAAAAGGAGTTAATGCAGTAAATATCTCCATCCAGAATTTTTTCAAGGTGAACTAACTTGTCCAAGTTTATCAGCTCTAGTATTTTATAGAAATAAGAATGGAAATAAGTGTTTGATTGTTCATTTGCAAATATAAGACATACGTTATTTATCAATGGCAACCTTATATCTGAATAAGTACCAGTGAAGAAAAAGCTACTTGGAGATTATTGAATGTTCCAAACTACTTTTAGGTATTTCAAGCACTTTATTACATATAGCTTAAAGGATGGTAAACCATAAGACCATTTAAGGCTATTTTTCTTTGATTGCATGCTAGCTATTTAAGTCAAAACTATAAAAAGCAGAAATCACTAGGAAAATATGAATATAAAGTTTCTACAATGTATCAACTTTACTAAATGCTTATTCAAGAATACTTTGTTCTTCCTTCAAAGACATGCACAACCATTGCCATCATTTTGTTCACTCATTTGAGATGAATATTTCACTACTTCTAAGCAAGAAAAGAGCTCTCAGGTGAAACAGAAAGAAATTGCCCTGATGATGGATGTGTTGGCATGGTCTAGAAACTAAGGTAAGATATTCATTTCTTATGTTGCTCATCCATCATAAATTGCAGGTCATTCTTAAGCTTTTAATGCTTTAAATTCCAACTTAGCATTATGCCAAAGGTGATGCAAATTAGGAGGCCATTAAAAAGGTAAAGGTAAAGGTTCCCCCGCACATGCGTGCTAGTCGTTTCCGACTCTAGGGGCTGGTGCTCATCTCCGTTTCATAGCCGAAGAGCCAGCGTTTGTCCGAGGACGTCTCCGTGGTCATGTGGCTGGCATGACTAGACGCCAAAGGCGCACGGAATGCTGTTACCTTCCCACCGGAGTGGTCCCTATTTTTCTACTTGCATTTTTACGTGCTTTCGAACTGCTAGGTGGGCAGAAGCTGGGACGAGTAACAGGCGCTCACTCTGTTACGCGGCATTCGGGATTCGACCCGCCAAACTGCCGACCTTCTGATCGACAAGCTCAGCGTCCTAACCCACTGAGCCACCGCGTCCCTAGGAGGCCATTACTATTTCATAAATTTGTCTTTTAAGCAACAACTCTATAAATTATTTAAACAAGGCCATTTGGGGCCATACCTATATTAAATTAATAGCTTGGAGCATGTGTCTTTGTGTTTTAGACACCTACTTTCCTTTCAGACTCCATTCAGGTTTTTTGAGATATGAGATGTCCACATGGTAAGAACATTTGTACATAAAACCTTAAAAAAAATCATCACAGTTAGAAATGCAGATTCCCAGTATTGTTAGCAGTACCTAGGCTGAGATACTATCCACTCCATTATCATCACAGAACAATTATATCTCCTTAGATGATGCCAAAAAGGGATGAGGTGGCTCACTGGGTTAGGATGCTGAGCTTGTCGATCAGATGGTCGGCAGTTTGGCGGGTTGAATCCCGAGTGCCGCGTAACAGAGTGAGTGCCTGTTACTCGTCCCAGCTTCTGCCAACCTAGCAGTTCGAAAGCATGTAAAAATGCAAGTAGAAAAATAGGGACCACTATGGTGGGAAGGTAACAGAGTTCCATGTGCCTTTGGCGTCTAGTCATGCCAGCCACCACAGAGACATCCTCGGACAAGCGCTGGCTCTTTGGCTTTGAAACAGAGATGAGCACCGGCCCCTAGAGTTCGAAACAACTAACACACATGTGCGGGGGAAACTTTACTTTACCTTTAGATGATGCCAACATTCAAATATTTATTTTAATCTGTGTCACTCAAAATCCACTTTAGAGCATTATCCATCCTTAAGAATGGATACTGGTAAAGTCTCTGGGAATAACAAAAGGTGGAAGAGAAAAAACATTTCACTGGACAAATTTGGATAAAATTTGGAATGCTTTTTATAACAGACAACCATATGATTTCAGATATGAAATGGGAAGTTCCTTCTTGTAATACCTTAGGCAGAACAAAGCATTTCAAAGACACTGTGTTCACCAGGATAAATGAAAACAAAGTATATTTTATTTAGAATTCCATAACAAATATATAATGCAGAAAGCATGCTCTGGGTTCCATTTACTAAGGAGTTAGGCTTGGTGGGTCCCAAGAGATTCTGCTGTGCACCCACCTTAAGGAAATTCTCTTCAAAATGACTTCGGAAATGCACAAGGACAGAGCCTGTGTCTGTATAGCAAACTTTTCTAAACAAAAAAGAAATAAAAACTCAAGACTCTTTTCTTCTTCCTGTTAAAAGAAGGCATACCATTTGTCATCAAAGTAATCTACTAAATGAGGGTAGTAAAAATACTAACTTTGAAACCAAATCAGTACATTGCAACTGAACTTTTAAAAGGGAGCTGGTCAGGGCAGCAAAGGATCAGTAGCATTTTGTCATAAACTAACTCCATGAAGGGAGCGAAATAAGTCAATTGCAAAATTATGGAGAAAATTTCAGGATTAGGAAATAATCATTTCATTGGAACTCAGTTTTTTAAAAAAAGATTTCTCCCCAGGAAGAGAAACACATTAGAAAATGTCCAGGGTTTTTGAGAAGTCATTGACATAAACTGTTTATTGGAGAAAATTGCAGTTTTGGTAAGTACAGGGGAAAAAACAGTAAAAGAAAAATGGAGACTCACCTGAGAGGAGAAATCTATACTTCTGAATGTTTATCAGTGTTCAATTTTCCAGACTCCTATTGCCTCCTAGATTTAGGTCAGCAAATTGTCCTTTAATCCATTCAGTTTCTGGATACTTAGAATAGAATTTCCCCTACTCACAATAAGATGCCACCCTTCTGGTGATTAGATAAGATTCTGTAACCCTCTGAATACACAACACAATATACAGAGTCCTGGCTAAAAAAAACCTTGTCTGCTCTTGATTCATGACATTATGTTGTTTTTTCTTGTCATTTTATCAGCTGCTCTGTGAAGTTAATGAGGTGGAGATCAAATACATAAACTTTTTCAAGAGCAGAGCAAGTATATGAACCTGTGTATTTTTGTTTCAAGGCCAACACTAGCGTTTGTCAGCCAAATAGTGGTTTTACTGAATTTCACTGAAAGAGCTGCTTAATCTGCAGCAGTCATGGTATAGAAACTAATTGCACAACATACAACTCTTTGGATAGAAGCTCTACAAGTTTAACCTGAGAAGCTTTCTGTCCACCCATTAACATTTGTTTATTGATGGGGATGAATATGGTAGAAAAGATAGGAATGTAAGAAAGAGATACATCAACAAACTTATTGCTTATCATTGCTTATGCTTCAGAATTATACAGTTCTGAATACTGGATCATTTTTATTGAAAATGGTGAATAATCCTCACAGATAAAATCTGATGCACTCTATTGCTCAGAAAAATCCAAACAAGCCTTTCTTTTCCTTTGAGATAAAGCACAGCAAAGCCACCCAGCATCTTTATGAAATAAAGCACAGCAAAACTGCCTAACATCTTTATTTCCTTGACTACTTTTACTTGACTTGATAGACCATTTTTTTACAAAAAAACTTAAACAGAGTTTCTCATTTATGTTTTATAAAATGCTTTTCAGTGAATTGTCCCTAGAAATTCCTAACAATGTGACCAACTGGATGTATTTTTTTTCCACTGGAATTTTTATGTAACAGAATTTGTGAAACAGTTTACCCTTGGAGAAATAACTCCACAGTTCACTTTATTTTCTCCTGCTATTCCAGAAGACATAAGAAATCAGCAATATGTAAAATGTGTAACAGAGATAAACAGAACATATGAGATGTGTAACAGAGATAAACAGAACATAGCTGGTTGATAATATGCTATTCTCCTTGATGCAAATCTTTGCAGGCAAAATTTGGCAGCAAATTTTCAGATAGAAATGATTTGGGGGTTGGGTGTGTTTTTTTGTCAAAAATTAAAGTAAAATAAAGTAATAAAACAAAACAGTTGAATTGAATCATCAATAAGATTAACCCACTTAGGGTTTTTTTCCAAAAACCTGAAAACCTTTTTTAAAACAGCTTTTTAAAATGGCTAAATGATCAAGAGCACCAAGAAGCTTTCAGGGTTTTTATAATTAGGCATTTTAAGTACTTAAATGTTAATCTCTTTCTGATTGACCATTCACTAAGGGCATCTTCCTATTTCCCTTTTTCCCCCCTCTTTCTCTAAAGCTGCTTCCTTCCAGTATCATCCTAGCTGATGGCAGATCATTTTTGTGAATCAAACATGCTATAAGGCCAAAATAAGCTGTGACAGGTTTGTCATGTTTGCCGTTACTTGCCATCTTACAAAAAAAAAGCAATAGAAGTAGTTCATTATTATGCTTACAATCAAAAGTATGTTATTTTCTGTGTACAGTATGGAATAACCTGATATTTATTTCAATTAAAAAATCCTAGTTAATGGAAAGTTGTAATAAAAGTCTGAAAATTTACATGCCTTTGCCAATATAGGAAAGAAATGAAAAATAAGCTATTTGGTTTTTTTAAAAAAAATAATAATAATCATACTGTTGGTGCCAAGCAAATCAACAATAAGAAGCAGCAGTACCTAAATCTGCAGGAATAGATTTTGTAAGAACCAGAGGAAGCAATGTTATGTACAAATTCAACTGTCAATGCTGCTAACATCGGATGTTTTTGCATTGACAAGAGATGGAAATGTAGTCATTTTTTCCCTTTCACTTTTAGAGTTAGATGATGCTGGGAGGGGGATGTGAATGAGAGTCCAGCTAGACATAACAACAAAAACTTAGCGTGAGAATCAAGGTTATTGAGCCCAGAGCTAATAAAGAATTGACGGGCTGGAGAGCTGGAGAGAAAGCCGGCGCTTCAAGCTAATTGGGGAATGTGATTTATGACTGTTAATTGGAGGAGGGAATTGTGCTTTGATAATATGTGCCCAGGGGAGGGTAATTCAGTTTTTGGCTTCAGTTATGTACTGTAAGTGCCAATAGTATGCTTTAAAAGATCTTATACCTTAAAAGATCCTTTAAGGTAAACAATGCCTTGAAGTTCTTTTGAAGAGTTTCATCTGTCAGAACCATGACAGATGACTATATTCAAGAGAAGTATTCTGTACACTAAGTATATAAAGTTGATGTGTTCACAATTTGGGTGCTTGACAGCCAGCTCTCAATTACATTGCAGAGTCTCGCAGATGCATAATGGCCATTTGCAACATTCACTGCTGGCTTCAAAAAGCAAAGTCAATGGGAAAGAAGGCATGAGGTTGCAAATGGCAATCATGTGTCTGCAGGATGCTACAACTGTATGGGATTCAACCGATGATAGCAACTGGACCTGTTGGAACTGCTGTCATAAGTTAGCCCAGTCATGTGACATCACACCTTATCATGTTGGTTATAGATGGAGTTCCCAGTACTAATTACTATTAAGGAAAGACCACTGGTACTGTTTCCTGATGAGATCAAAATAATATCTGAGTTGCCCTTAAAAAGTTGATTATCTTGATTTCACATAATGCAATGATATTATTGCACCATGGTGGATTCTAAATTCTATTTGTGTGATAAATTTATATCAGTTTATCAAATTAACCCAACCAGAACAGTATGTGTAGAGTCAGAATTAGTCTCTATTCCTCAAAAATAGCTTTCATTTTTAGTATTCTTTATATTTACTTTCCAAGTAAATTATTATTGTCTTTGACTAAAAGATCAAAAAGAAAATTCCATATATTTTTCTTATCATGCTTGAAATATTAATCTTTCAAATCAAATTATTTTACAGGTGGTATTATATACAAACAGGTATATATATAAGGTAAGGAATTTGATACATATTCGTTTTATAGTTGAGTGTGTTGTTCTGTGTGTTGTTCTGTATTTTATCCCTTCTTCTAGTGTTTCCTGAGCAGTATTTTGTTCTTCATGGGTTTAGTTTCTTGTTATTTCACTTTCCTTCTGTTTTACCATGTATGGTTGTTTGTTGAATCCTGTGCATATGTTTTAGGTCATCCATATATAACAGGTCAATATCTGAATTGGCATACCTAGCCTTTAGAAACCACACAATGAAGCTACCACTCAGCTCACACAATGGAACCTCTGTTCAAAGTTCCCATCTGTTTCCAATTTCTACACTTTTTGCCCTCCTTATGAGAACATTAAAATGAAATGTCCATATCCTGTTTTAGAGTATGCCACTGGAAATTATCTCCATCCTCTTACATTAATTTTAAATCAGTTTTGTTATTATATACCTCAACTAACTTCCATAAGCTAGTACCAGATTTTAACATCTAGTCAAAAGCTTATAGTTAAATGAATTAGTTATCCATCTGAGAGAAGTTACTTATTTCAAAAGTGCATGTAGCTAAAGAATTTTAACAACTGTATCTCATTTCTATCCATTTGTTATCACAAGTTCTTCAAAATACATACATCTTGATTGACCAGCTAATTAGAAATAGTCAAATGTATCTTTGCAAAGGTCCCTTGTAAATTGCTGGAGAGAAAGCACTTTGTATGATCAATAATTGACTGATTAAGTATGCCTAACACTGTTAGAATGTGAACTGATTGTGTAATGGTGCTAATTAATAACTGCCAAAACATATTCCAGTTATTCACCTTTATGAAAGTCATATGTAATAACAATCCTTATCATATTCTACTGTCGCATTTATAATGGATTCTGATTGGTTGGCCTGAAGATAAAAAAAAATGCTTCTCCAGAAAAAAGAAACCTGCAGAGCAACAGAAATATACGTCTAAGTCTATGAAAATGTGGCTTTACTACAGGCATTGATGCCTATGAGAAAAGTTATATCAGTTAACTCTGAAGAAAAATCCACTATACATACATAGGTTTTGCATTTTGATATACAGCAGTAGCTGCAACTCTTTTGCAGTACCTTCTTTAGCTTTCCCACACTAAATCTATTTATCAAAAGTTCTGATATACCTGAGTGCCTGCTTATCTGTTTCCAGTCTAGTTTGCTAGGAGAAGTGACAGTGATAATCTCAGGTAATTGAGGTATATAGAATATGCAATGTGATAATATATAGTATGATATTGTTTGTGATGGTGTAGCAGTGAATATTTTGTTGTATTCTGGGGTTTTTTTTATCCTCACAGATTTAGACACTAACCTAAGAAATGCACATATATCTCACTTTCATGAATGCCTTAACTGAACAGCAAGACCATACTAACCACATATTAATTATTGGGGATGTAAAATACATAGAAGCATCATCTCCAGATGATTACATCATTTTTCAGATGGTAGGGCTGGTTTCTGAATAGCAATGAAGTATTGAGAAACATGGTACTTAATACAATAGAACAACCTTCTCCAATCTTTTCCCCTCCCAGACCTCTGACTATAGATTTTACCATTGTTAGTAGGTATGGCCACTGGTCATATTAGCTGCAAATGATACAATTGGAGGATCCAAAAACGTTGCTCACCCAGCAAGAAAAAAATACACATTTATGTTGGAATCTGGGAACTACCAGCCAAAATTAAAGCCAAGTCAGTAATACCACAAGCTGCAACTGGTTTTTTTTCTTCAATCTAGAGAGATGGAGAAAATGCTGTTTGAAACATTTCAGAACTGCCAAAATAAATCTTTATTTTCAGATGCCAATTGTAACAATTTTCTGGCATTTTAAAATAGGCCCTGATTTTTTTTTACTAAAAGTAAGCTTCAAAACTAAAAGTGTATTGATGCTGAGATTTATTTCAAGACCACCGATCCTACTGCAACAATTCATTGGAAAATGCATGGCCTGTCATCCTGTCCCAGTTTGCAATCATCCTTTTCTGAACAATGTGTCATGGAGAGATGATGAGGTTTGAAAAGAAGGAAAGGGCATAGAAGCACCATAAACAACTATCCAAAGGCTACTATCTACCTTCACTATTTGTAATGTTTCTCCTATTTCTTATATATGTCAAACCTGTCCCCATTTACAAACTCCATTACCTTCTTTTGGGATACTTGCTCTTTCTAAAACAATTGCTAGTGTGCCTGATTGCCTTCTAGAAGGTATTTTTTTCTGAATATGAGATGAATGGCAGTGCTTAGATAACAAGTTAGATAGCAGTTTTTCAGTTAGATAGCAGTATTCCAGTATTTATTTATTTATTTTTATTTATTTATTTTAATTCCATTTATATCCCGCCCTTCTCCGAAGACTCAGGGCGGCTTACAAGCTTAGCAGTAGCCTTCATTCTATGTATATGCCTGCTTATTAGGGCTTTCACACACACCCCAAGCGGCATTATTACAAAGTCAGCTTAATTGCCCCCAACAATCTGGGTCCTCATTTTACCTACCTCGGAAGGATGGAAGGCTGAGTCAACCTTGAGCCTGGTGGGACTCGAACCTGCGCTAATTGCAGGCAGCTGGTGTTACTTAAGGAGGCATTAGCCCACTGCTCCACCAAGGCTATTTGAGAGGCTGCCACAAAGAGGAGGGGATCAACTTATTTGCCAAAGCACCAGAGAGCAGGATAAAAAACAATGGATGGAAACTAATAAAGTAGAGAAGCAACCTGGAATTAAGGAGAAACTTCCTAACAGTGAGGACAATTAACCAGTGGAACAGCTTGCCTTCAAATGTTGTGGATGCTTCATCACTGGACGTTTTTAAGAAGAGACTGGACAATCACTTGTCTAAAATAGTATAGGGTCTCCTTCTTGAGCAGGGGGTTGGACTAGAAGACTTCCAAGGTCCCTTCCAGCTCTATTCTGATTGAC
Organism: Vipera ursinii; assembly: GCF_947247035.1. Classification (NCBI taxonomy): domain Eukaryota; kingdom Metazoa; phylum Chordata; class Lepidosauria; order Squamata; family Viperidae; genus Vipera; species Vipera ursinii. The sequence goes on along the minus strand of NC_139518.1, from coordinate 49,195,383 downwards.
TGAAGTTCTAAAAATGTATTTGTGTGCATTTATTTATTTATTTATTTATTTATTTATTTATTTATTTATTTATTTTCTATACCTCAGGGCAGTGTACAGGGCAATAAAATGCAATAAAAATACAATATACAAAAGTTAAAATGAGAATTAAATAGAATAGCCCAATTGCAGTAAAAAGTTAATTAAAATTACAATTAAAATACCCCAAACCCATCAGACCAGGCTGGCTTGTTCAAATAGGTGAGTTTTCAGGTCACGGCGGAAAGAGTGAAGGTCGGGAGCCATCCAGAGCTCAACCGGTAAATGATTCCAAAGGTCTGGCGTGCCCACAAAGAACGCCCTCCCCCTGGGGGCCGCCAGCCGACACTCTCTGACCGACGGCACCCTGAGGAGGTCCTCTCTGTGGGAGCGCACTGGACGAAGGGAAGTTGACGCCGGCAGCAGGTGCTCCCATAAGTAATCCGGACCCATGCCATTTAAACTATACTATTACAGTCTTTACAACTTTTATTATATTGCTAGTGATTGGCTGGTTCAAAGTAACACAAGCAGTATGGAAGACCTTTCACAAATGAGTATGGTATGTCAAAATAATTATCTTTGCTTGAAAAAGCAAGTAGCATGTATGCACAAGAATATCTTATCTGTGAAAAATGAAATGAATAGTTCTGGAAACCTGCCAGACAACTTCTTACATGCAACAATAAATTAAAGAAAAGGGAAAAGCAATTGGAAAATTACTTTTAATTGTATAAAATTTGTCTATATATAAAATCAGATGTTAGAGGTTATGATATTACTGTCAGAATATATGTGGCTATATTGTAATTATGTACATTTCTAACACAACTAAGCCTGTTTGAAGCTCCAAGTTATATATCCAAGATTCAACAGAGTGAGTGGGGCAAATTCTGATCCCCAAATGCAGCAGCAAATACAGTATCTATCCCCAAAATGTTTCTTTCACAAATGTTTTACAGCCTCATTGCTTTGTTCAAAATACTATGTTCATGAAATCACCAGCACACACACAAAAATTTTTTTCACTACAAATGCTATTTAGAAGATCAGTCAATTTTAAAACACATATTAGAGCAGAACATTCTCAGCCTTCAACTTTGATCCTATTAGCCTTTTTCGCAGACATAATAATGATATTCTAAAGTGATCTATTTTCCATCTTCCTAATCACAAATCCTTGAATATGGTAGATGCACAAGTAAATGAGCAAATTTTTGTAGAAGGTACGCATGAATGGGTTGTCAGGGATATGTCTGCAACATATAACAATAACTCAACAAACACACTCATTGGAAAAGAGCATATTTTGACAAACTGTAAAGTAATTATTCTAAGTCAAAAACTACAGTTTTACATCATACATTTATCAAGGACTCCAAAGGGTAATTAGTTTTGTTTAGCTACAAACTACAATTTGAAAATGCCAAATCTCATCATTAGTTTTATTGCATAAGCCATAATGTTGGGTATCAAGACTGTTTATATGAATATTAAATGTTTATATTATACACACTTATATATACATACATACATATACGTACAAGAAATTTAACATTTCAAGAGTTTATACTTTTGATTCTTAACTCATCAAGCTGTTACATCTATCTCTTAAACAACAGGAACTAATTTCTGGGAAAGAAAAAAAAAGTTTTATTAATGTTGTTTAGAAAGCCTATCATTTGGTAGGATGTCCAACTGTTTTAACCAATAATTAGTGTATATAACCAAGCATTACCTACCATCCTACAAAGAATATTAAACAGTTTTCTGAGTGAATTGTGTTTCTGAAGAATAACTATAGAGTTTCTTGAATTATTTTAATTACTTAATTAGCATTCAATACAACTTACTGCCTGTTGTGTCCTGCCTATCCACACTATGCAAAATATTCTTCATTTGTTTAGTGCCCTCAAACTGGAGTAAGATTGCGAACTAGTGACGGCATCTGAGAAGCCAGCTCCAGACTTGATGAGGCTTTTTATGTCTACTATTAAGCAGCTACATATTGGACAGAAACTATGGATCCTATGAAGATATATGTTGGAGTAGTATTAGAAGTTGCTCTTATAAATTCCAGATACGATTTTCCATACTATTGTCATGTCCTCTCAGTCATCTAGTACTTATCAGAGTAAGTAAAGAACAATAGTATCAGTAGGCAGCTACTGTAGCTATGCTGTAGTAGCTATGTAAAGATGCTGTCTGCTAATAATAACCCAATTATTTGCTGACCTGTTTCTTTGCTACTATTATATTGGTAATAGAAATCACATACCTAATGTTCTGCAGTTGCTGTCCTAAACATTATGAATCATTTGTCTGAGATTCTCTTCTAGAGCTTTAAGATGAGCACATGAGTATGTGCTCTCTGGGCTGCAAATTAGATTCAGCAACATTGAAAATTAGATTTTTCAACATGTAAAAAATGATAACCATTTCCATAATGGTCTCACTGTTCTGGATCTCATTTTCCCAGTGAATTATATGTGGCTCTACTGAACTTATTTATAACTTTAAATACATTTTATTTGATGTTCGATTAATAACCTATACTTGCTGATTAAGCACGAGAAAAGAATTCTTTGGCAGACTTTCAATAACTCATAACAAAATTTGGTTCCAAGTGTTTGCAACTCCAAGTCCAATTTTCTTGAACTATATTAGATGGGTTCCTTGAAAGGAGCATTCAGAGAACTTGTAGCAGTACAAGAAAAAGATTATTCATGATTTGGATAACCTACACCCCAAATGGATATAGAAAAGGAAAAGTTCACGTAAGGTCTAGAGGTAACCTGAAGGAAACTACAATGTGCATTCTGTGTAGACATGGGCATACTTAAAAAGTGATTTCCTGTTACCTGACAGTCTGCTTCAACAGAAAAGATCAGTGGAAGACAAATAGTATTCATTTCATTTGAATAATGCAATGATATCTCTTTTACTCAATCTGCAGGACTTTCTGGTGAGATCCTGATAAAAGAATTGAAAGACCTCCCAAACTAAAAGCTGTTTTTGTGGGGATATAATTTGTATTCAGGGCAAGCTCCCATCTGATAGATTGGTGAAGGTGAAACAGAGCAAATACTGATTTTTTTACTATATTTAATTGGCCTTGCTATAGATCTTGTTGTAGAAAGAAATGTAATAAAACTGCTAATTATGTCACTCAGTACCCATGTATCACCTCTTTCTTCCACATTGGAAATCCAATGACAGATTCAATGTATTACTGGAACACTATCAAGAGTCATATATATTAGGTGCCCTCGTGAAACTATGTTACATAGCATTAGAACATTTCTGTCTCTGATGGTCCCAAGGTTTGAACAAAACATGCATAATATGGATGGTACTAATTTGACATCCCAAAGAGATTCAATATGAAAAAACAAAATATATAAGTGCTAGAAATGTCTCCTGTAGAAGCAGCTATTTGAAGAACAATATACGTCAAATCAAGAGAACTTGGCAATGCCATATTTCATCTATATTGTTCAAAAAATAGGTAATAAGGACAAAAAGCTCGTTTGTCCAGACTTTCCCAAATGGTTCCTAATTATACAAAAGTCACTCACATACACATACACACAGAGAGACACAAAAGGAAAGAACAGTCAAATTCCAGCTAAAGTAACAAGGCAAACAACCCAAGGCTAAAATATTTTAGTACTTTTGAAAAATAATAATCTAAATAGATTCCCAGTTCAAAATTTACATTACTGAATGGAATAGGACATTAGCTTCACCTAGAGTAAGAAAAAAATGTTCCATTTTCTATTATGAAGTCAATAGAAAGGAAATTGTCCATTATTTCTACTCCTAGTCTTTCAAAACCTGCCTACAGCCACGTATAACTGCATAAGCAGATGCAACATTACGAACCCAATGACAGTAACAATTCATGCAAATTGGTCATGTACAAATAAAGCTACACGCTCAGTGCTATGTTTAGGCAGGGAGGTGGGCAGGAAGATTTACAAAACACAATAATCAGTTTGAGTTCCCAAAAAAGAACCTGTTCTGGCAATTTAGGCTTGCCTAGACTTTAAAGACTCCCATAGTGAAATCAGTGAGAGAGAAAGAAAAAGAAAAAAGAGGGAAATGAAAACAACTGAATAGTGTCAAGGAGCTTTTAATTAACAGCCAAGCTAAAACACTATTATAATATGCAGGGTTTTTTTATTAATTCACTCAGATTCAGCAGGAATTCCACCAAGGAATAAAGAGGAGCAGATGCAAGAGGAGTACATTAATAAATCACGAGTGTCATTAAAATTTGTAAACTAATATTTTCCGGAAAATCTCAACAATTAGTCTTACGAGGTTTCTCGGCTAAAAAAAAATCTGAAAAGATCAGTATCTCAGAAATTTGCTGGCCCATGGAAAGGTCATTGATACATCAATTAGAGGACAAAACAAATGGATCAACTGGGAGTATGATTTGTGAACCCATAAAGACTTTCCTGGGATTCTGCAGGCATTTTAATAAAGGCCAGGGATCCATAGTGAAGTTCAACTCCATAAACCTTCATAAAATGGAAACAGAATTCTTTTTTAATTGCCATGTTTCTAACAACTTGAATGCAGCCCAAAGGCTGATTAACCTGCCTTAATTTGATATGTTTTAGAGAACTGAATCTGCGTTACCGCTGTGGTTTGCTATAAATATTGACTCCTTGAAAACAAAACTTTAGTCACCTTTCCTAAAGCATTGCTCCTGACAATCTGGTTTTGGGATCTCTGTTTTTATCATATTTAAAGTTTCCTAAAGTAAGCATGCCCTTTGTTGCTGGTCACACTCAGTTTATAATGAAACTGAATTATTTATCACAGCCTTCCTTCAGGGAGACCAGTGTATCAAAACTTGAAGAATCCAAACTATTGGGAGGGTACTAGATTGATGAAGACTGGAATATATTTACAAAGGGAATATATTTGTAAATAATTCATTAAACCACAGCTAAAAGAAAGCATAGCTGACACTGATTAATAGAAATTAAGGAGCAATATACTGCCATTGCACTTAATTAGCAAAAGGTTTTATTTAAAGATCCTCTTAAATTTGATTTCCTTTTGACTTGAAACAATTATGATAGCTCTAACCAGTCCTTTACCATTCATAACTTTCTTTATACTTTGGATTGGCAAATAGCCATAATACTCATAATCACTGAAATAGCTACAGTCAACCTATTTCCAAAAATAGAGGGTAGCTCAGATACTGCTAGCTGATGTCTGCCTTTACATCTGAATGGGTATTGCGAAAATCAGATTTCATTTCTTTCATTTCCATTTTGTTTAAATTAAATATAATTAAAGTGACTTCTCACCAATAGCAATGCAATCTTAGACTTATATTGTGCCCATAGTACTTTACAGCACTTTCTGGGTGGCTTACAATGTCAGCATATTGTCCCCAACTATCTGGATCCTCATTTTATTGACCTTGGAAGGATGGAAGGCTGAGTCAACCTTGAGCCCTTCAGGATCAAACTCCAGGCTATGGGCAGAGTTAGCCTGCAATACTAATGCGAATCCTATTTTTTTAAAAAAATTCAGATGAGGGGGAAAGGCTAGAGGACAAAAAGTCAATAGACAGAATCTAGATCACATATTGGCTTATCATGTAAGCAAACCTACTCTGGAAGACTAGTACTGTCACCTGACATGTGCTGACCTGTAAAAACTAAAGGCGTGGTTTACACATTTGTTTATTTATACTGAACTACTTTGTAGCTTAAACCTTTGTCTGACAAATCCTAAATTTCAGAATCCAATCCATGCTGCTTCTTTTATTTTGAGAGATTTTGGGCACATTATAAAAACTGTGGAGTCCTTGGTACTATCTGAGCTTAGTTGTTTGCTTGCAGACATTTCATTACCCAACTAGGTAACATCAGTGCAAGTGAGCAGGAAGCTTGCTCCCTATTTATATATAGTAGCTTGACTGCTGCTTTTGGTGGCAATGGGGTTTTCTCTTTGACAGAGTCTTACCGGTAATTAGGATATAGTTTTCTACTTGATCACTTGCCTGTTGTTAATCCCTGCTTATCTGAATGTTGGCTGCTTGGGAGTTCCAAGGTAAATAGATGTTACCATGACAGCAAAATACTGAATGAAATCAATCTTAGGTGTAATACAACAGAATCCTGCTGCTCTTAACTTCTTATGCTTTCACGAGAAAATACCTATCTTCATGGCTAATTAGCATTTCTAATCCTGTGACATCCACTTTCAGGTTTTATAAAGGAACTCACATATACACAATAATATCAGCGGGGAACTTAATTTAGAGGAGGGATAGGGATGTTATAGTACAATATTTGCTATACAGCTTTCATAGTCATGTCTGGTCTGCAGAAGCTTTTTGGACACATCTAATTAATTCTTCAAGATAATATTAACATTCTTTGAGCATTTAATATCAGATCATTTTCATACTTTAGTATTATCCTCTTATGATGATTTAGATTCTAGTTACAGAAAAAAATGTACACATCTTGTTCCAAAAATGTGCTTGGCTATAAGTTCAAAATACCGGTATATTATTGGTAACTGTCACAACAGGGTTTTTAAACAACAAAAACTCTCCTGCTCAGAAGGGCAAAGAAGTAATATGTGTTCAGTTCCTCACAACATTTCCTTTGTCTTCTTTCATTGTCTATTACTCATAAAAAGATACCATGTAATCTGCTTACCTCCAAAGTGAGCTTTCAGTAACGCTTCCCAAATTGAAGTCATGCAGCTTTGTAAGAATGAGAATCACCTAAGAGAAGAAGAGAAATAGAAAGGAAACAGATGAAAAGCATCTTCCATTAACTTTCTGAAACAACTCATTTGAAATCACCCAAAGGAGAGCTTAATATTTATCCATACAATTTGGGGTATTATAGGATCAAGAAATGAATACGGAGAAAGCTAAGATTCTCAATATTGTAACTTAATGAATCTTCATAGGTAGTAATACTTTATTATATTGGAGATACAAAATGTAGTTAAAGATACTGCTGGAAACATGCCACCTTTTATATAAATACATCTGGATATATTTCATTAACAATGCAAGCCTTTGCACCTTTGTTTAATTGATAGGAAGCACTAAAGGTAAAGGTAAAGGTTCCCCCGCACATGTGTGCTAGTCGTTTCCGACTCTAGGGGCCGGTGCTCATCTCCGTTTCAAAGCCGAAGAGCCAGCGCTTGTCCGAGGACATCTCCGTGGTCATGTGGCCGGCATGACTAGACGCCAAAGGCGCACGGAACGCTGTTACCTTCCCACCTGAGTGGTCCCTATTTTTCTACTTGCATTTTTACGTGCTTTCGAACTGCTAGGTTGGCAGAAGCTGGGACGAGTAACAGGCGCTCACTCTGTTACGCGGCACTCGGGATTTGACCCGCCAAACTGCCGACCTTCCGATCGACAAGCTCAGCGTCCTAACCCACTGAGCCACCGCGTCCCTACTAGGAAGCACTACATTGTTCAATTGAGTTCTTCTCAAGGAATTACACACTAACTTGCAGTCATCTTGCAGAAGAAACAATGAAAATTCTTCTGGAACTCCACTGCATGTTCCTCTTCTTTGAAAATCTAAATCAGAAAGTCTAAATCTGAATGAGGGCCATTCAGAACCGAGCCACACAAGTGGTGAGTGCGCGTGCATGCAGCTCCACTTGTGTGAGTGGCAGACACTCATGTGCAAAGCTCATTTGTGTGTTATGCAAAGGGAGCTGCATGCATATGTTCATCCACCAATCCTGGGGAACCTTCTCCTCTCTCCCCCCCCCCACTGCTGCCAGTTCGCAGTCAGAAAGGTTGGGGGCCTGTGGTCTAAACTATCCTGCCATTTTCTCTCATTTGGGGTATAAATATTAATGTATTTGTTACCACGATGCATTTGTTACCAGCCCACACTGATATCAAAATGACCAAACATTCATCATAGTTTTGCAATGCAACTTCCACCCTGTCACAGCAACTTCACCCAGGAGGATGCAAGCATTGAATATCCATTAAGATATCATTATAAATGTTTTATCTTTTGCTTCCATTGCTCCCTCTTCAAGATATCTATGTTTGCTACATTTTTTTCCTAAAAAAAATCTGCTCACAAAAGTCAGCCTTGCAATCATTGCTTTTAAGTGGATAGCCAATGGAGCACTCTTTTTTTCCAACTTAATGAGCCCTTTCATGTATACTTGGAGCACTCAGATTTGGTATAATAGCCTACCAAATCTGCCTTGCAATTTCTCAGATTCCTTCCCTCTAAGGAAGGCTTCTGCCTCTCTTTGCTTTATTTTCAAAGTGTCAAAGAATGTATCCTAAATTTCTCTTTTTTCTGTTACTGCTACTGTTACTCATTTTTCCAGCATTCTGAAACTTTCCAGATTGTTAATGCTTCCCAGTGATATGTAATATCTTCCCTTGGGATTTTCCTGATATATAAGGGGGGGGAAATGGAGACTACGGGCTGCTGGATATGAAAAATCAGATATTTGTTTTCTTAACCATCTTGAGTTAAATACAATATTAAATTAATATTTTCATTAAAAATCCATTTTCCTTCAAAAGAACTATAAAACAACTTTTCTTTTACCAAACTGAAACAGTACAGGAGAATTTTACTGTATGGCATTCATTCAGAGCCTGATCAGTTTGTGAGACTAATAGACTAATAGACTCTTGCCAGGGAGAATAGAGACAGAGATTCATTGGGAACTTCCTCTATATTTTACAAATTAAATTTGCCTAATTTATAATCTCTGTTTTCGGGCGACTTCTTCCTGAAACTATGAGAAGTATTCTGCATATGTGTGTGTTTAAAGATATATCTCAAGCAAAATTCCTAACAGATTTAATGCACCAATGCTCTATTTTGTCTTAAGTATGGCAGCTGTTGAAAAAATCAGCAGAGAATAAGTCACAGCCATGTCATATAATAAATAGGTCAGGGGTAGGCGACCTCGACTCTTTTATGACTCATGGACTTCAACTCCCAGAATTCCTGAATCAGCTATGCTGACTCAGGAATTCTGGGAGTTGAAGTCCATGAGTCATAAAAGAGCCGAGGTTGCCTACCCTTGATATAGGTGAATGAATGGCTTTGTAATTGACAATCACAGATTCTTACAAAAACTATCAAGCTAGTAGATGACTCACTCAGCTATCTGAAACCTACTACACCTGTTTTTGCTGATTAGCACTTCACCATTCATCAATAGATGTTATTACAATCCAATTAATAGCGCTGTATCATTGGTCATTTAACAGACACAAATTACTTAATTTAAGAATCCTGAAGCTAAACTGGATGTGAGATGGATGAATGAATGAATTCTCATGTTATTGAATAATACATGAAAGTCACCCTCGGGTTAAGAACAAGTTCTGTTCCCTAACTCTGTCTTTAACCCAAATTTGTGTTAAAGTCAGAACCTGTACTTACAAACAGACTGGCCTATTACTGAAAAAGATGCATGGAATTATCCTTCCTCAAGGTGTCAAAGCATTAAAGCCATACAAAGCTTTGAGGAACTGCTGAAAAGTGTTGTATAGTAAATGCCCAGCTTCAGCAGTTCCTGAAAGCATTGTGGGGCTTCTATGCTTCATCAATGCAAGTAATAACAAAGTCATCAGCCATTTTTACCAATAGGTAGCCTGTCTATAACTAGGGGTTGCCTTTAAGTCAGACATTCTTAAACTAGGGGCTGCCAAACTAGGGGCTAAAGTCCAGTTTACCTGCTGGGCTTAATTCCATTGTAAACAAATCCTTTGTTTCCAGTTAGTTACTATGCACTGTGGCAGGATTATCCTCTGACTGAAGAAAAATGGTACAACTGTGCTTATTTGGTTTGTTTGACCAGTCCAGGAGGAATAAAGGAACAGGAGAATCCACCAACCAGATGCTATGATAAATGTGATTCAGATAGACCATTGAGCCATCATAAAGATCAAAGGAAAAGAAGGGGCTGAAGTGCAGAACCAAAATGTTTTAAGTCAGTTTCATGTTTAGCTGATTTATATAGAGACTCTAGCACAGGGGTCTTCAAACTTGGCCCTTTTATGACTTGTGGATTTCAACTCCCAGAGTTCCTCAGCCAGGCATGCTGGCTCAGTTATTCTGGGAGTTGAAATCCACAAGTCATAAGGGCCAAGTTTGAAGACCCCTGCTCTAGCAGTTTAAGATTGCAGTTTGGAAAAGCCCAAAGCCAAGTTTTCATTGTTGCAATTTGCATGTCAAGAGAAGTCTCAGTTGATTTTAATGGGGATTTTTCTCTTGAAATGCAACTTGGAGAGACCATTTTTATTGGGCTTGGAATAGGGATGAAAAAATTAGACCCCTTTTCTATTCCTCATATAGTAGACCCTTGGCTTTTCTGGCTTTCCTTTTGGGTGCTAATTACAAAATAAAATATAAAATTGAACTATAGTCATATAACACAACTACCTTCAGCCTATCTTTCTATAGATTAAGGCATTTTCCAACAAGTTAACCAGCACATGTACTCTGCTGAATATGCCTAATTTCTGCTTTTCAAATATCAGAACCTGACTCTCAAGAAATTTCACCATCACACAGTTGAAGGTAATGACAACATTTCCAGCTCTGACTTAAAGTAACTGACTCAGGAGATAGAATATGAAATGAAAAAGAGCAAATATCAATGGAGGTGAAGCCTTGGTATCCAAATTAGAGAGAAACTAAGCAAAAAGAGTTTTTGGAAATAAATCAAAATACTCAAATGGAACAGAGGAGTAATGCAGAAACACTAAGGTAAAAGTTCTTCTACAAGAAATTGTTCCATTTGTTAAGCATTTGTGCTTCTGTTACCATCTTGCCTTGTCTTTGATATCTGCTTCTGCTTCTGCCAGTTGCTTTCTGATTTATATGGCTGGCTCAATTTATGAAAGCTCCTAGGTAGACCTCTGACCGTTTATACACCACTGTATGCTGATTCCACTACCTAATTGCAACATCTGGCAGAGACATTTATCCTTAGGCAGGTCAGAGATATAGGCAGAGTTCTGCCCCAGTGGAATTTATTTTGATCATTTTCTTACTGTCTATCCGGTTGATATCGTTGGCAGTCTAGCATTAATTTTCTATCCAATAATTTGTACCCATGAGAAGTGTTACAAGAGACAAATGTAGCTGGTCATCCAAACTATAGCGTATGTAATCAAAACCTAACAAGACCAATGGGAAGTTTGTTTTTAATAGATATATTTCATTCAGAGATACAATTTCTAGAAATGGGAAGGCAGAGAAATTTGAAAATTATAAATAGAAAATCTATAGATTGTAGTGGACCTGGCTTTCCTCAATGTGGATATTGAGTGTAATGGTAGAAATGTGAACTTGGACTTCTTTTATCCATTCTAGACAATGCACTATATTAGTTCTCACATGCTGAGACATATGAATCAGTACACTAGCCTTTTAAAAATGCCACCATCACCACCCTACCCGCATTGCAGTTTTATGTTAGAACATTTTGGAAAATCTTTTCAAGTTAACACAAACATTATTTGTCTCATACCCTCTCCCTCCCTCCCTCCCTCCCTCCCTCCCTCCCTCCCTCCCTCCCTCTCTCTCTCTCTCTTTTCCTATTCTGTCTTTCAAGAAGCAGACTTCCTTCCTTAAGTAACACCAGCTGCCTGCAATTAGTGCAGGTTCGCATCCCACCAGGCTCAAGTTTGACTCAGCCTTCCATCCTTCCAAGGTAGGTAAAATAAGGACCCAGATTGTTGGTGGCAATAAGCTGACTTTGTAATAATGCCGCTTGGGGCCTCCCCGAAAGCCCTAATAAGCAGGCATATACATAGAATGAAGGCTATTGCTAAGCACATTGATTTGTGCTTTAGAATTGTAAGCCGCCCTGAGTCTTCGGAGAAGGGCGGGATATAAATGGGATTAAAATAAAAAAATAAGTAAATAAAAATGTGAAATTGTTCTTACTAAAAAATCTGAATTCATTTATTTCCAAGAATCAGGGATGCAGGTTAGGAATCTCAGGTTTTGAGGTCCATTTTTCACATAATAAATGATACACACTGAAACTGTCTCTCAACATCCAAAGCTGACAAATGGCAGGCCCCATTATGACGTTAATTGTTCAAGGTAATATTATGTAAATTGTTGACTTGCAACAATTCATTTAGTCACCGTTCAAAGTTACAACGGCACTGCAAAAAAAAAAAACTTGTGACCAATTTGTGATCATCTACATCAAAACATTTAAAATCATCTAAAGTAAGCAGAAATACAGAAGATGCTGAGGAAGGCTTTTTCTCCCCTTGTTCTTTGCCAGCGTCAGCTCATTCCAAGCTTTAGGTTTTCCAACATCCTATGTATGGTTCCAGCCTGACATGTCTGTATTATTCTTATTTTTCAGTTGCCAATTATATACGCTTTGATAATACGTGTTTTATCAATAGGCACAGCTTTTAATTTGTATTTTGCCAAAATAGATCCAATTTTAAAATAACAGACTTTTCATATTGACAAACTACATAATTTATTTCTATAGGAAAAAGAATCCATACCAAATTTCTGATATTATTGTCCTATTTTGTCTATCTTATTTGGTGACTGTTTAGGACAGAGAAGGAAACAATTTCTCTGTCCCTGCTTTCTCCCCCCACCCCCGCCCGCGCTGTTTTCTGCTTCTTCTAGGGATTTTTGAATCAAAAGTTATTACTATAGCAAATGAGTTCATCTCTTGTGGTAGTATTTGTTATTTATTATAGTTTTAATAAAAATAACTACAAAGAAATAAAATTTTCCCAAAGCTTTAGGGACGATATTTTAGCAAACAGAATGACTGAACGATATGGCCCAACGTAAGTTAGTGAATCAATAAAAATAAATTATCTTGACTTTTTTTCCTCCCTGTTGCATACTATAATGCATAATAGAGGATTCTTAAATCATATTTCTGCCAAATAGTGGAGATAATATCTGTCTGTATGCATGTGTGTGTGTAGGTGTGTATGCACACACATACACACACACACACACACAGAGAGAGAGAGAGAGAGAGAGAGAGAGAGAGAGAGAGAGAGAGAGAGAGAGAGAGAGAGAGAGAGATATACACAGAGAGACTTACATAAAAATAAAGTTCAATCTACCTTTTTTAAGGCAAGTGAGATCTCTTCCCAAGTGGGAATGCTTTTTATTTGCAGCAGACCTATCTTGCAATGCTGGCAAAAATACTATGGGGAACACTTGGAGCTTGGCAGAGGGAGTGTTTAAATAACATTATAGTTTTTTTTCAGAATCTAATGTCTGTATTTTTGGTTACTTACAAGCTGTTTCCTTTCTTGCTCTGTTTATTCATAATGCCGTGGGATTTTACCCCAATGTGTCCCTTCTGTTGCTGTGAGGATTGATTAATATTCCTTGTGCTCCATCAAATATAACCTGACATAACTTAAGACTGATTTTTTAAAATATTACCAAGCTTTTGTATTAAGCCTCTTCCATAGGAAGATGTCAGATATGTATGATATGAATCCCCAAATGTCTTTCACAAGAATAGCATCTGTTCTTTTGTTAGTGCTAGAAAAGTTGTTTGTTGAGTAATCAACCAAAAAGCTAATGAAGCCAGTTTGAGAACACCTGAAGCTGTTTTGCAGTGTTGTTGGTTTGCTTTTGTTTTGTTTTTAACTTCAGGCAGCTATTCTCATTTTAAAAGGTGGGGAAGTAAAACAAACATGCTGTTTTCCTTTCTCAGCAACCTGTAGGAAGGCAGCAAGTAGAACAGACATGTCAAACACAAGGCCCGGGGGCCAGATCCGGCCCGCGAAGTGGTTTCATGTGGCCCGTGAAGCCATCCTATAAACAGTGAGGGAACGGCCCCCACTGCCTTGGCCCTGGCCCAGAGATCCTCCTTCTGCCAGAGACCCTCAGATCTGTCCCACTCCTGCCCAGGCCCCCATAGGCACCCTTGATGCAAACGATGTAGAGCTGGCCACGCCCACCCAGTAGGCCATACGCACTCTGGCCACGCCCACCCAGTAGGCCACGCCCAGCCTGGCCATACCCACCCGGCCCCCTGAGGGCAACCGCAATGCTGATGCGGCCCTCAATGAAATTGAGTTTGACACCCCTGAAGGAGAAGCTACCTGGCTGTATTGAAACCTCTTCTGATGCAAATGTTTTTAGATGACAGTCTTTTTTCCTATTTCAAAAGGTTCAATATACAAAAGCGCTGCTTTCAAACTCTAAGGCAGGTTAGCATTTTTATGAGACTGCAGGTCCCATTCATGTTTCCATGTCTGATGCCTGGAATTCTCACCTTCTTGTAAAATGTCTTCCAAAATCTCAAGAAATAACACAAAGAGGAATCATAAAGTTACAAAAATCTTCCAAAATTCATTCATTTATATCTGACATGTATACTATTAATTGAGGGAGAGGCTGCAGATATTATTTTCGAAGTGATATGTACTTGCTGGGAGTCAGGCAACAAGTAAAATAATAAGACTGACGGATAAAAGGACTATCTGGGGAAAGAGAATATATAAAACATTTTGACAATTTAGGGTTGGCAAGAACTTTTAGGGAGAATTTTATGAACAAAAAATTCCTTCTTTGAAAAATGTTAGGGGTGAAAAAGATCTGCACAACTACCAAATTCATTCATTTCTAAACCATCTGGATCTGATATGGATTTGAGGATCTTTGGAACTTTTCTTCTACAACATGAGATTTCCTCAACTTTGTATTTTTCAAGAACAAAGTAGAAATCATAACAAACACTCTGAATTGTTCCTAAAATGATGAGCACCAAATACATGGAAGTATGTGTGTGAGAGAAAAAAAGATGCTGCAGTCCATTAAAAAGGAGTCACCCTAGCAAGGATGCTTAATAGACATGTCTACTGATATTCATCTGTCCCCACTGTAAATATTCTCATGTCATTGCATGCTTTGTTGAAGAAATATTCCAAGAGTTGCTTAAAACAAGGGTTGTCTTTCATTTCATTATGAAATGAAACAGGAGAGAAATGTTGAGTGGTACAAGCCACCTTTCCTTGTGAAGGTAATGCATGAGACGAGTTGCTGTAGCCATCCAACTTTAAAGGTTATTCACAGAAACCATTGCTCCCAGGTCAAGATAGAAGCTCCAGTCTACATTCCTTTTGATCATGGAATGTAGTATTTCAAGCACAAGTCTTGGTTGTGGTGTTTTGGGGGACTAGATTTCTGCACTAATCAGGAAAAAAAGAGTTGTTCACTATCTACTCTACCAAAAAGAATCCACACTAAGAACAGGAAGAGAAAGGAAAAAAGGGGAAGAAAACAATAGCAGAAAAGGGAGAGAAAGAAGCATTCCAACTTGCCTCAGTAGATTTGCCAAACATCAAAAAGGATATGTTACACTAATAGTTTCTTGGTGACCTTATACTGCTATGCTAGTCTCTTATATTAAATTATAAAAGCATGTTATAAACTCTCAGGTGAAGTTACTTTACTTTACTTTTACTTTTATTAAATTTGTATACCGCCCTTCTCCCAAAGGACTCAGGGCGGTTAACAGGGCATATATAAATAACAATACAAAAATTAAAAAGGAATTAAACAAGTGCCCAATTAAAAATTACAATAACAATAAAAGACCCATTAAAAACCCTAACGTTCCCCATCAGGCCAGACCAGCTAGTTCAAATAAGTGGGTCTTCAGACCGCGCCGGAAGGAGCGAAGGTCCGATGCCATCCGGAGCTCAACCGGCAGTTGGTTCCATAGCGCCGGAGCGCCCACAGAGAAGGCCCTCCCCCTGGGAGCCACCAGTCGACATTCCCTGACCGCAGGCACCCTGAGGAGGCCCTCTCTGTGGGAACGCACAGGGAGGAGGGGAGTTGATGCCGGCAGCAGGTGGTCCTCGAGCTTTTAAATATAAAAGCTTGGAATCTAGGAAAACCTATAAATGTAAATTATTATAGGAGGCAGGGGGGGAGATATTTTTAAAATAAACCTATAAAATAAATCAACAGATCAAAATACCGCCCTACCAATGAAAACAAATAAAAAAGGGTTAGATTTTTAATGATATGCTGCAACAGGCAGCTAGTCTTTTAAGATTCATTAATTCTCCTTGATTCGCACAAGCAGAAATAAAAATGCTCTTGTTAAGAGACTGCTAATATATCCAATCTCATTTTCTCTCTTCTTATAAATTTTATCTGCCATGAATTCTTTCTATATCACCTGAAAGACCAAAGAGTGCTTATTTCTTGTTTCATGATTTTCTTAATAGTGCCATTTGCAATTTTAAAAAGATGAAGCTTTGCAAGATGTGAGCATTAGGAGAAAAAAAAAATAGTAATCCTTGGGGGGAAAATAGCACTTCTGATGTAAAATGGAGACACACTCATCTTAGGAAAGAAACTGAAGTACCAAATCCCATTGTAATTATCATAAGAATTTCTGTCTTGAATTTTGATTAAAAGAATAGGACTGACATGATATGAATAAAACTTCAAGTTGAATCAAGAATCAGATATCATAAATCATCCTTGAGAAGAATAGTGTACATTCAAAGTGACAATAAACTTATTATTCTATTCTATTCTATTCTATTCTATTCTATTCTATTCTATTCTATTCTATTCTATTCTATTCTATTCTATATTGTTTAAGAACAGCATGTAATTGTAGATAATTGCATCCCAGGTTATGCAAGAAATACTCAGGTGCAGTAAGTTAAGTTGAACAATGGAAATGCTTGGACTGTACCTCTGGTGTAAAACTGGAACCAAGTTTTAGATTGTCATGTCAAAAATTTTGATATGTTCAGTGTAATTAGCGAGGCTGCAGAGTTTGTTGAAGATTGTCAGGTCATATTACGTTTGCATTGCCATGAAACCTAATGAGGGATCATTAATGTTCTCTGAGCTTGATTGTTTTCTTGCAGACGTTTCACTGTATAAGTAGTCCTTCTTTTACAACCATAATTGAGCCCAAAATTTATGTTGCTAAGCAAGACCCTTGTTAAGTGAATTTTGCCCCATTTTAACAACTTTTCTTGTTGTTAAATGAATTGTAGCAGTTGTTAAGTTAGTAAACTGGTTATTAAATGAATCTGGCTTGCCCATTAACTTTGCTTGTCAGAAGGTCACAAAAGGTGATCACATAACACCAGGACACTGCAACTATCATAAATATGAACCAGTTGCCAACCATCTGAATTTTGATCACCTGACCACGGAGATGCTACAACAGTTGTAAGTGTGAAAAACGTTCATAAGTCACTTTTTTTCAGTGCAACTGTAACTTTGAACAGTCATTAAATGAACTGTTGTGAGGACTACCTGTACTAATGATGTTACCTAGTTTGGGTAATTAAACATCTGCAAGAAAACAACCAAGCTCAAAGAGCACAAAGAACCCTTCATTTCCACTCTGAGCTACATATATTAAACTTAAAATTGACCTTGTTTCACTTAGTATTTTTGATCTTTGCATCTTGGTTTCATATAGTTTGTTAAGTGATTACTCACCATATTGCCAAACAAATAAAAAAATCATTGCTATAATTTTGTATCTTTCTAACAGAAATCTAAACTGTGGACAGTTACCCTGCCTTCCCCTGACAATTGCCAGGAAATTCTGCTTATAAATCAATAAAATGACTTATATGACTTTGACAAAGTCCTTGAAAGCTCCTGGAACTTTCAATAGCGTTAAATGTAGAGAATTTTAAACACATATGAGCCAAACATTAAATGTATGAACTAAACACTAATGATTTTTCAAATGTATCTAATACCTACAAAAGTATGTTTATGGGCTTCTTGATGATGATGTCTCCAAGCCATATATAAACTATGCCTCTTTCACTCTTGCAGACTGCACTAGTATGCCAGTATAGGTATTTAATACAAATATAGGTGTTTAGATCTGCATAATGCACAAATTAGACTAAAATAGTAATCCCATCATTTGTGTTTCAGCAATTGTCTTAGCATATTATATGAAACAAGCTCTCACTTTAAGCCCTGTTTTCGTTGAGCATAACAAGACATGTAAGACTTGTGTTAACCCTAACAAATCAGAGTTAATATGCTGATAAGCCAGCCACAAAAATAATAGCCATTTTCTCATACCTAATATTAAATTGCACAACCCTGCATATGGGTAGAGACATTTGTCTCCAAAAGTCAAAATGATAAATTCACACCCATATTTTCTTGACATTATACTATAGGATGACATGATTTCTGCTTTAGGTACTAATAACATTTTTGTAATTTATAGAAAATGTGTATGCAATAGCTCCCAATTTTGTTCTCACCATTCAGTTGAATACAGCTTTCTTGTTCCTCTAATAAGCACATTTTGTCAGTTCCTCAGATGATAAGAAAGGCATACAAAGAGAAGTACACAGACTCCTGGCAGCTGTACAGGAATTAGGAACCTCTGCCAGAATCAACTAAGTCACTTTACAAAGTACCTGTCTTTTTAATCTACCATGGGCCAAAGAGGAGGGGAGGGATAAGATTGTCAATAGCTACTTTGAATTTAACCTTAGAGGAGGTAAGTTGAAGGATTTCTCTTTCCAAAGAAAAAAATATGCTATTTCCTAATAATAAAAAATGGGAATATCTAGAAGCTGTTAAGAGAAAATTACAGATCTTTGTGCTGTTTTTGTTCCAACCATTTTCTTTTTATTATTTTTAAGCTAAGCTGGTAAGTTAAATAAGGTCTTCTCCATTTAAAACCTTTTTTTATCTATTAATATTGTCAAGGACAATTTTTTTCCTGCTCTTGTAAGTGCTTTGTTATTTTTAAAACAGAAGAATGAAAGAAAGAAGAATCAAACTAACAGTAATGCAACATTATGTTGAATATTTCAATGCTGAACAAGGTGAAAGAGACAGATTTCTGTATTCTTGTTCCACAGATGTTTACTTAAACCCACAAGCAAAGAAGATAAAAGAAAAAAGCATGATGGCTCACCATGAATCTGTGAAAATAAGCTTAAAGTCTTACAGGCTAATGTAAGATAAAGAGTCCTACAAGGACTATAATACACAGCAGACGAATTTGAATTGTAAGGAGTCTTCCAGCACTGCAAGAGATTGCTAGGGTAAAAAACATTTTGGCACGGAGATACATTTGGATAACCTTGAGGTCTTCTCTCTATGACAAAGGATAACATGTTTGGGGATTAAAATATTCAGTTAACTCTGAGTAAATTCTGGGGGCTACTCTTCAAAAAGAAGGAAGCCAAGAAAAGAAGTGAGTGGGGCCAATGCAATAACTAATTCATTTCAGTTATATCTAAATAAAATTAAACATGGTTAATATTACTCTTGTATATTTAGTAATTTTATCTCTTGTCCTATGTAAAATGACAATTCAGCAGCAACAGACACTCTGGGAATCCCATTGAAAGGCTTTCATGGGATGAAAACTGGAACCTGAGATTGTGCAATTCTGTCACTATTGTAGAGAGTCTAGCACAGTGCTTCTTTCTTAATACCTATCATATTTCTTCTCCTTCTGCTCCCTTGAATGGATGAGCATGCTAAACCATGACAAAAGAATTACTCATCCTCACAGTAAAATTATTAAAAACTGTGAGCTTTTTATGGAACACTATGAGGTGTTAAAAGAATATTGGGTCATAAAAAATACTAATGGTTGGTTGCTTCCACACAAGCAGATTTATTATGCTGAAAGAATTCATTCTTTGCTACCCTGTCACTGATTCTATGCATTTCACAAAAAAAGTACAGCAAGTTCTACCTGCCTATTTCCCTTGCATTACTTATTTCTTAAATGCCCATGCAATTCATTTGTCAAAATCTATTATCAGATGAGTTATGGGTAGTTTTCTAAATTAAACATCTCCATTAGATTAAAATTTTAGGTTGATTTGGGAATTTTTGGCAAGAGAAGAGTGGAATAATGCATGAATAAAGTTTAGAGAAAATGAGAGAGAAAAGATAACAAACATAACAAAGCTGATAGAATCTGAGAAAGGAGTCAGTTAACCACAGAGTTGGAAGGCACCTTGGAGGTCTTCTAATCCAACCCCCTGCTCAAGCAGGAGACCTATACCGTTTTAGACCCAATGGTTGTCCAGTCTTTTTGAAAAACTCCAATGATGGAACATCCACAATTCTGAAGGCAAACTATTCCATTGGTTGATTGCTTTCACTGTTAGGAAATTTCTCCTTAGTTCTAGGTTGCTTCTCTCCTTGGTTAGTTTCCATCCATTGTTGCCTTGCCTTTTGGTGCTTTGGGAAATAGTTTGACCCCTTCCTCTTTGTAGGAACCCCTCAAATATTGGAATACTTAAGTCTTTCAGTTGAACCAGTTGAGAATGAAGTTGGAGAAAAGTTATTAGGTCAACTTTACATGAACTGTACAAAATAATGGGAGATACAACATATTAATATGACTTTTCTCTGTCAGGTTCACTCCTATGGTGATGAGCTTTTGAGCTAATAGGCCACTGTCTATTGCTTGTGAGAGGCCAAGTAGTGGAGCAGCCACTTTCATCTCTGAAGATGCCTAGTATAATTGTTAGAAAAATGCTGGAAAGCCAAATTATTAGATGATGATGCCTAATATAATTGTTAGAAAAATGCTGGAAAGCCAAATTATTAGATGATGGCCTATTAGCCTGGAGGTTCTTCATCATTGGGTAGGAAAAACTATTTATTTGTGTCTCTATGGTATACATATTTAGTATTCTACTAAAGTCATTGTAAAATGAGGATTGGCCCTCCCATAAAATATAGTAAGTCAGCTCTCAGTTGAGAGATCCAGTTTGGTGTAATGGTTAGGATACCAGCTAGAAACTGGGAAAATGTGAGTTCTAGTCCCACTTTAGGCATTAAACCAGTTGGGTGATCTTGGGTCAGTCACTCTCAGTCCTAGGAAGAAGAAGGCAGTAGCAAACTAGTTCTCAATACTTGCTAAAAAATAGCTGCAGGGATAACTCAGGCAGTTACCAGGAATCAGTATTTACTGAAAGACAGCCACACGAAAACACTTTGATGATCTGGGAGGGAAACTGAATTATGGATAAACCTGGTCTATCATGCTACTGACCAGATGCTGACTCATTTCATTGCACCTGAAGGACACACCTTTCCAGGACAGTTCTGTGCTCCAGCCTGTCTTTTTATATGTTCTGCTGTAAGAGTTCTTCAGAGTGATACATTAAGACATGGCTATAGCAGCTGTCTGCACAAGCAGCCACTGTGGGAAACTTAAAATGTGTCCCTGTGAAAACCTGGCACAGAATGAATGCTGTAGAACAGCTGTCTGGGTGTCCAGGCAGAGATGAATAGCAACCTTGCAGGGTTACAGAAGAACAAACAGAAGTAAATGGTGAAGGAAGCAACAAACTTTTTACTGTCTTAAATGACAAACCTTCCTGTCTTAGTCAGCAGAACCTTATAGGCTACCCTGTAAGGCACTCACTGATAGGCGAAATTACTCTGACCCAAACCAATACTTTTCTTGTTTTCCATCCTTTGTTAAATTCCATGTCAACTTTTGAGTTTTCTCTTAACTGAATCTGTAGCTGACACCAAAACAATACTATTAAGAAATCTCTATGCTGAGCAATCATAGGTACAATATCATCTGGAGATAATTTCAATTTCTATTCTTGTGTGGTTGATTTGACTGCAAAGTTTCTGCTGTTTTGGCTTACTTGAGCTGCCAGCAGTTCTAAGAATATTTCTTTAGAGAGAGGCTTACACTGCCATGGTCTGAAGGACACAGATATTCTGCATTTATGTGGCTACATTTTTGTCTGTGATAAAGCAACTGATCTAGTTATCTCACATAACCTCTGCTGCCAACTGACTATGGAGTTAAATGGCTAGAGAGTCCAGATTTATGTCAGTGCCTATCATGAAGCCTCAGCTGATTCCATCAAAACATAGAACTTTAGAAGCAATAAGACCAACATATCCACATGACAAATTCTTAAATGGAATAAAGGAAAAGTAGTTCTTTGAGGAAAATCAGTGCAAAATTCTACAACCCTTTAAAATCACCTCATTTGAATTAAACTGGTTAAAGGAGTAATAAAGTCAAAATAATCTTTAAAAATTGGTTTATCAGTTATGTTTTGTTTTTCAGTGGAAAAAGGATCGAAAATATATCTGGAGCCCAATATTTCCCATATTTTTCTTTTGATATTGTATTTCAACAATGTTATTGTTAGTTGACTTGAGCCTCATCTGCTGACAAAATATCAGGCTCAAAATCCAAGAATAATTAAGAAAAATGTAATTTAAAGGTTTGATTGCAGAACATGCTTTTTCCTTTTTCCAAGAAATTTCACTCAAAGGCCACTTAAGTCTTCAGCACAAGGAGGCCACTTAGTAATTTGCCAATGAGGCAATTAACCCATAATATATTCTGTACTCAGTACTCAATATATGTTACTGTTTTTACTCAGTAAAAACTCAGACTGCTGAGTTTATAACAAATTAAATGTTCAACTTCTGCAGAAAAGTACATAATCTGTTTTCAAAATTTGAGACACGTAGAATAAAATGCTGTACAATGGATGGAAGTGGAGGCTTGCCTGATTCATATTAATGTCTGAACAACTCTCTTGTTATTCTCAGAACAGGTAATGGTCAGCTTAGGAACAATGGCAATATATAGCCATAAATCATCAAACACATCCAAGAAAATGATTACATGACCACTTATGAGGATGACTGCAAAAACCAAATGTTCAAATCAAATTATCAGATAACATGGCATATGCTGCAGCTGAGTGCTCTTAATTAAATAAGTGATCCAAAGGCATATAATAAACCTATAATGTTATTGGCTGTGAGCTACAGAACAATATAGAATACATGAATTGCTGTGTTAAGCAACTATGGTTTGTATTAACACTCAGGAATTATAGTACCTGGCAAAGAGCTGGCCAATTGTCGAGCACAGCCTTTTACCATTACAAGAATAACCAATTCAATCTAATAAAAAATGAACATCTTAATCAAAATATCCATTTCAAAAAATTCAGAAAGTTAACAGATCATGGCATAATTTCATCTATATTTTAACAACCCCAAGTCAAGGTATTTGAGAATATCGATCCTCATACAAAGTCAGTGGGAAAATGTAGTAGATATGTTTTTTTCCTACTTGAGGCAGTCCATCTGTATTATATTAGAATTTCTCATACTAGATATGCCATTTGGTATTATGATTTGTAATGCAACACAGTTGGATATTGTTGGGCTGGGAAGTCTGTCATAGAGTGGAAAATATAAAATAGCATGCACATATTTAGATTTTAATTAACAAAGATAACAGTTGGCAGCAATCGTGTACTATCAATTTTCCTTTAGATATCTACATTTAAGAACGTAGGAGGAAGCTAACCTAACGCTTACCAAGCCTATCATAAGACTGGGGAAGAAATAACTAAATATACCGGTAAATATTTCTTGCAATTATATGTAAGCTGGGATGCAGTTATATCTTGATATTCAAACTATTCCAAATTTTGTGTTAATTAGCAGTCAAAAATTAGATACCAAAATGCATGTATTGGGAAAACTGTCACACAAAAAAGTATACACCATGAATAGCCTATACAAACAAGTTCAAGACGACTTCTGAAAGCATCTGCATCTACTTTTAAAAAATAACAACACAAGTTGATACAGAACAGGACAGAATGATATGAATATGAACTTGAAATGAATATGATCAATTTAATGGTCCTAGAAACTAATCAAGTATACAACAGCTCACTATAAACAGATAAAATCAATAGCCTTACCTTGCTAATCCCAAACAACAGTGTTCAGAGAATATAATGCCACCCATCCTGAGTGTAGTCTTAATGACTACTGGATATGAATGTGTAAATCCTTTTCCTTCCAAGTCATCTAAATAATGATATAGCATTGCCATTTTCTGTGTTGAAATTCTAAAAGATTGGGCTGGTTCACTTATTACATTAACTATGGTTAGTATAAATACAGTGTACTGACTATCACACAAGTGGCTAGCTTTCAACAAAATCAAGTGTAACGTGTGAATTCAGTAACTCTAACTTTGACAATGGAATGAGTCTTTTTCTGCTGCCAAAAACATTTAAACAGAACATCTGGTACAAATTTATGATTGTTCTGTCTATCCCCCTCACACACATACACTTTTTTTGATCAATGTCTCCAAAATTATTAATAATAATAATAATAATTTAATTTTTATACCGCCCTTCTCCCGAAGGACTCAGGGCGGTGTACAGGGCAATACAATAAAATATAACATATAAAAATTAAAAAAATATTAAATATTACAGCCCGATTCAATACATAAATACAATAACATTAAAATACCCCTAAAGCCATCAGACCAGGCCAGCTTGTTCAAATAAATATGTTTTTAGGTCACGTCGGAAGGAGCGAAGGTCGGGAGCCGTCAGGAGCTCCACCAGTAAACGGTTCCACAGGTCTGGCGCGCCCACAGAGAACGCCCTCCCCCTGGGGGCCGTTAGATCACTAACTAGCAAAGGTTAAAGCACCAAAGCAACAGAAAAGTATTAACAAGATATATGGCATTATACAGGACTTATCTGTTAGGTTGTAATAAATTATCTTCATAAATGGTCTATATGAGAGAATCAAAGGGGAACTCTCAAATTTTCAGACCACACCAAGCTGTGTGTGTGTGTGGGGGGGGAAATAGCCCAACACTTTAGAAGACAGACTCAAGATTCAGAAGGATCTTGACAGACTACAACACTGGGCCTTATCCAACAAAATGCAATTCAGTGGTGAAAAAAGTAAGGTACTATACATAGGCAAGAAAAACCAAATGCATGCGTACAGAATAAATGGTATCCAGTATCCATCTATAGAACAGATGGTATTCTATGAGAGGGATCTAGGTGTCCCAATAGACCACCACTTAAGAATGGGCCAGCAGGTTCTGCAGTCCAAGGTTGCATCAATAGAGGGATAGATTGAAGAAGTGATAGTACCTCTTTATACTGCATAGATGAGACCATACTTGGAATAATGTGTCCAGTTCTGGTCACCACGATACTAAAAAATTGTTGAAAGAGTGCAGAGAAGAGCAATGTGAATGATAAGAAGTCTGGAAGCTAAACCATATTGATTGATGGAACTAGGTATGTCTAGTTTAATGAAGAAAAATGAAGAAAAAGTCTAGGGGTTATATAATCTTCCGGTACTTGAGGTGTTGTCACAGAGAAGAAAGGGTCGACCTATTCTCCAAAGCACTTGAGAGAAGGACAAAACACTGGAAGTTTTTTTTTATTAAAAAGTTTTATAAAAGTTACAATACAAACCCACCCCCAAACCACTGGAAGTTTTTAAGAAGAGACTGGACACCCATTTGTCTGAAATGGTATAGGGTATCCTGCCTAAGCACAGGGTTGGACTAGATGACCTCCAAGGTCCCTTCCAACTTTACTATTATGATTATGATTATGACAAGAAGTAATGGTGGAAGTTCATTAAAGAGAACCAACCTAGAACTAAGGAGATTTTTTCTGACAGTGAGAGCAATTAACCAGAAGTTGTGGGTGCTCCATCATTGGAGGTTTTCAAGGGATTGAACAGCCATTTGTCTGAAATGATATTGGATCTCTTTTTTGAGCAGGAGACTTCCAAGGTTCCTTCCATGCCTATTATCCTATGTTCTATGTTCTAAATATTCATAAGAAAATAGTGTTTAGGAATATCCTTGTCCATTGATTTGATTACTGGGATACATTTATATGTTTATTCATGTAATCTTTTTTCTGATACATTAGATATTAAAAATAGTCAGACACATTTCTATTGGCAGAACTGGTTTCTTTTCGGTGGAAAAATCAACCACCTGAAATAAAAAACAACAGGTTTTGGCAAAAGCTACAGAAATAAATTCAGAATTATCAATCATGCCATGTCAGAAGCAAAATACTGCAGGGAGATAAAAGAAATGGCCAGATAATTAAATTATAGAACATTGAAAATGTCAAAGAATGGCAGCAGATGGACATCATTCATGGATTATGTGAGGTATTGGCATGCTGATATACATTCAGTTGCAAAGATGGCAACAGAAACTGCAAATACACCAAAATGAATCCAAGGCTAGGACCAAATGTCTAACAAAACCAGGCAAACTGGCAGAAAAAAAATCTGATTCTCTCTGTGTGGTCCTGAAGCAGTAAACTGTTGGCCCTTCTGAGTTGAAATAATTGCCCTGCTTCTATTTTTGTGAATTCCTCATTCTTCCAATGATATCCTAGAGTTAATGTGCTTTAATTGCAAAAGGAAATCATGCATTGCCAAATACTTCAAGCTGAGCCATCATCCTGTTATCTGATAAACACTAAGGAGATTATTTTCTCCCACTAGTAGAAATATTCAGAAATAACTGACCTAATAGTAATGCCTCATAAGGCATAGCGAGAGGCTTCACAATACTCTTAATACTCCACTAAGTAAGCTTTACGATTTCCAAGCCCAGGCATATGAATTACATTCCAGATCATCTGTACTATATGAAATCACCAAATCCCTCTGGTGTTAAGTTAAAAGAGGGGAAGCAAATTCACCAGCTCTTTGAATGAGCTGCTGAACATGGAGATTCCATTGAATGTACTACATAATGATTATGTCATTCATCCTAAGGGATGTCAACTGGTGGGTCTATTTTCCACTAATTTGAGTAATTACTGTATGCACAAGATTATGTGAAGTAGTAGGTGCAACTATACTTTGTCACTCTGTTTTCTTCTGACAGGTGTGCAGGAGTTATAAGGGTTATATTCTAAAATAGCTGGAGAAAGATAGAAAGGGTTATACACTAAACTCTCTGGAGAAAGCTGACAATGGGACACCAATCCATAGCAATGCTGTGAGTAGCTAGGCTTCCTCCCAGTCGAAATTGCAAATAGCATTTGAGTTTGCATAAATAGCTTTTTCTCAGGCAGAGACTTTAGCATGCATGTTCAGGAGATTCCTTCAAACGCTCCCTTCTTAGAAGGGGAAAAATGAACAAGATGAAGCAAGAAGTTTCTGTGCTTGAACTGGGAATATATGTAGAGTTTATATCTCTGGTTACCCCAGGAATCCAGGGGAGTTCCAGAGACAAAGCAGCAGAGAACTTTATTTTGAAAATCAGGTTACTTCTAAGAAATTGATTACTGCTCTAGTTAGATGTTGGGTTACATTTTATCTATACATGTTACAAGCTTTATTTCTCTGCATAAATGCAGCATTATGTGTTTCAGACTTTTCTCTTTATTAATTTCCCAGGATTTGACATTCTGGGATGTTGAAAGCCACCTGCCTTTAAAGATCATCACTGACAGCAAAGAAGCACTATCAGTTGCTCTGGTGATAGCATTGCATAATGAACGCAAGCTTCATTTATCATCTTAAATATTTCTTCTTAATAAAGTTTAATTTTAACTCTTGTAAAATTTAGTCTATCCACTCTCCTCCTCATTCCATCCCCACAAAAATAAGGAGGGAAGGGCTGGATATTCCAGTCACGTGCCTTATGTTACAATGCCAAAAGAAAAAACTATCAAATTTTATTTCATTTTGTCCACTTTATCTCATATTTTACATAGAAGTCTGCACAAGTTGTGAAATCTTTATGTTGCAGACCAGGATTAGAGGAACAATGCTACATAAGATGATTGCAGCAATAACTACCGAATAGCCACACCATAGCAGCAGGTGAAACTAGCGTGGATACAGCAAGTAGACTTCTGGGAGAGGCAGATATAAATGTCAAGCCTTTCATCCTAACAAATTCAGCCATGCTGATACAAGCAATAAATAGTCTTCCTGAAATATATATATATATATATATATATATATATATATATATATATATATATATATATATATATATATATATATATACCAAGAAGGTTCATTGTATGAAACAAGAAAATGATGTCATTGTCATTGGTAGATAGAGGTTTCCAAATTTCCTTGGTTCATGATGCGTTTAGTAACTCAGTATTTTTTTTTCACAGCACTCTTAAACTGCAGAGTTACCAACAGATATTGAATATCACCGTGTTTCCCTCACAAAATACCCTGCAGCATCCTGTGACTGAAGAAATGAAGAAATCACAAACTGAGTTATAAGTTTTTTTTTAAACTTGTATCCATTTGGTTGACTCCGACTAATCACAGACACAAAGGCATTAGACCCTGGAAAGGTGGTTTCTTTATATCTCCTTATAAGGATTTAGAAGATGTTTTATTTTCTAAAAACACACATATAAAAGAGATACCTGAATGCTTATATTCTATGCTATCTAATACTATTTAATTACTATTACTATGACAATCTTTATAGTATATGCTATACTATTATTGAATATACTATATTCTATTATTATCACTTACCGGTACTCCTCTATTGCAATTACCTATATGCTACAGTCTACACTAGTCTATTACTAGTTTGCACCAACATTTCTTTCTTAAGCCTGTTCTGTCTTAAATCTCCTTTGAGATTTCTTCCTTTTCTGCTAATAGCCAGCATTGTAGAGCTCTTGCACCTTTTATATGGTGCCTTTTATACAGATACCTCATCCAAAGTCCATCTAACAGTGAGATGGGCAGCATATAAATTTAATAAATTTAATAAATATGTTGTGCTTTGTCTTGCCAGACTTCTATACCTCTTTTTCTCTCTTTTGGAGCATTCACCTCTTCTGAGTACACCTTGGCTGCTGTACTTTCCTGGTGGCTGCAAAGCTCCAAATTCCACATCTCCTTCCATCTCCTATGTCAAAATTGCAGCTTTATTGGCAACTTGGCCAAGCTGACTGTTGTGTAGTCAGTTCTTTGCAGGCATTGAGCAAGATGGAGGGTTCAAACAGCAACAGGCTTTGTTGAAGGTCAGAACATAACAGAAGCAACATAGGAGCTGCTGTGCAGCTATTTATACAGTTGGTCGATAGCCGGCGACCAATAGGTTTAAAGCAGTAGTTTCCCACCCTACTTAGCCGGCTGGAGACAGCCAGTCTAGGCTGGCCCAGCAACCGTTACAAACATACATGTGAATTTAAGCAATTATCAAACGGTACAAACAAGCAAGTACTGTCAGCATATAAAAGACCAGTGTATTTGCCTAAGATAGCTTTTACTAATCTAGTGCCTTTCAGATCCACTTGAACTGACTGAAAATACTGAGTACTGCAGTCCCAGTAAATAAGAGTATGTCAGGTTGGGAGAATCTGATCTATAAGACTGTTTATTTAAAATCATAGAGTACTACTCTAATCACTGTTCCATTCTCAAAGGAAGAAAGCAATGGAGAGAAAGATGATGAGAAAGGGAGGAAAGTGGGACATTTTGATGAACACAATAGTATGGGGTAAACTGCATGTTCTTGAATTTGTAGAGAGGCTTTGGAAAAGTGTAATCAACATTATCCTTTTTTCTAATCAACATTAGAAAAAGAATAGAAATTATAAGGATCACTTTTATTAGACTCTTCTCAACAGAAAAATGTAAACATTTACAGTATATTGGTTGAGCTAAATGATTTCTCTTTTGTCTTTTGACCAGTAGCTTTAAAGTTGCTTTTGAATATTTAAAATCTATTTAAATCATTAGGAGATATTTTTCAAACATAGCAACTTTAAGAGGTGTGGATTTCAACTTCCAGAATTTCTCAATCAGCATGCTGGGAAATTTCCTGGTTAGAGAATTCTGGGAGTTGAAATCCACACCTCTTAAAGTTGCTAAGTTTGAGAACACTGATATATATACTGAACTAAGAGATACTCTCACTCTTATCAATGCAAGAAATATAATTTTGCTGATGTATCCCAATCTTGTATAAATTTTGCACAACACAGGAAAGGCTGAAAACTCTGGCAGAGTCAGCTGAATTCATTTCCCTTAAGAGAAATCCTCAGCTGCTGCATTGAGTGCAGATCAAGAATATCCTAAACACTTAGTTTGATTATAACTAATAGAGAATTTTACCAGTTGGATTTATTTCTTAAACCTTTTGATACTTTCTAAATTAAAGGCAGAAATAACAGTTTTAGAAAAGGATGGAACCTCATCAAAGTCAAACCACCTTAGAGTAACAGGGAGAGGTAATGTTATAATATAATCCACAATAACTTAATGATGTTAAATGAAATACATATTATAGCAAAAACACATTTTAAAATGCTGGCCCTCTTCTTGTACATTTTGGTTCAGAAATTTAGATGTGAAAATGTACTATATGATAAAAGTAAAATATAATATAATATAATAATTTAATTTAATTTAAAATGAACTTGAGAATAAATGGAATGCTTAGACTAGTCCTGTGTTGTACAGGAGTAAAAATATATGGAATGTCCTATTGATTTTTAAATATTAATGGATAAATGCTTATGGTACCATCATTATGATAATGTTAGAGGTGAGTTTTCTGTTAAAAGTTTTTGTATGGAGATTGGCAGAGGTCTAAAATGATTTGCAGCAAATATGGTGCAGTGAAGAGAAAGAATCTAAACATCAATAAATAAAAGACCAAATTAGTTGCATTTGACAAAGACAATAAACTGAACTGGTGCAAGGTAGTCCTTGATTTATGACTGCAATTGAGCTTAGAATTTATGTTGCTAAGTGAGAGATTTGTTAAGTGAGTTTTTTTCGCATTTCACAACTTTTCTTGCCACATTTGTTAAGTGAATCACTGCAGTTACCTTTTGCGACCTTCTGACAAGCAAAGTGAATGGAGAAGGCAGATTCACTTAACAATGGTTGTTAAGTGAATCTGGTTCCCCATTCACTTTGCTTGTCAGAAGGTCGCAAAAGGTGATCACATAAATACAAACCAAATAAATACAAAATGAATAATAGCTGGATGAATATAGATTAAAATACAAAAGAGAGTCGTTGGTGCAAAAGAAGTACAGACTGACCGTACTGAGAAAATAAATTATTGAACCAGAAAACAAATATGTAGAGTGAATGGGTTGAGACAGATGGGAACAGTAAAAAAAATGTATTTGGACAGAACTGACAAGATCCTCAAAGAAAGAAGCGAGATGTTTAAAGAACAAAAGACAATGGATAAAGTGATTTGTGAACAAATAGAATGGTAGAAAGATATATTTGATTTATATATGAAATTTATAGGCTACACAATTCTATCAGAACTCTGAAGTATAGAAATGTATTTTATACAGTACTGATTTAAACTATAGTAGATATAGTTAAGGTCCCATTATATTTTCATGCCTTTAGTTCCCACTGCTATTTTTTACTATTTCTCATAGGGGACTGTATAATGTTGGTTATCCTTGAAAGGAATAATGTGATATATTTATGTAGGTATAGAAAACATTACAGATCCAAAAAAGGTGAGGAAGTTCATCTAAAGGTTCACAATGACATTCTTTAAAAAGTGGCTTTACTAGAAGTCATCAAGTATCTTAGATACTTCTATAAGGTTTTCATCTTTCATTTTTTATTTACAAAAGCTTTTATATTGTACACTAACCATGTTGCTAACTACAAAATTGAACAGGAACATCTGAACAGAAATTCATTTAACTACATGCATTCATCTCAGATTATGTTACATTTAATGGACTACTAATTATACATTGGCTGACTACCAAAGTAGACTGTAAATAGGTACAACAGCCCTATCAGCAGACAAGATGGTACCATATATTGCACTAAAAATAGCTTTATTTTTGTTTGTTTTTAGGGGATATTTCTATGATATTTTTTAAGAAAGCAAAGTCTTTTTCAAACATTATTTTGACAACAGAACAGCTATGATAAATAATTATAAGGTACCCAAATTATTTTTAAGGCTTCAGAATAGTATAATTCCCTTTAGGGCACATTTAGAAGATTTTTTGGCTTCAAGAGAGTTAAAAATAAATAATAAATAATAAACCTTTATTGTCAAAGTACAACATGTGTACATTGAGATTAGCTGAGCCCCCCCCCCGTGCTCTCTCCCCCCAACACACAGTGACAACAAACCCTCCATCCTACCACACCATGTGAACCAACTACACCACACACCGGCCTCCCAAGTCAATTCTGCATAAGATTATGTCCCATTTAAAAGCCTAACAGCCCACGGATAAAAGCTATTTTTCAGCCTGTTGGTATGGCTGGCTATATTCCTATATCTCCTACCGGATGGTAGGTCTTCTTTTATTTACTGGAAAGATGAAAATATTATACTATAATAAAAATGAATAATTCAAGACTTGCAGTTCCTTAGAAAAATCTGGCTTTACAACAAGAGAGGAAGTTAGATATGTTGGCTGACCTGGGTTGTCAAAGTGGAAGAGGTGAAAGCATGATGAGGGCTATGTGTCAAAAGTATAAAAAGCCACCTAGGTTCGTGGAAAAATAAAATTAGCTTTTTTTGCCTGTGAAGAATTCTATTCTACTTCAGGATTCACTGTTATGTAGTGATATAAAATTGAGAGAGAACATTTACTGTTTAAAAATGAGACTCAGATTTCTTATTTCATTGAAATACAGCAGTTGTTCCATCTTATTGGTCAAACACTGAAAAACTGAAACCATTACATAATCTGAGAGGACATGGAGTTTAGCCTTTAGAGATAGTGATATTATGGTTTACGATGATTTGTTAAGCTTTAAATATTTATTTTAAATCTTTTGTAAAATGCTTAGGGATTGTGAGAACTTAGTGTCATAGAAGCCAAAATAATGAAACAAATAATTTTGTAACAATTTTCATTTACTTAAAATATATTTCCTATAAAGGTAACATAAAACTTTTATTCCCTACACTTCCAAAATATAATATAAAACTGTCCACTGAATTCACCATTTAAAAATCCAACTGTATCCAATCCAATAGCAATTTCTAGGTAGGAAGCTTGGAATGAAAACATCCGAGTCAAATATATTGGAATCACACAAAATTTTAGAAATCTGTATGCTCACATTTATAACTAAAGTCTAATTTCATATTTAGTTTTTATAGCAACTGTGCTATAAAGTGTTCTCCCTAACCTCAGCTAATGCTGATACAAATTCAAGATTTGAGAACAGTGATTTCCACTGCTATTTTTAATTAAAGCATAAATAAGAGGTGAAATAAAAAGTATGAGCAAAACAGATTCACGACTGAGCTAGCAAAAAATCCCTGTCATTCAAATAATTCAGTGATATAAATATTATCTAAAAGGAACAACCAACATTCTTTGTAGGCTCGGTTGCAAAACAAAACAAAACCTTACTATTAGAAAATTATTCTACGTAACTTCCAATTTAATCTGCCTGCATAACACCCCCAATTCCCCATATCCAAACCACAAAATGCAAACATGCCACTGAGTTCAACTACAAAAAAAAAAAGAAAGTAAGCTTGATTTTTATTTATTAAACAACAGCAAATATCAAAATAATTTACTGGCAAAACAAAGATAAAGGTCAGGCAAAATCAAAGACACGAACAGGCAATAATTTATATTATCTCTGTCTAGTTATTATATTTAAAAATACAGAAATTTCCAGAGCCACTGGAAACAATATTGTATGTATTTGACATCAGCAAACTCACCTGCCTTCAGTTATTCCAGCCTTAACTCTTAAAGTACACAATTACAGAATAATCAAAATAGTACGTAAAACACCAAGTGATCCCTCTTTTATTCTGCACCAGTAAACTATTTGATCCATACAGTAAGAATGATGTATCCAATACTTATCACCTAAGAAAGCACCCCTGGATATTACTGTCACCTGTTCATACATTCAGCTGATTACACGAATGGCTTAAATCAGGTAGAAAATGAGAAATATAGGCTTACCCCCACCTCTTACTCTCCCCAATCTCCACCTATTCACATCGGTGTCTGAAGAAGAGTTATAGAGTTATTCATGTGTATGAATTTGAGGAAGTGTCCTCTGAGTGATTTACTTTCAGGCTTTTAGATCCCAAAGAGAGCTTTACTAAGAGTTAAGCAAATAAGAGTACAATTTACTTCAAATCTCTGTTTGAAATATACAGATGTCACCATTTCCTTAAACAGCAACATACACAATATGTATAAGTTACCAATAAAACTAATACTTAGAATTTATTTATAAAAATAAATTTATATGATATATTTCTAGAAATTGATAGAAATTCATGTGTTAGAAAACAACTGTCAAAAACAACATTTTGTTGGACTTGTAATAAGGGTAATGCTTCTTTAAAACATGTTTTTACAATGTTCTATATGAATTTTGAGAGAAAGTAGAGAATTATATAGCTATGATTCTGTGAAAAATGCTGAAGTTTTCAAAGGATAATATTCTTTTGATTTACATACCTAGTACTTACAATTTGACAATCGGTCAATATAAATGGATTCTCTGAGACCTTACTATAATCAAAAGACTGATATTGCTGCATTGGAAATATAAATATATGATTTATTTTACTGATTGTATTGCCACCTATCAGTGGATTGCCTATAGCAGTCTATAGAAAGAAATATAATGAAATGTAAGATTGATTTATTCAAAACACAGTAGGTTAAAAAAATATAAATGTGTTAGAAATATATACAAATAATAATTGCATTAAACTAAATATAGAATTGTAACCATTTACTGCTAACATGATATACTTTTTTCTTTGTTATATTGTTATACGGTCCACTTTGTTTTTGTTTTTCTGTTGTTTTTTTGTTTGCTAATGTATGCATTTTTGTCTTGTGTTTTGGTTTTTTTCCTGTGTTTTTTTTTTTGTCGGTTAA
Organism: Vipera ursinii; assembly: GCF_947247035.1. NCBI lineage: Eukaryota > Metazoa > Chordata > Lepidosauria > Squamata > Viperidae > Vipera > Vipera ursinii. The sequence goes on along the minus strand of NC_139518.1, from coordinate 49,160,609 downwards.
TATTTTAAAAGCTGTAAAGGAATATTTTTTTTAAAAAAAAATAAATACTTTAGAGAAAGGAAGAATTGCATTGTTTTAAGTATGAGACAGAAGAGGTGTTTTCAAACTTCCTTTTTAATTTTAAAATATACCCTTGTGTCCTATGCTTTCACAGGGCTGTGGGATTCTTCAGCAGAAAAATCATGTATGAAGATATTTCCAAAAGTGCTGCAAAGAGGGAATCTTGGGGAATCCTATGGTGATTTGGACTTGGAAACATGGGTCTTTCCTAACACAATCCCCCTCTTCAGAAGTACTTCCAGCACTGCTCCTGGAACCATGAGATGTGTGTCATGGAGGAATTTTAAGAAGAGTTAACTAAAATTTCATTAAAAGGAGACTGAGGTCACCATAATCATTTAGAATACATTTTAAAATAAGAAGATTGAAGTTGTCCATCCACCTCAGAGACTTCCTAAAGTACACTTTCTGAACAGCTGATTTTTACTCAATCTCTGCAAGTAATGTTGCTTTTCAAAAAGTAGACAGTTAAAAAAAAGATTTCCTAAATTTCAGCCATCTATGATCTAAGGATTTTGCTTGCATGCACATTTCTGAGATAGACAGATAGAAAGATAAGAAGGAGGAAGAGAGAGAGAGAGAAGTAGAAATGTGAAAATATTCCTTCCTGCTATTATCACTGCTACCCAAAAGTCTTACTGAATAACAGTCTCTAATCCTTATTTGTATTTATGATTTTTCTCATGTAAGAAAATCAAGGTAAAGTATTAAGATTTTATAATTCAGAAGCTTTTAAAATCACATTTAATTCTAACTGGACCTTTGACTTTATAACAGAACCCCATGCTGAATTCTACTGAGGGTCGTCGTTTTTTTTAATCACTGGAAAACTGACACTGTAAACAGGTCAAGCACGGAAGAAACAATCTTCAAACTCCTAGCAATTAAATGTGTCAATTTTCATTCAGCATATTGTTCTTTTCTTCCCTCCCTCCTCTTTTCCTAATGCAGACCTTGTATGTTGGAATGGCAGGCGTCAAATACTTCTCAACATCTGCCTAGAACATCCCACACCAACAACCTTTCTTTAATTTCTAAACACATAATAGCTATATCTTCCAACACAGGAACATTTCAGCAATTCCGAGAGAGTTTGACACCTGATGTCTTGGGTCAGTAGTCTGAAATCTGCCCTGAATAAAAAACGGATTTTGTTGGACTGATGGAATCTTAGACCTTATGCTTCTTTTTAATTTCCCTGCTTGCAACAGGCTACTGTAGATTTTCTTTTTTTCAATTTTGAATTCATCTCTCCAGCTTTTTACTTTCTCTTTTGATACTCAGAATGTCTACCAGCTCAATAATGTTTCTAGAAGTCAAAATAACCTGTCAGAGTCAATGGAAAAGCTATAAGCTTAACTGTCATTCCTTCCAAAGAGTTGGATTTACTGGCTGGCAGAAGAGAGATATCATCAAGGTGCCCTCTTACACATAGGCCCTGCTCATATAATCTATTGCCAGGAAGAAAAAAATATATCTGTGTGCCAAGAAAGTCTGATTTTTCCCAATGGAACCATTTAAATTATTTATAAGGATATGAAACTTTAATTGAATATTAAAATTAATATTGCAGTCAGAACAACTGATCTTTAAATGCCACTTATTTTGCAATGGCAGCATTGAGAATACTGATACGCAGTTTGAGAGCACCAATATGAATCTTTACTAAGAAACTGAAATCCACACTGCTTGATAAAGGACAAGTCAGAAAGAAGGTAGCAAGAACAGTGGGTTCCATTAAGCCAATTATTTCAGGTTTTCTTGGTCACAGGATGTTTTGTGGTTCTTGAAACAGCCATACCATATAACTAAGTTCTCTTCCTTCTACTCAGTCCCAAAAAGGATGAGGTGGGGGCATGTCAAAATATAGCTTTAGAACTCAAATGTTTATCCTCTCTTGTTCCTACTATTCTTACGGATTCTTTTTTAATTTGTTTATGCTGCTGAACTGATGTGCCCAAGATTATTCAGCGGGAAGGTAGGCATCCCCATAAATATCTGAAGATCTTCTAGTTTTGTCAATGCAGACCAGCCAATACTGAAAAGAAACACATGCAGTGACACAACAGCAAAAGCCACACTTCAAGTTTTAATGTTGTAATGCTTGAAGCCACAACTTCAATTTACTATTCATAAAGAAGAATCCATAAAAAATGAATTTGATGGATTCTGGTATGAAATACCACATCTGCAGTCAACTATCAAAACTGATATGTCAATGATAACTGCAGCATAATTATATGAATGAAAGAAAGAATGATAATTGAAGGTTTTCTGGGAGAAGTTGATGAAGTGGTTGCTGGGAATGGCACTGTCTCCTTTTTAATTCTACTTTAATTCTACTGTGTCTTCTACCTGTTATGTGACTGGGTCAAGCACCTCCCCTTCTTCTCCTTCCTTCCAACAGGAATAGTGGGGAAAGAAATAAAGAGGAGAGTGATGGAACACTTGAAGGATAAGAGCTATTTTAGAAGGGGAAGGCAAGGAAAAAGATATTGGACAGATATAAGCCTCTATCAATTTAACTCTTTTTGTACAACTAGTCCTTGACTTAAGATCACAACTGAGACCAGAATTTCCATTGTGAAGTAAGGCAGTCATTAAGTAAGTCGTGCTCTTTTTATTTTTTTTTGCCATGGTTGGGCAAATCTCTGCAAGTTGTTAAACAAGCCAAGCAATTGTTAAGCAAACTTGGTTTCCCCCCCCCCCCCCATTGATGTTGCTTGTTGGAGTTGGCTGGGAAGGTTGCAAATGGTGGTCACATGACCCAGGATGCTGCAATTGTTGTAAATACATGCCAATTGGCAAGTACCCAAATTTTAATCATTTGATTGTGAGGAGGCTGTGACTGTTATAAGTGTGAGGAACAGTGTAGGTCATTTTTTTTTCAGTGCTCTTATGACTTCAAACAGGCACTAAGCAAATGGTCTACCCATATCTCCTAAGCAGCAAGGATGAGCCCTACAAAAACATGGCAACAGCAAACCCAACTCCAAAGGCATTCCTCATGGTTGGTCCTCTTAGTGAAAAATGACTTCCCCAGCATAAATTCATCCTTACATATGCTGGCTTTCTGACCTTATAAGCCATTGGCCACTAGAGGCAATAATTGCAGATATGTTGGCAGAGGGACCCCATAATTTTATCTCTCGTTCTTGTCTAATCTTATTTTGCAATTTCTACATAATATGAATCCTGTTGATTAGATTGATATTTTCAGGGGTTTTATCTCTTCCTTCCTTTCTTACTTCAATTCTCTTTTTCTTTTGTCAAGCACCTGCACAGTTCAGCTTCTTATTGTTTTGCTTTGTAATGGAGGAAAGCATAACATAGCTTTTATTGTAGATAGACATACTAACCCAAGCTTTCCTATCACTATGTTATTTCCTAACTAATGTTTATCTGTATTTTCTTTCATGCAAGCATCAGCCTCAAGAATGCTTTTTTTTTTTTTTACAAATGTTGTACTTCTCAATGGAGTGCTACTGTCTCCGGCTTGCTTTCTGCTATGCAAAACTTCCTGCTGTCCAATAGCATTCCTCAACCACGCCCCATATTTACAAGTTATTATTTGAGGACATATCTCAAAAGATAGAATAGTTTCTTGCTTCAAAGCAGAGTCACTCGCCCCGTCTTGTTTCACACATTTACTGTAAATAATACAGTTCAAGCTATTCTGGCTGCATGACACATAAATCAAAAATACCACCAAAGAGATAAAAGTGTTAAAAGATAAATCAATCAAACCAACGAAGGCATGCACCATTGATTTCTTATCAATGCTTCAGTCTAAATATAAAACAGGCAAAATCAACAAGATCATAACAAATAAAAGAGTGTGAGATGGACAATCATTAAAGAAGCACTGTGGTCTAGTAATTCAGTTATGAAAGGGTGACTTCATAATTAAAAGGCATTCATTGCTGAGTAGTCCTGGGGTTTTCTGCCTCTAGCTGACCCCAATATATTCAATACTCTTTTTGAATAAAGTGAAGTGGACAGATTTGACAGGGTCCACTTGAAGAGAAAATTAGTATGCCTGCTTCTTCTCTTGACTTTTCTATATAAATTCATTTTGGAGGTTATCTGCTGTGTGTGCCCCTTATCTACCACCTGTAAGTAAGGGCCATAATAACATAATTTTCTTTATAAAGTCATTTTTTCAAATTGATCTGATTTGTCTAAGACTTTCACTTCACCTTTCACTTTGAAACAGCTACCCTATGAGGGTAAATGAGGGAGCTTAAAATTAGTGAAAGTGCTGAAATGTTCCCGACAGCATCTCTATATTTATTGCAGTCATAAACAGTGCATTAAAATTTCAGTCAGTTTGCATATGGAGAAAAAGAAGAGGGTTAAAACTGGCTGTCACAGCAGGGGCAAAAACCCCTTGATTTACTGTCCTCTCCTTCTGCTTCTTTTCCATCTCCTTCTGTTCATCTCAGGACAACATAAAATTCAAACTATTTCAAGAACACTTTAAAAGTGAAATAAAATTCAGTCTGTGAGCCTTAACATACTTCCCAGTAAGTATGCTCCATTGAATATACACACAGTTATGTTGCAAAAGAAATTATGCTATGTAGGTGCTGCCACAAAACTTCTAAGGTTTTACAAATCACTTTCAAAAAAGACTTCACAGCTGGGAGGATTTCTATCCTCTTCCACTCCTCAATCATATTCTACCTTTAGTTATATACCACTTAAATTGTTTGATTAACAAAGGCATTCTTTATTCAAGGAATCAAAGAAACCCCTGCTAGCTTTTGGGTTTTCAGGATGGGCAGAATAAGGGGAATACAGCTTTTGCTTTTTTTTTGTTTCATTAGGCAAAACACTTATTAGGACACAAATGCAGTTTCCCTTTTGAGACTGGTTTACTTTAAGCTGCATTTGTCCTTATGGTTACATTTTGTTTGTGCGCATGCCTTTGAATCACTTTCATAGCCTCCCCTGGAAGAAAATATGCAAACATCCACAAAAGAGCATTCATCAATAGTTTCTAGAAAGGAGACACAACACAGCATTCCTGTGACAGGAAGAATAGTACAGTATCCCAGATTTCCTTAGGGGGGAGTTGGGGAAAGGTGAATATTGGTGACAGGAGATACAATTATTTGGAGAACAAAAACTATAGTTTGCAGACTGAACAGGCAATGTAGGGAGATATGTTGTATTCCTGGAGCAAAAAGCAAAGATGTTACTGAGAACCTTACTAACATAATCAACCCCATGGATTACTACCCCTTTCTTCTCCTACATGTGGGGACCAATGACACAACAATGAATTGAAAAACAATAACAAGGGATTACGAACAGTTAGAAAAGAAAGTTAAAGAATTAGAAGCACAAGTGATGTTTACATCTATACTTCCAACAAAAGGCCAACATCTAATGAGAGAGGCAAAGGATTTTAAAAATGAACCACTGGCTTAAAAATTGGTGTTGTCAAAAGAACTTTGGTTTCTTAGACCATGGTCTGCGTTATCTACTGGCAAGGGATGGAGTGAACCTCACAAGAACTGGAAAGAATATATTCAGAAAATTACTGGCTCATCTTATCAGAAGAGTTTTAAACTAAAATTGAGGTGGGAGAGGGGCCAATCTTCAAAACCTTTAGAACCTAATTCCAAGCAAAAACCACCAGATAACCAACCTTATAAGGAGGTAGAGAGTAAAGTGAAAGAAGAAGAAGAAAAGGAAAAACACAATGAAATAGAGAATGATGGAAAGGATGGAAAACCCATTTACAAAGTAGGAGATATAACAAATATACCCCAAAATATAAGAAGTATACCCAAGATCCACAAAGGACTTAAAATGCCTATACATGAATGCTCAAAGTTTAGGGGGAAAAACTTGAACTTGAAGTACTAGTACATAAAGGTAGATATGATATACTGAAAGATGATGGGATGAAACTCATGACTGGAATGTATTGATGGAATGATACAAACTAATGAAAAGAAACATACCTAACAAAAGAGGAGGTGGAGTTGCATTATACATAAAAGATCAATACATATAGAAATCCATAAAACCAAGGATAAAAACCTTCTAGAATCCATATGGGTCAATATAAAACGAAAAAAAGATTAACATTGCTATAGGAGTATACTACAGACCAACCAACCAAGCAGAAGAAATAGATGAACTCTTTGCTAATCAATTAACAAATGTATGTAGGAAACATGCCACAGTAGTAATGGGAGACTTTAACTACTCTGATATCAACTGGGACACAAACTCTGTGGCACGTGGGAGATTAAACAGATTCTTAACCAACCTAGCTGACAACTTTGTCATCCAAAAGGTAGAGAAGGGAACTAGAGGCAAATCTATACTGGACCTAATTCTTACTAATAGGAAAGAAGTGATAGAGGGAGTTGAAGTTGCCAGAACTTTGGGCTGGAGTGACCACATCATACTGGAATTCAATATAATGCAAACAGAAGCAATAGAACATAATCCAGCTAGTGTCTTAAACTTTAAAATAGCTGATTTTAACACATTCAGAGAAAGCCTAAGAAAAATTCCATGGATTAAAATCCTAAATGGAAAACAACTCAAGAAACATGGGAAACTCTGAAAAATATTATCATAAAAGCCCAGTCCAACACAATACCACTAAAAAAGAAAAACAAGAAATCCAAGAAGAAACCAACATGGTTGCACAAAGATCTCTCTGATAAACTGAAAGACAAAAATTAAAAGTACAAAAATGGAAAGAGGGACACATAATTAAGGCAGAAATCAGCAGATAGCCAGAATCTGCAAGATGAAGTCAGGAAAACAAAGGCTCAGAAAAACAAAGACTTGTAACAAAAAAGTTTCTTTCAACATATAACTAACAAGAAAAAAGTCCAGGAAACAATAGGTTCACTTAAAAGAGAAGATGGCAAGGAAGTAACAGGCAGCAGAGAGAAAGCAGAATTGCTTAACTCATTATTTGCATTAGTCTTCACACAAAAAGAAACTATAGCCCAACCTACCAAAAACCTAACTGTAATAGATGGACTAGAAATAAAAATTAAAATAAGCAAGAAAATGGTTAGAGAATACCTGTTTGATCTTAATGAATATAAATCACTGGGACCTGACAGATTACATCCAAGAGTTCTGAAGCAACTGACAGATGTTATCTCAAAAACATTTTACCATATATTTCAAAAATCCTGGAATAATGGGGAATTACTTGAGGATTGGAAAAGAACTGATATGGTTCCTATCTTCAAAAAAAGGAGCGGGGTGGGAACCAGACCCAGAAAACCAATCAGTCTAACATCAATAACTAGGAAGATACTGGCAAAGATAATCGAAAAACAGATCTGCAGATGTCTAGAAACTATAATTATAACTAAAAGCCAGCACGGGTTTGTTCAAAACAGATCATGTCAAACCAATCTTATTTCATTCTTTGACAAAGTGACTGAATTAGTAGGCCAGTGAAATGCTGTGGACAAAGTATATTTAGATTTCAGCAAGGCATTCAACAAAGTAGACCACAACCTACTTCTTGGTAAATTAGAAAAATGTGTGATAGACAGCATCACCACCAGATGCTGGCTGACAAACCATACTCAATGAGTAGTCCTTAACGGTACTATATCTATACGGAGGGAAGTAAGCAGTGAGATACCACAAGGTTCCATCTTAGGCCCAGTACTCTTCTATATCTTCATAAATGACTTAGATGAGGGAATACAAGGGAAAGTCATCAAATTTGCAAATGACACTAAGCTGGCAGGAATAACCAATATCCTAGAAGACAAGCTTGGGGTCTAAAAAGATCTTGACAGACTTGAATAATGGGCCCTACGCAACAACATGAAATGTAATATGAAGAAAAGCAAGGTTTTACACCAGGCTAAGAAAAACCAAAGGTAGAAGTACAGATTAGGTGAAGGCTGGCTCAAAAAACAGTTACTGTGAGAGGGACCTTGGAGTCCTAGTGGACAATCACTTAAACATGAGTCAGCAATGTGAAGCAGCAGCTGAAAAAGCTAATACAATCCTTGGTTGTATAAAGTATCCAGTTTTGGTCACATTATTAAAAAGATATTTAGACTTTGGAAAAAATGCAAAGAAGATCAACTAAGATGATTAAAGGCCTGGAGACTAAGACATATGTAGAATGGTTGTGAGATATGGGTTTGTCTAGTCTAGCGAAAAGAAGGACTAGGGGGTCAATTTATTTTCCAAAGCACCAGAGGGCAGGACAAGAAACAATGGATGAAAACTAATCAAGGAGAGAAGTAACCTAGAGTTAAGGAGAAACTTCCTAACAGTGAGGACAATTAACCAATGGAACAACTTCTTTGGAAGTTGTGGGTGCTTCATCACTGGGGGGGAGGTTTAAGAAGACACTGCACAGTCACTCATCTGAAATGATATAGGGTCTCCTGCTTGAGCAGGGGGCTGGACTAAAAGACCTCCAAGTTCCCTTCCAGCTCTATGATTGATTCTGATTGATTGACATCAGTTAACTGCCAGATGGCTCCTGGGCAACTGCCTGGATTAGTCCCTGTGACTTTTTTGGCAAGATTTATTGGAAGTAGTTTACCATTGCCTCCTGTCAAGGTTTTGATAAACAAGACCAAACAAATCAGTACTCTGAGGCTTGAGATTTCTTCAAAGAACATGTTTATTGATTACATAGTATCGGCATGGTCAAAAGTGAAAACAAGTCTGAAATACCCTTTAAAGAGAGGCAATACTACAAAGTTGAACTTCCCACCCTAATGCTATGCAATCAGCTACATTCCCCAATAGAAATGTTTGGCAGGCTTTCTAACCAAATGCTCACACTCCCATCTAACTAACAGAAATGACCTTGGTTCCCATGAGACAATAAAATGTTTAGACTAGTAGAAATTCTCCACACCCCTTCCATTCTTGTGGCAACCTAGAACGAGCAAAATGGTTGCAGCCAGGTTTATTGTAGAGTTGACATCTCCTTTCTAAGGCTGAGAGAGGTGACTAGTTCAAGATCACCTGGGTGGCTTCATGCCTAAGATGGACTAGAATTCAAAGTCTCCTGTTTCCTAGCCTGATGCCTTAACCATTACACCAAACTGACTCTGTTCATGGTCACATACCCAGACTAATTCTAAATATTTTTGCTTTTTATCTCATGTTTGTTCTGATCTTTATTTCACATTGTCTGATGAAGAGTTCCAAAGAACTCAAAACTTTGCACAGACTTTTGTGTCATTTAGACAAAACTGTTGCCTGCTTTTGTCGCGTAGACTGTTTTTTTTTCTATACTTCATTCATTCACAGAGCATTTGTTTCTTGTTTTCCCAACCCCTTTTTTCTGAGCTAAATCAAATCTATTCCCCATTCTCTTACTCCATTTTCATGAGCACACAGCACGTTGCAAAAGGTTAATATAGCTTTCAAACTCTGCTATGGTGAATGACATGTTAATGGTGTGCATGTCATCTTAAATAATTCATAATGCTAACAATAATGTGACTCAGCACTTAATTTGTCTCCATTTGTCAGTGGGTAGAGAACTTAGCATTCCTAGGGATGCTCCTGCCTAGGTCAGTAATAGCCACATTCCTTTCTAACTGAGACAAAGAAACACAGGAAAGAAAAGGGACATTTTAAAAGAAATATTAAATATCTAGTGTGGTTCACATCATTTGACTCTACATCCAAAAATGGGGAACATATCAGTCATATGTATTATGAAAAACTCTGCATACATGCTCCTAATGTAAATCACAAATTCCCAGTCAGTTCACTAAAAAATGAATCATATCCAATTCTCACTAGCAGTGCCATAAAATATCTGAAAATAATAACTGGTTTTCCCACTACAGATTATGGTTCTAATAATAGGCAACCTTTTGTTGAGCCGTAGGCATACTGGCTGCCATTCAAAATGTTTAGCTTCAGATTCATGCACATTTAGGATGCACTCCACACAATTTGCAGAGTACATCCACTGCCTCAGGCAATGCACATGTAGTCCACATTTTCATCAGAGGGACCCAATGGTACTTTTTTCCTGGGTAGATGATTTTTCTTTTAAAAAAACTGGTTTAATATTTGTTATTGTGAACAAAGAAATTTTCATTCACAATTTATAAGGTTTCCTGCTTAATAACTGGAATAATAGCATATCATTGTTTCAGTCTAAATATATTGAAAGGGCAAATGTGAATTCAGTTGGCTGAAGCTCCCAAGATACTACATAAATACCTTTTGGGAGATGTTATGAAATATCCCATACCATGGAAAGCACCAGAGAAATTTGAATGGTCCCACAACCATAAGAAAGTCCCATTCTGTGAATGTTTTGTCTATAACTCTTCAAGACTTTGAATCCTCTCTTACCCCACAGAGAATAGGTGAAGCAGATTCATTGGAGCCCCAGATATTACATAGAGGTTCCTGGTTGTTAGTTGAAACTCTTGTTTAAGTGGAAAGAAAACACCTGAACTCAAGAATAGAGGAAAAAATGGTCACAGCTAATCAAAGCCACAAATTCCAAAAATATCTCCCTATTTTGTCAAAATGTTCACATAACATTACACAGCTCCATTATAATATCCCACCCTCCACTTCCATGCCCTTTATTGTGATCCATGTGCTAGCACTTATATGATGGATATACTATTTGCCTCACTTCTGCAGTGCCCTCCAGTCGCATGCAAGGAAGTCAAAACTCTCATTAACCAATTTAAGTGTAGTGAAATCCATGGGAGTGACTATATCCCTGCTGAGCTAATTAAATCCAATTCAAACTAGTGGGTCCTTGTATGTTCTCTTTATTTTCATACTACATCAACCACATAGCCAACATTCCAGAGGGCTGGGGGGAAGACATAATTGTCCCCTTATATAAAAAGGGCAATCAGAATGATTTGGATAATTATAGCCAATTAGTCTATTGAACATAATTAGCAAACTATATGCCAGGTACCAAACCTGTGTAATAGAATAGGGAATAATCAACACAGAGCAAGCAGAGTTTTAGCTGGAACATTCCACTGTAGACCATTGCATAGTGCTTTAACATCTGGCAAACAATATCTGACTTGAATCTACATCCAGTTTTTATTGATTTCAAGGCAGCCTTTGATAATATCTCAGGGGTAAAATTTTGGGACAAACTGAGCAGATCCTCTATCAACACAACTCTTAATCCTTATTCATAAACTATACAATAAAATTGGCTTTAAAGAAAGATGTAAATGGGGAAGGGGGGACTTTTCTGACTTCATTCAGACTTCTAAGGGAATGAAACAATGATATATTATATAGCACTATTGCTTATATATATATATATATATATATATATATATATATATATATATATATATATATATATATATATATATATATATATATATGTGTGTAAATTACTAACAAAGAATTAAAGGGAAACTGAAATGCATTTCTGACTCATTAGTCGTCATCAGCCAGCCATACCCTTCTGAGATTCGAACCATGGGCTGATTGCATATGAGGCAGTGTTATTTGCCTCTAAGCCACAAGGTCTCTCTCGCTCTGTTAGCTTTTTTTCTGCAAGGGAAGATATGTTTCAAATGTTAACTCTTTAGATTACCTTGCTAGGCCCCAAACATGGGGCAAATCTTTATTTCCTGTTTTCAGCCTATCTTGAAGGCTATCGAACAGGCAGTAGTCACACCGGACAATTCCTATATTTGTGTAAATTACTAACAAAGAATTAAAGGGAAACTGAAATGCATTTCTGACTCATTAGTCGTCATCAGCCAGCCATACCCTTCTGAGATTCGAACCATGGGCTGATTGCATATGAGGCAGTGTTATTTGCCTCTAAGCCACAAGGTCTCTCTCGCTCTGTTAGCTTTTTTTCTGCAAGGGAAGATATGTTTCAAATGTTAACTCTTTAGATTACCTTGCTAGGCCCCAAACATGGGGCAAATCTTTATTTCCTGTTTTCAGCCTATCTTGAAGGCTATCGAACAGGCAGTAGTCACACCGGACAATTCCTATATTTGTGTAAATTACTAACAAAGAATTAAAGGGAAACTGAAATGCATTTCTGACTCATTAGTCGTCATCAGCCAGCCATACCCTTCTGAGATTCGAACCATGGGCTGATTGCATATGAGGCAGTGTTATTTGCCTCTAAGCCACAAGGTCTCTCTCGCTCTGTTAGCTTTTTTTCTGCAAGGGAAGATATGTTTCAAATGTTAACTCTTTAGATTACCTTGCTAGGCCCCAAACATGGGGCAAATCTTTATTTCCTGTTTTCAGCCTATCTTGAAGGCTATCGAACAGGCAGTAGTCACACCGGACAATTCCTATATTTGTGTAAATTACTAACAAAGAATTAAAGGGAAACTGAAATGCATTTCTGACTCATTAGTCGTCATCAGCCAGCCATACCCTTCTGAGATTCGAACCATGGGCTGATTGCATATGAGGCAGTGTTATTTGCCTCTAAGCCACAAGGTCTCTCTCGCTCTGTTAGCTTTTTTTTCTGCAAGGGAAGATATGTTTCAAATGTTAACTCTTTAGATTACCTTGCTAGGCCCCAAACATGGGGCAAATCTTTATTTCCTGTTTTCAGCCTATCTTGAAGGCTATCGAACAGGCAGTAGTCACACCGGACAATTCCTATATTTGTGTAAATTACTAACAAAGAATTAAAGGGAAACTGAAATGCATTTCTGACTCATTAGTCGTCATCAGCCAGCCATACCCTTCTGAGATTCGAACCATGGGCTGATTGCATATGAGGCAGTGTTATTTGCCTCTAAGCCACAAGGTCTCTCTCGCTCTGTTAGCTTTTTTTCTGCAAGGGAAGATATGTTTCAAATGTTAACTCTTTAGATTACCTTGCTAGGCCCCAAACATGGGGCAAATCTTTATTTCCTGTTTTCAGCCTATCTTGAAGGCTATCGAACAGGCAGTAGTCACACCGGACAATTCCTATATTTGTGTAAATTACTAACAAAGAATTAAAGGGAAACTGAAATGCATTTCTGACTCATTAGTCGTCATCAGCCAGCCATACCCTTCTGAGATTCGAACCATGGGCTGATTGCATATGAGGCAGTGTTATTTGCCTCTAAGCCACAAGGTCTCTCTCGCTCTGTTAGCTTTTTTTCTGCAAGGGAAGATATGTTTCAAATGTTAACTCTTTAGATTACCTTGCTAGGCCCCAAACATGGGGCAAATCTTTATTTCCTGTTTTCAGCCTATCTTGAAGGCTATCGAACAGGCAGTAGTCACACCGGACAATTCCTATATTTGTGTAAATTACTAACAAAGAATTAAAGGGAAACTGAAATGCATTTCTGACTCATTAGTCGTCATCAGCCAGCCATACCCTTCTGAGATTCGAACCATGGGCTGATTGCATATGAGGCAGTGTTATTTGCCTCTAAGCCACAAGGTCTCTCTCGCTCTGTTAGCTTTTTTTCTGCAAGGGAAGATATGTTTCAAATGTTAACTCTTTAGATTACCTTGCTAGGCCCCAAACATGGGGCAAATCTTTATTTCCTGTTTTCAGCCTATCTTGAAGGCTATCGAACAGGCAGTAGTCACACCGGACAATTCCTATATTTGTGTAAATTACTAACAAAGAATTAAAGGGAAACTGAAATGCATTTCTGACTCATTAGTCGTCATCAGCCAGCCATACCCTTCTGAGATTCGAACCATGGGCTGATTGCATATGAGGCAGTGTTATTTGCCTCTAAGCCACAAGGTCTCTCTCGCTCTGTTAGCTTTTTTTCTGCAAGGGAAGATATGTTTCAAATGTTAACTCTTTAGATTACCTTGCTAGGCCCCAAACATGGGGCAAATCTTTATTTCCTGTTTTCAGCCTATCTTGAAGGCTATCGAACAGGCAGTAGTCACACCGGACAATTCCTATATTTGTGTAAATTACTAACAAAGAATTAAAGGGAAACTGAAATGCATTTCTGACTCATTAGTCGTCATCAGCCAGCCATACCCTTCTGAGATTCGAACCATGGGCTGATTGCATATGAGGCAGTGTTATTTGCCTCTAAGCCACAAGGTCTCTCTCGCTCTGTTAGCTTTTTTTCTGCAAGGGAAGATATGTTTCAAATGTTAACTCTTTAGATTACCTTGCTAGGCCCCAAACATGGGGCAAATCTTTATTTCCTGTTTTCAGCCTATCTTGAAGGCTATCGAACAGGCAGTAGTCACACCGGACAATTCCTATATTTGTGTAAATTACTAACAAAGAATTAAAGGGAAACTGAAATGCATTTCTGACTCATTAGTCGTCATCAGCCAGCCATACCCTTCTGAGATTCGAACCATGGGCTGATTGCATATGAGGCAGTGTTATTTGCCTCTAAGCCACAAGGTCTCTCTCGCTCTGTTAGCTTTTTTTCTGCAAGGGAAGATATGTTTCAAATGTTAACTCTTTAGATTACCTTGCTAGGCCCCAAACATGGGGCAAATCTTTATTTCCTGTTTTCAGCCTATCTTGAAGGCTATCGAACAGGCAGTAGTCACACCGGACAATTCCTATATTTGTGTAAATTACTAACAAAGAATTAAAGGGAAACTGAAATGCATTTCTGACTCATTAGTCGTCATCAGCCAGCCATACCCTTCTGAGATTCGAACCATGGGCTGATTGCATATGAGGCAGTGTTATTTGCCTCTAAGCCACAAGGTCTCTCTCGCTCTGTTAGCTTTTTTTCTGCAAGGGAAGATATGTTTCAAATGTTAACTCTTTAGATTACCTTGCTAGGCCCCAAACATGGGGCAAATCTTTATTTCCTGTTTTCAGCCTATCTTGAAGGCTATCGAACAGGCAGTAGTCACACCGGACAATTCCTATATTTGTGTAAATTACTAACAAAGAATTAAAGGGAAACTGAAATGCATTTCTGACTCATTAGTCGTCATCAGCCAGCCATACCCTTCTGAGATTCGAACCATGGGCTGATTGCATATGAGGCAGTGTTATTTGCCTCTAAGCCACAAGGTCTCTCTCGCTCTGTTAGCTTTTTTTCTGCAAGGGAAGATATGTTTCAAATGTTAACTCTTTAGATTACCTTGCTAGGCCCCAAACATGGGGCAAATCTTTATTTCCTGTTTTCAGCCTATCTTGAAGGCTATCGAACAGGCAGTAGTCACACCGGACAATTCCTATATTTGTGTAAATTACTAACAAAGAATTAAAGGGAAACTGAAATGCATTTCTGACTCATTAGTCGTCATCAGCCAGCCATACCCTTCTGAGATTCGAACCATGGGCTGATTGCATATGAGGCAGTGTTATTTGCCTCTAAGCCACAAGGTCTCTCTCGCTCTGTTAGCTTTTTTTCTGCAAGGGAAGATATGTTTCAAATGTTAACTCTTTAGATTACCTTGCTAGGCCCCAAACATGGGGCAAATCTTTATTTCCTGTTTTCAGCCTATCTTGAAGGCTATCGAACAGGCAGTAGTCACACCGGACAATTCCTATATTTGTGTAAATTACTAACAAAGAATTAAAGGGAAACTGAAATGCATTTCTGACTCATTAGTCGTCATCAGCCAGCCATACCCTTCTGAGATTCGAACCATGGGCTGATTGCATATGAGGCAGTGTTATTTGCCTCTAAGCCACAAGGTCTCTCTCGCTCTGTTAGCTTTTTTTTCTGCAAGGGAAGATATGTTTCAAATGTTAACTCTTTAGATTACCTTGCTAGGCCCCAAACATGGGGCAAATCTCAGAAGGGTATGGCTGGCTGATGACGACTAATGAGTCAGAAATGCATTTCAGTTTCCCTTTAATTCTTTGTTAGTAATTTACACAAATATAGGAATTGTCCGGTGTGACTACTGCCTGTTCGATAGCCTTCAAGATAGGCTGAAAACAGGAAATAAAGATTTGCCCCATGTTTGGGGCCTAGCAAGGTAATCTAAAGAGTTAACATTTGAAACATATCTTCCCTTGCAGAAAAAAAGCTAACAGAGCGAGAGAGACCTTGTGGCTTAGAGGCAAATAACACTGCCTCATATGCAATCAGCCCATGGTTCGAATCTCAGAAGGGTATGGCTGGCTGATGACGACTAATGAGTCAGAAATGCATTTCAGTTTCCCTTTAATTCTTTGTTAGTAATTTACACAAATATAGGAATTGTCCGGTGTGACTACTGCCTGTTCGATAGCCTTCAAGATAGGCTGAAAACAGGAAATAAAGATTTGCCCCATGTTTGGGGCCTAGCAAGGTAATCTAAAGAGTTAACATTTGAAACATATCTTCCCTTGCAGAAAAAAAGCTAACAGAGCGAGAGAGACCTTGTGGCTTAGAGGCAAATAACACTGCCTCATATGCAATCAGCCCATGGTTCGAATCTCAGAAGGGTATGGCTGGCTGATGACGACTAATGAGTCAGAAATGCATTTCAGTTTCCCTTTAATTCTTTGTTAGTAATTTACACAAATATAGGAATTGTCCGGTGTGACTACTGCCTGTTCGATAGCCTTCAAGATAGGCTGAAAACAGGAAATAAAGATTTGCCCCATGTTTGGGGCCTAGCAAGGTAATCTAAAGAGTTAACATTTGAAACATATCTTCCCTTGCAGAAAAAAAGCTAACAGAGCGAGAGAGACCTTGTGGCTTAGAGGCAAATAACACTGCCTCATATGCAATCAGCCCATGGTTCGAATCTCAGAAGGGTATGGCTGGCTGATGACGACTAATGAGTCAGAAATGCATTTCAGTTTCCCTTTAATTCTTTGTTAGTAATTTACACAAATATAGGAATTGTCCGGTGTGACTACTGCCTGTTCGATAGCCTTCAAGATAGGCTGAAAACAGGAAATAAAGATTTGCCCCATGTTTGGGGCCTAGCAAGGTAATCTAAAGAGTTAACATTTGAAACATATCTTCCCTTGCAGAAAAAAAGCTAACAGAGCGAGAGAGACCTTGTGGCTTAGAGGCAAATAACACTGCCTCATATGCAATCAGCCCATGGTTCGAATCTCAGAAGGGTATGGCTGGCTGATGACGACTAATGAGTCAGAAATGCATTTCAGTTTCCCTTTAATTCTTTGTTAGTAATTTACACAAATATAGGAATTGTCCGGTGTGACTACTGCCTGTTCGATAGCCTTCAAGATAGGCTGAAAACAGGAAATAAAGATTTGCCCCATGTTTGGGGCCTAGCAAGGTAATCTAAAGAGTTAACATTTGAAACATATCTTCCCTTGCAGAAAAAAAGCTAACAGAGCGAGAGAGACCTTGTGGCTTAGAGGCAAATAACACTGCCTCATATGCAATCAGCCCATGGTTCGAATCTCAGAAGGGTATGGCTGGCTGATGACGACTAATGAGTCAGAAATGCATTTCAGTTTCCCTTTAATTCTTTGTTAGTAATTTACACAAATATAGGAATTGTCCGGTGTGACTACTGCCTGTTCGATAGCCTTCAAGATAGGCTGAAAACAGGAAATAAAGATTTGCCCCATGTTTGGGGCCTAGCAAGGTAATCTAAAGAGTTAACATTTGAAACATATCTTCCCTTGCAGAAAAAAAGCTAACAGAGCGAGAGAGACCTTGTGGCTTAGAGGCAAATAACACTGCCTCATATGCAATCAGCCCATGGTTCGAATCTCAGAAGGGTATGGCTGGCTGATGACGACTAATGAGTCAGAAATGCATTTCAGTTTCCCTTTAATTCTTTGTTAGTAATTTACACAAATATAGGAATTGTCCGGTGTGACTACTGCCTGTTCGATAGCCTTCAAGATAGGCTGAAAACAGGAAATAAAGATTTGCCCCATGTTTGGGGCCTAGCAAGGTAATCTAAAGAGTTAACATTTGAAACATATCTTCCCTTGCAGAAAAAAAGCTAACAGAGCGAGAGAGACCTTGTGGCTTAGAGGCAAATAACACTGCCTCATATGCAATCAGCCCATGGTTCGAATCTCAGAAGGGTATGGCTGGCTGATGACGACTAATGAGTCAGAAATGCATTTCAGTTTCCCTTTAATTCTTTGTTAGTAATTTACACAAATATAGGAATTGTCCGGTGTGACTACTGCCTGTTCGATAGCCTTCAAGATAGGCTGAAAACAGGAAATAAAGATTTGCCCCATGTTTGGGGCCTAGCAAGGTAATCTAAAGAGTTAACATTTGAAACATATCTTCCCTTGCAGAAAAAAAGCTAACAGAGCGAGAGAGACCTTGTGGCTTAGAGGCAAATAACACTGCCTCATATGCAATCAGCCCATGGTTCGAATCTCAGAAGGGTATGGCTGGCTGATGACGACTAATGAGTCAGAAATGCATTTCAGTTTCCCTTTAATTCTTTGTTAGTAATTTACACAAATATAGGAATTGTCCGGTGTGACTACTGCCTGTTCGATAGCCTTCAAGATAGGCTGAAAACAGGAAATAAAGATTTGCCCCATGTTTGGGGCCTAGCAAGGTAATCTAAAGAGTTAACATTTGAAACATATCTTCCCTTGCAGAAAAAAAGCTAACAGAGCGAGAGAGACCTTGTGGCTTAGAGGCAAATAACACTGCCTCATATGCAATCAGCCCATGGTTCGAATCTCAGAAGGGTATGGCTGGCTGATGACGACTAATGAGTCAGAAATGCATTTCAGTTTCCCTTTAATTCTTTGTTAGTAATTTACACAAATATAGGAATTGTCCGGTGTGACTACTGCCTGTTCGATAGCCTTCAAGAT
This sequence comes from Vipera ursinii, assembly GCF_947247035.1. Taxonomy (NCBI): domain Eukaryota; kingdom Metazoa; phylum Chordata; class Lepidosauria; order Squamata; family Viperidae; genus Vipera; species Vipera ursinii. Next base: position 49,141,870 of record NC_139518.1, on the reverse strand, counting down.
AGGCTGAAAACAGGAAATAAAGATTTGCCCCATGTTTGGGGCCTAGCAAGGTAATCTAAAGAGTTAACATTTGAAACATATCTTCCCTTGCAGAAAAAAAGCTAACAGAGCGAGAGAGACCTTGTGGCTTAGAGGCAAATAACACTGCCTCATATGCAATCAGCCCATGGTTCGAATCTCAGAAGGGTATGGCTGGCTGATGACGACTAATGAGTCAGAAATGCATTTCAGTTTCCCTTTAATTCTTTGTTAGTAATTTACACAAATATAGGAATTGTCCGGTGTGACTACTGCCTGTTCGATAGCCTTCAAGATAGGCTGAAAACAGGAAATAAAGATTTGCCCCATGTTTGGGGCCTAGCAAGGTAATCTAAAGAGTTAACATTTGAAACATATCTTCCCTTGCAGAAAAAAAGCTAACAGAGCGAGAGAGACCTTGTGGCTTAGAGGCAAATAACACTGCCTCATATGCAATCAGCCCATGGTTCGAATCTCAGAAGGGTATGGCTGGCTGATGACGACTAATGAGTCAGAAATGCATTTCAGTTTCCCTTTAATTCTTTGTTAGTAATTTACACAAATATAGGAATTGTCCGGTGTGACTACTGCCTGTTCGATAGCCTTCAAGATAGGCTGAAAACAGGAAATAAAGATTTGCCCCATGTTTGGGGCCTAGCAAGGTAATCTAAAGAGTTAACATTTGAAACATATCTTCCCTTGCAGAAAAAAAGCTAACAGAGCGAGAGAGACCTTGTGGCTTAGAGGCAAATAACACTGCCTCATATGCAATCAGCCCATGGTTCGAATCTCAGAAGGGTATGGCTGGCTGATGACGACTAATGAGTCAGAAATGCATTTCAGTTTCCCTTTAATTCTTTGTTAGTAATTTACACAAATATAGGAATTGTCCGGTGTGACTACTGCCTGTTCGATAGCCTTCAAGATAGGCTGAAAACAGGAAATAAAGATTTGCCCCATGTTTGGGGCCTAGCAAGGTAATCTAAAGAGTTAACATTTGAAACATATCTTCCCTTGCAGAAAAAAAGCTAACAGAGCGAGAGAGACCTTGTGGCTTAGAGGCAAATAACACTGCCTCATATGCAATCAGCCCATGGTTCGAATCTCAGAAGGGTATGGCTGGCTGATGACGACTAATGAGTCAGAAATGCATTTCAGTTTCCCTTTAATTCTTTGTTAGTAATTTACACAAATATAGGAATTGTCCGGTGTGACTACTGCCTGTTCGATAGCCTTCAAGATAGGCTGAAAACAGGAAATAAAGATTTGCCCCATGTTTGGGGCCTAGCAAGGTAATCTAAAGAGTTAACATTTGAAACATATCTTCCCTTGCAGAAAAAAAGCTAACAGAGCGAGAGAGACCTTGTGGCTTAGAGGCAAATAACACTGCCTCATATGCAATCAGCCCATGGTTCGAATCTCAGAAGGGTATGGCTGGCTGATGACGACTAATGAGTCAGAAATGCATTTCAGTTTCCCTTTAATTCTTTGTTAGTAATTTACACAAATATAGGAATTGTCCGGTGTGACTACTGCCTGTTCGATAGCCTTCAAGATAGGCTGAAAACAGGAAATAAAGATTTGCCCCATGTTTGGGGCCTAGCAAGGTAATCTAAAGAGTTAACATTTGAAACATATCTTCCCTTGCAGAAAAAAAGCTAACAGAGCGAGAGAGACCTTGTGGCTTAGAGGCAAATAACACTGCCTCATATGCAATCAGCCCATGGTTCGAATCTCAGAAGGGTATGGCTGGCTGATGACGACTAATGAGTCAGAAATGCATTTCAGTTTCCCTTTAATTCTTTGTTAGTAATTTACACAAATATAGGAATTGTCCGGTGTGACTACTGCCTGTTCGATAGCCTTCAAGATAGGCTGAAAACAGGAAATAAAGATTTGCCCCATGTTTGGGGCCTAGCAAGGTAATCTAAAGAGTTAACATTTGAAACATATCTTCCCTTGCAGAAAAAAAGCTAACAGAGCGAGAGAGACCTTGTGGCTTAGAGGCAAATAACACTGCCTCATATGCAATCAGCCCATGGTTCGAATCTCAGAAGGGTATGGCTGGCTGATGACGACTAATGAGTCAGAAATGCATTTCAGTTTCCCTTTAATTCTTTGTTAGTAATTTACACAAATATAGGAATTGTCCGGTGTGACTACTGCCTGTTCGATAGCCTTCAAGATAGGCTGAAAACAGGAAATAAAGATTTGCCCCATGTTTGGGGCCTAGCAAGGTAATCTAAAGAGTTAACATTTGAAACATATCTTCCCTTGCAGAAAAAAAGCTAACAGAGCGAGAGAGACCTTGTGGCTTAGAGGCAAATAACACTGCCTCATATGCAATCAGCCCATGGTTCGAATCTCAGAAGGGTATGGCTGGCTGATGACGACTAATGAGTCAGAAATGCATTTCAGTTTCCCTTTAATTCTTTGTTAGTAATTTACACAAATATAGGAATTGTCCGGTGTGACTACTGCCTGTTCGATAGCCTTCAAGATAGGCTGAAAACAGGAAATAAAGATTTGCCCCATGTTTGGGGCCTAGCAAGGTAATCTAAAGAGTTAACATTTGAAACATATCTTCCCTTGCAGAAAAAAAGCTAACAGAGCGAGAGAGACCTTGTGGCTTAGAGGCAAATAACACTGCCTCATATGCAATCAGCCCATGGTTCGAATCTCAGAAGGGTATGGCTGGCTGATGACGACTAATGAGTCAGAAATGCATTTCAGTTTCCCTTTAATTCTTTGTTAGTAATTTACACAAATATAGGAATTGTCCGGTGTGACTACTGCCTGTTCGATAGCCTTCAAGATAGGCTGAAAACAGGAAATAAAGATTTGCCCCATGTTTGGGGCCTAGCAAGGTAATCTAAAGAGTTAACATTTGAAACATATCTTCCCTTGCAGAAAAAAAGCTAACAGAGCGAGAGAGACCTTGTGGCTTAGAGGCAAATAACACTGCCTCATATGCAATCAGCCCATGGTTCGAATCTCAGAAGGGTATGGCTGGCTGATGACGACTAATGAGTCAGAAATGCATTTCAGTTTCCCTTTAATTCTTTGTTAGTAATTTACACAAATATAGGAATTGTCCGGTGTGACTACTGCCTGTTCGATAGCCTTCAAGATAGGCTGAAAACAGGAAATAAAGATTTGCCCCATGTTTGGGGCCTAGCAAGGTAATCTAAAGAGTTAACATTTGAAACATATCTTCCCTTGCAGAAAAAAAGCTAACAGAGCGAGAGAGACCTTGTGGCTTAGAGGCAAATAACACTGCCTCATATGCAATCAGCCCATGGTTCGAATCTCAGAAGGGTATGGCTGGCTGATGACGACTAATGAGTCAGAAATGCATTTCAGTTTCCCTTTAATTCTTTGTTAGTAATTTACACAAATATAGGAATTGTCCGGTGTGACTACTGCCTGTTCGATAGCCTTCAAGATAGGCTGAAAACAGGAAATAAAGATTTGCCCCATGTTTGGGGCCTAGCAAGGTAATCTAAAGAGTTAACATTTGAAACATATCTTCCCTTGCAGAAAAAAAGCTAACAGAGCGAGAGAGACCTTGTGGCTTAGAGGCAAATAACACTGCCTCATATGCAATCAGCCCATGGTTCGAATCTCAGAAGGGTATGGCTGGCTGATGACGACTAATGAGTCAGAAATGCATTTCAGTTTCCCTTTAATTCTTTGTTAGTAATTTACACAAATATAGGAATTGTCCGGTGTGACTACTGCCTGTTCGATAGCCTTCAAGATAGGCTGAAAACAGGAAATAAAGATTTGCCCCATGTTTGGGGCCTAGCAAGGTAATCTAAAGAGTTAACATTTGAAACATATCTTCCCTTGCAGAAAAAAAGCTAACAGAGCGAGAGAGACCTTGTGGCTTAGAGGCAAATAACACTGCCTCATATGCAATCAGCCCATGGTTCGAATCTCAGAAGGGTATGGCTGGCTGATGACGACTAATGAGTCAGAAATGCATTTCAGTTTCCCTTTAATTCTTTGTTAGTAATTTACACAAATATAGGAATTGTCCGGTGTGACTACTGCCTGTTCGATAGCCTTCAAGATAGGCTGAAAACAGGAAATAAAGATTTGCCCCATGTTTGGGGCCTAGCAAGGTAATCTAAAGAGTTAACATTTGAAACATATCTTCCCTTGCAGAAAAAAAGCTAACAGAGCGAGAGAGACCTTGTGGCTTAGAGGCAAATAACACTGCCTCATATGCAATCAGCCCATGGTTCGAATCTCAGAAGGGTATGGCTGGCTGATGACGACTAATGAGTCAGAAATGCATTTCAGTTTCCCTTTAATTCTTTGTTAGTAATTTACACAAATATAGGAATTGTCCGGTGTGACTACTGCCTGTTCGATAGCCTTCAAGATAGGCTGAAAACAGGAAATAAAGATTTGCCCCATGTTTGGGGCCTAGCAAGGTAATCTAAAGAGTTAACATTTGAAACATATATATATATATATATATATATATATATATATATATATATATATATATATATATATATATATATATATATATATATATATACACAGTGCTTTTTTTTTTTAAAAAAAAAGGTGCCGGAACTCTCATCTTGGCGGGCGCAGGAGGCAGGGGAGTGGGGGGGCGGTGCTGCTGCAGTCACAGGTGCGAAGGGTGTTGCCGGCGGGCTCCCCTCCCTGGAGCTGGAGCCGGCACGGCTGGTGCTGTGGGAGCAGCAGAGCCCACTCTATATGGCGGGGCTGCGCAACGCGGGCAGCGGAGGCAGTACGATGTTTTAATCTGATGATTTTAAAAATATATTTTTTCTATTGTAAGTTTCCCCAAACCTCGCCATGTGGATTGCATACAAATATTATATAATTCGTAAATAATAATAATAATAATAATAATAATAATAATAATAAGAAGAAGAAGAAGAAGAAGAAGAAGAAGAAGAAGAAGAAGAAGAAGAAGAAGAAGAAGAAGAAGACGAAGAAGAAGAAGGAGGAATGGTTGCTGGAATTGGGTATGTGTAGTTTAATGAAGAGAAGGGTGAGGGGTGACATGATAGCAGTGTTCCAATATCTCACGGGCTGCCACAAAGAAGAGGGAGTCAAGCTATTCTCCAAAACACCTGAAAGCAGGACAAGAAGCAACGGATGGAAACTACTCAAGGAGAGAAGCAACCTAGAACTAAAGAGAAATTTCCTGACAGTTAGAACAATTAACCAGTGGAACAACCTGCCTCCAGAAGTGGTGGATGCTCCAACACTGGAAGTTTTTAAGAAGAGACTGGACAGCCATTTGTCTGAAATGGTATAGGGTTTCCTGCCTGAGTTGGACTAGATGACCTCCAAGGTCCCTTCCAAATTATTATTATTATTATTATTATTATTATTATTATTATTATTATTATTATTATTATTATTATTATTATTATTAACTTGTAGAAAGGAAAGGCCCACACTGATAAATTAAAAATCTTTGTGGTCTGCAAAGGAATGCTGGTGGGCTAATCAATGATTTGGTGACTAGAGGAGCATCTACAGTGTTGGAGCTTGCGGTCATGGTAAGCCATGGAGGCACTAGGCAACATGACTTTCAGGGCAGTGGTGGTGATTTTATTACTTTAAAAAAAGAAGTCTGTGCTCTGTCCAAGGGTGCTTGGTAGGCTGCATGTACAGGCCTGGTCTAGAATTTATTTTGGAGCATTCAACTATCTAGAGCAGGCATGTCAAACTCATTTTGTTTGAGGCAACTTTTTATAAAAGAATTGCCATTAATTTGTTTTAATAAAATAATTTAAATCAATTTTTCACTTGATTTCAAATTAAATGAATGAGATTTTTTTTAGTAAAATTGCCAAATGCAATAAACTGGTTTTAGGTATATGTTACTGGAAGGAAAAACAATCCCTGTTGCGTTACTTATCCCAGAGAAACTTTTGCATGTATGCAGATATCCTTAGGGTGCCATAGTTATGGATGAGAAATATTGGTTGCAAAGTTGGCATTTCTGGATGTAATACAGATATTTTGGACTTATTTTTCTTTCTTTGCATGTTTGATATTTTTAAAAAGGCATATGCTACTGACTATGCTTATGCACATATGTAACATGATCACTGCTTGTCCAAAATTTTACTATACAGATAATACCCCCAGAAATTATTTTAGCCTTTTTAATAAATGTTGTTATTGATGTTAAGCTCACCAGGGAAAACATCATATATTGTTATGTATATACTAGGTTAATTATTTAAAGACTGAAGTGCAACATAACTAGATTCTAAATAATCTATTTTTCAAAACACACAACAGTCCAAACAGTAAAAGTAAAGTCCAAATTAAGAATATTTTATTTTTAAGAATTGTTTAGATTCAAAATAGTTTTCAAGAGTGTACAAAAGATACTATTTTTTAGAATCAGCTAAATTAGACATATTACATTGAGAAAAATGTTTCTCATTTCTTTCCTGTTACCTTTGATTTTATTGCAGAGATGTTAACATAAGAAATATATTTTGTTATCTAATTTTACCTTCCAAAAGACAGAAGCAGATGAAAAATGTGAGGTTCTTTCCTGTTGGCTTTTCTGAATTAGCTGTTTTAGATTCTAAAAGTTTAGTTCCTAAAGAGGTAATCCTGTAAATAACGTCCTCCTCATGCAGGCTAGCAATCTTGGCTCTTTTTTATGACTCAAGGACTTCAACTCCCAGAATTCCTGAGCCAGCATGGCTCAGCTTGGAAACCTCTCCCTTTCCCCTCAGCATGGCTGGCTCAGGATTTCTGGGAGTTGAAGTCCACGAGTCATAAAAAAGAGCCAAGATTGCTCGCCCTGCAATAGGCTTAGGAAAACCAATAAGGGAGCTGGCTTGTTTTTTTTTTCAAAAAAAGGTGCCGGAACGCAGTTCTGAGCGTTCTATGAGAAAAAAAACATTTTGATTGCACAATGTGCAATCAGCCCAGGTTCAAATCTAAGAAGGGTATGGGTGACTGATGAGAACAAATAAGTTTGAAATGCATATCAGTCTCCCTTTAATTCTTTGTTGGCAATCCAAAAAATAATTACATATATACATACTGTACATACATACATATGTGTGTGTGTGTATATGGAAGTTGACATACATGCACCTATGTACCTAAATTAGCTGATAGGCATCTCCCAATTTTACTCCAAGCTGATGATGCAGTTCTTTTCCCTTTGCTTTCTATAAGCATGAAGTGTACACTGAGATCCCTCGCAGCCTACTGTAATGAGAAACAATAATCAATTTGCCACTTTGGTCTAGTGGTTAAGGCACCAGGCTAGAAAGCAAGAGAGAGTGAGTTCAAGGCCCACCTTAGCCATGAAATACAGGTGGATGACTTTGGGCCGGTCACTATCTCTTGGTCCAACCCAACTCACAGGGTTATTATGGAGAAAATTGGAACAGGAAGTTGTGTTGGATATGTTTACCATGTTGAGTTATTTGTAAAAATAATAAAGCCGATGTATAAATTAATAAATAAATAATATGACAAATCTATATGATAGATAAATTATGATAAATCTGAAGTTTTAGATTTTTCTAACAAAAGATAAAAGCACAATTGGACAATTAATTCCCATGAAGTGGAGCAGATGAAATGTTTAAATACTTGGGCACAGTATTCAGGTCACCAGAATATTAACAGTCCTGGTAAATTATGCCATTTCTGCTGTCCAAAAGAGCACATAAGCAATAATTAAATTTTATTGGCAACAGGGGGATAATTACATTCCAGCAGCAGAAAAACTGTTTATGACAAAAACAAGTTTATAAATATTATATGGGCCCCAATATAAGCCCATTCTATCACCAGTTGTTAGATACCTGCAAATTCTGTACTGCAAAGTATCCTACAGTCTACGTAAATATAGATGGGCCTTTTCCAGAGCCCACTCTTATGTCCTCCCAGCAGTTCTACTGGTAAGAAGATATCATGGGACTCTTATTTGCATAGACTTTGCCCTTGTGTATCCAGGGAGGTAAAAATTCCTGCTCATGCCATATGGAATCTTTTTTCCGATGCCCCCAAATGTGTTCTGATCTCTCCGATAATTTCCAAATTATGAGGGCCACCCTGGTAAATTTTATGTTTATTATTTTTTAAAGAATTCTACACTCACACTCAGGTGGCCAAATACCTTTACCAAGTTATACAACTGTCCAAACTTTTAATTAGATGTTGTTTTGTTTTTTCCCCATTTCCCAATAATGAATTTTTGTGTCACACTGTTTTTCTTTTTTACTGTAAAAGCTTTCCAGAAACTGTAATAAAGATATTTGAACTGGAATTTGAATGCCCCTGTTAGTAAAGAACCATCAGAAGATCAGGAAAGAGGAGAAATTATGAGAATAAATCCAAGCCATTACTGAATTAACAACTTTCCTCTTATTATTTGTGTTGGTCTTTTCCTTTCGTTTATAGATAGCTGCCCTATCGTTGCATAATTCCATTTGTCAGCCAGACTAAGCATTGGCTGATGGAGATTGGACAATTAAATCACCAACAACAGGATTGTTGTTTGAACACAAGACCTGAGCAGGTGACTTGAAGTATCTAACCAAACATCGAAGGATCAGCACTATCATCAATGATTCAATTGGGACTGAGGTTTTAGTGGTATGGCAATTATCCAGCACATAGATAGAAAAAAGAAGCAAGAAAAATTGGTCAAATCCTAATTCCAATAACAACCAATTAATGGCTTATTTATGGTTCCAGATTGCTTTTTGAAATATTTCTCCCCAGACTGGCCTTCCTGCTTCTGATTTACAGAATGTGTGCCAAGAATGTAGAAAATATTAATTATGTCATAATTATATTGAAATAATCTAATTTCCAATTGTTTTCTTAGAGAATACACACAGGCTTTTTGTTTCTGTGCCCAACAGGAAAAAAATATCTAATTTGAAATCCACCAGATTTCAAATCTAAGAAGCAAAGTCTTAAGTTAAAAGGGACAAATGAAACGTTAAGATCTTCTGAAACCCTCATCACTTTGTTACAATGACAAACCAAAGAGCATAAAAACTTTCAAGCTGAAAAAGCAATTTTTTTACTGTGGTCTACATACTTGGGGAGGGAGATGGGGAAATCTCAAACTATGTCCTACCCATCCTATACTCTAATACTTTGCCATTACATTTATTATAAAAATCATTAAGCAGTCAGAGTATGAGATTCTAAGATGACTACAGTACAGAAAGGATAGGGAGGAAAAGAGTAAATGTAAATGTTCAGGGAACAATAGTGCTGATTGAATATAGAACACTAGACAGGTCAATAGAGCAAGAAAAGCTATTAGGGCTGGTAATATGCCCTACAATAAGATTTGTCACTGAAATAGCCATGATATGGAAATATAGCTTTCACCAATATAAAACTTTCTGTCACTTCTCTTCTCATTTTCACAATAACAATCTTGATATCACTATTTCTTGAGGAATTTCTTGGTTGCTCAATAACAATATAAAAACTAAAAAAAATACAAACAGCAGATGAATTCCTGTTGTTAGCTCAATTTAAATCCCAAAGGTCTATTACCCTTGATACAGTGCTCATTGACTACGTGAATACATTCTAGAACTATCTAGTCAAGGTCAATCCTACTAATTGTTTCCTAGTTAGGTGAAACTTCACATTTTACCATTATGGAATGGCTTTGAATTGTGTACTCTTCTGCCTGGCAAATCAACAGTGTAAAGTGATAAGCAATCCAGACATGCAAATTGCTTTTCTTATTCTGAGTTCTGATTCCTGGTGACTAATTCTTCTCTTATCTTTGGGATTTAGGGATATAAATCTTCCTAAGTAGATAAAGGTAGCTCAGGGCCAGAATCTAAAAAACAAAGCTACCTGAGAAGTCTACTGTCAAGTTTACATCCATGGCTCCCCCCCCCCCCCCGTTTCAATCTAGATGTTATGGACATATACTGTACGCAGTCTTTACAACAAAGTAAATTGTATCATTTCTGTATCCCCCTCCTCCCCCCCCTCGCAATTCCAATCCTGCAATCCTACTCACCATACAACTGAGAGACAGAAGGTTAAAGAAATATGAAAGAGCATAGTTTTATCTTCTGTTGTTAGACAGACTTAAAGATATAAAGATTTCAAAGTAGAAACTCTCAGTAAAATATTTTTTTCCCAAAGTACCATTTAAATCACTGAGATCTTCCTTCAGTAATGTCATGTGGGGATAAGGTGATCTGTGTGTGTGTTTGTGTGTGTGTGTGTGTGTGTGTGTGTACTTCCTTAATATAGCAGTGAAACTTTCCAATTTTAGTCATAAAAGTACATAATACAATGTTACATATTGTAGACGAGATCAGTGGCCAGACAATGAATTCTGCTTCCGGGAGGTGGGCATCATATAAATTTAAAAATAAAATAAACATGTAACAAAATAAAACTAAAATAAATCTGGATGGCAGAGTCTCGCCAGAAAAAAGAGAGATGTGAGATCACCCATGTGCACTCCAGATAACTGTTCCTCATGAGGAAGGAAAGGAGATTTTTGTGTTTGACTTGTGAGTTGAATGATTGGGAATTGAGCAATTAAACTCATAACTGTAATGAAGCCTATATGGACATAAGGGTCAATAATTTAAGATGCAATTTTAACTAATTTACAGCTGTAAAGAGTTTTTCTAAGATAAGAAAATCTCCCCTGATGAGTCAACCTTCTTTCCAGGCTAAAAGACTTAAAAAGTTTTTGATTGTAATATCATAAAGACAGCTACCAGAAAACAGGGTCAGTGTCAATGGTATTCTTATTTACAGTTAATAGAAAGATTTAAAATAGACAAGAGTTTATTATTTTGAACACTGTAAGACTGAGTTTGAAATGTAATTGTGTACAAATAATTAACAAGTAATTGCTAAAATGTATAGATTTTAACAGTAATTTGAAACAGAAGAATAAATAAAAGAATGAATGATAAAGTACACTAAACATTTTGATTAAGATATACAGCTGGAACACTGGCAAATAAATGGTCAAAAGGACTGAAATTTACACTATGTTATAATCTTAAAGAGTATTTCTATAAAGTGATAAACCTTTGATATATGTCACCAAAGAATTTGTCTGGAATGCATAAAGGCATTTCAAATGTCAAATGTGTTTTGAATTCAAGTGTGTGTGTGTGTGTGTGTGTGTGTGTGTGTGTGTGTGTGTGTGTGTGTGTTTACATTTATGCTCTGAATCCAACATATATAGACAATTGAGACCAGACGTTTTTCTTTCAGGATTGATGGACAAATAGTTGGGAGAGAGTCATGGAACTTTATTTTTGTACATAACTGCAGCAAAATTACTGTATTATACAGATGGAATTTTTGGCACTACCCACAATGGAGGAATGGTTGGTGAAGATGATGGAACTTGCTGAGGTGGCTAAACTGACTTATTTAATCTAAGAAAATATCTGTGGTTCATTCCTGAGTGGAAACCAGTCATGGGTTTTTTGCATAAAACAAAAAAAAGTAAGCTTATGGTTAATGATTGGACATACTAGATTATAGAGAGAAAACAGTTACATTGTAACCACAGAATAAAAGATAAATTTATAATTCTACCTATAACCGCTATAAAGAAGATTGGAAGTTACTTTCTATTTTTTTCTTTCCTATTTTTCTTCTGCTTTTTTTCCTTTCTTGTATTTTTAGCTTTCTTTTTTATTTCGTTCTTTTTTCTTTCTTTCTTAACTTTAGTTTGTACTGTCCTTTTCTAAAAAATATATTTAATAAAATTATATATAAAAAGAAAGGAAATAATTGAAATACAGATCACTTTCACTAATTATATCTCAACAAGGATATGCATACTCCAAGATTTAGCCTGTGGGATAACTCAGAGGAACCAGATCAATAGTTCAACAAATGAACAGAAATGTTAACATGTGTTCCTCTATGTAACAGGACACCAAAGATACAATATTCCCAAGAATACAGGAGGAGGGATTTGTGATCTTAAGAACATAAGCATTCCTGACAGGAAGGCAAGCTGTTCAACCATCTGCTCTGTACAATAATTATTGTCCCAAATGCAACCTGGCTTTCTTTGAAGCGACCCAGACCTATTCAAACCCAATCTAAATCTTCCTCTTGAGTCTTCAGGTCACAGCACAGTGAAGACCTACAGGCACACAAAACTCTGAAGTATGTATTTCCACCTTAGGAACATCTAGAATAAGAGAATGACTTTGCTAATCTGCTACGGACAAACAGATGAATATACTTCAACCTCCTGGTATAAATGGCTTTTAAAAGGTCAGGCTAAATAGTGAAGTGATAACAATTACTTCATTAAAAATTAAACACGATAATTACATTTTTGGAAATGGCACCACTGTCACTGAAAACATACAGGGTGACATGGCTCATTATTTTATTTATTTATTTATTTATTTATTTATTTATTTATTTATTTATTTATTTAGATTTATATACTGCCCTTTCCCGAAGGACTCAGGGCATTTAAAAGAGAGTCAATACAAACGTTAAAACAAATTTAAAAAGATTAAATAAAACCCTGAGAACAATAAAAAACCCAATTAAAATTAAAATTAAAAAATTCTCAGCCTGGGCCAGAGAGCTCGAAGAGCCAGGTCTTCAGGTCCCGGCGGAATGAACGGAGGTTGGGGGCAGTCCTAAGCTCCGCAGGCAGCTGGTTCCACAGGGCAGGCGCACCCACTGAGAAGGCCCTACCCCTGGGTGTTACCCGCCGGTAATCTTTAACCGGCGGCACCCTGAGAAGACCCTCCCTGTGGGAGCGCACTGGACAAAGGGAGCTTGATGCTGTCAGCAGGTGTTCCCTCAAATATCCCGGACCCAAGCCATTTAGGGCTTTATAGGTCATCACCAGCACCTTGAATCTCACCCGAAGGGCAACCGGAATTATGTAGAGTATTTCACTGCATGTAATCCAAAAAGTCCTCTAGATGACTCTTGACAAATATAAGGCCATTATTCCATAAACAGTATTTATAAAATACAAACAGTACCTTATATTATATAGCATAGCTTAATTAAAACAATATAAACAAAATAGTCTTAATTTGTGACGAAAATGACCAGTTTAATAAACATCACAATATAATTTAACTGTAGATAAATTTCATCCAAATATTTTTGTTGGAGACTAATATTTTGAAAGTCTCTTTTTGAAATACTCTATCTACATGCAGCCTATAAGTTTCTTTATTTTGAAAAATACTTTGAAGATCTTTCTTTCAAGAAAGCAATTTATAAAAGTGTATGAGTTGGTCATTCTTCATCATAAAATAGCTCTACAATACCACTTGGGTTGCAATAGTGTAATATTTATTTTAATCCGATGGTTGATTAAATACCAGCCTTCCATTACTTGGAGACCTTCTCTGCACTTTTAAATTAGATAAATTTAAATAAGTATGATACAGTATCCTGTATTAATCTTGAAAAATGTTTTAATACTCCAACAGTTTTATAATGAAGAGCAACACACTGAAAATCAAGGATATGCAATCTCTTTCAGCAGCTGCTTTTGGTTTTTGAGCAATATATATTTTTATTTGTTTAAAAGATTTATATGGCCACACATCTTAAGCAACTCTGGGTGTTCACAATAACAGTAAAACCAATGAATAAAAACTCATAAAAATAATAAAAACAGAGAAAGAATAAAACAAAATCCTGCACTGTACTTATCCACATTAGGATGCCACGAAGCAGGTTCAGAGATACTCCTTCCATATCTTAATGGTCTTAATGGCCTTCCAAAAAATTGTGAAAAAGGGAGGGGCTGTTGAATCATCAATGTCACACAAATTAGGGGCAGCCTAGGAAAAGGCATGCCTCTGAAGTCCCAGTAAATAACAAGCTTTCAGCAAGGGGACCTAGAGTATTCCCACCCTATCTGAACTAGTAGGACAAGGCAGATACTTTTAGGGACAGGTGGCCCCACAAATATCAGGTCCCATGCCACATATGTCTTTAAAGGTAATAACCAACACTTTGAATTGATCCTGGAAGAAAACTGGAAGCCAATGCAGCTCATGAGATAAAAGTGTAACATGGCCAAACCTGTAGGCACCCAATAGTGTATGTGCCACTGCATTCTGGACCAGTTATAACAATAACTTTCACCAAAAATGAAGGGAGGGAGGGAGGGAGGGAGGGAGGAAGAAAAGAGAGCCAGTTTGGTCTAATGAATAAGGCACCAGGCTAGAATGGGTTGTTTTTAAAAATAATAAAAGTGGAATACAAATAAATACAGGAGGAAGGAAGGAAGGAAGGAAGGAAGGAAGGAAGGAAGGAAGGAAGGAAGGAAGGAAGGAAGGAAGGCCATATTTTCTTTTGTTTTCCTTCTCAAAATATCTAGATGTCTGAACATGGAAAAATCAATATTCCAAAACAGCTTCATGATCTTCAAGAAAACCTTCAACATCAATCCTTCCTGACTACAAACTCTTCTCTCAGAAAAGGACAAAGGAGGTGTGTCAAAACAGACCCAGAGTCACTCCAAGAGTGAAATGGGCAGTATATAAAATTGATAGATAAATAAATAAATAATGTTGGGAGGGACAGGACTTCAGCATGAATAGAAAATCAACATAGCTTTCCAAGCTGGTATTAAATATAAGAATTTAATAAGAATCATAAGGCTGAAGAAAAAAAGGGTAAGGAGGATCCTTTTTGAATCTTCATTGTCAGCTCAACTGCCTAATAAACGAACAATTTTCTGATATCGTGTTGTCAAAAAAATAAGAAACTACTGTAGAAGTCCAATTCAGCTGTGTCTCAGCCTCCGTATGCCAAATTCTGTATTCTTGAGATTCTGACATGGCTTGGAAAATGACTTAGCCTTCCACTGCTTATACAAAACTAAAAAGACCTTCGGGGAGGCCATTTTGGGCTTGGGCATCCTCCTGGATTCACGACTCAATTTTGAAGACCATATAGGAGCCGTGACCAGGGGGGCTTTTGCCCAGGTTCGCCTGGTGCACCAGTTGTGACCCTATCTGGACCGAGATGCCCTACGCACAGTCACTCATGCACTCGTGACCTCACGTTTGGACTACTGCAACACTCTCTACATGGGGCTGCCCTTGAGGACCACTCGGAGGCTTCAGCTGGTGCAGAATGCGGCCGCGCGAGTTGTGATGGGGGTCTCCCGATACTCCCATGTAACACCTCTACTCCGCGAGCTGCATTGGCTTCCGGTTGCCCTTTGGGTGAGATTCAAGGTGCTGGTGATGACCTATAAAGCCCTACATGGCTTGGGTCCGGGATATCTGAGGGAACACCTGCTGCCGGCATCAAGCTCCCTTCGTCCAGTGCGCTCCCACAGGGAGGGTCTTCTCAGGGTGCCACCGGTAAGAGATTGCCGGCGGACGACACCCAGGGATAGGGCCTTCTCAGTGGGGGCGCCTGCCCTTTGGAACCAGCTGCCAGTGGAGCTGAGGACTGCCCCCGACCTCCGTTCATTCCGCCGAGACCTGAAGACCTGGCTCTTCGAGCTCTCTGGCCCAGGCTGAGGATTAATCTTATTTTAACTAGGGTTTTACTTATACAGGGACAAATTTATTTTTTTAAAAAAACTTGTTTTTAACTTTTGTATTTTGGTTTTTAATTACCCTGTAAACCGCCCTGAGTCCTTCGGGAAAGGGCGGTATATAAATGTAATAAAATAAATAAATAAATAAATAAATTTTTTATGTGATGTTTCTATTTTAAGTCATTTTGGTGTGACTTATTCACTAACCACATTTAGAAAAAGTAATTAGACTTTCCATATGAATTCATCTGAAAATTTTAAGGAGTATAAATAGGTGGTATTGGCAACGATGCTCTGATGTGCAAGGCCCCCTTACATCAGCTCTAATAGCTACAATCAAAATATATGAGCAGTTATGTTAATTGGTTAATAAACAAGTCTACTATTTTGTTCTCTGAATGCCTGTTATGGACGGCCATTCAAAGTTAGGTGCCTTCACTTTAGAGAAGAATAAAGTGACATACAGTGCAGTCATTATTAACTGGGGGAAAAAGAATTTTAATTGAACTTGCAAATACATGAAATCAAGTTTACTTTTGCTTTGGGTCTGCCCGTTAGCTGCACACATTATTAAAAAGCCAAATGCAGTAATTTCCTAAAAAAGATTGCACAGTCCTGAATTCTATGAAGGGAAAGATTGCTTGACGAATATAAAATGAACACAAGGAAAATTGAGAATCCTTCTTAATATGAGAGGGAAATGAGATATAAAAAAGCAGGAGGAGGAACATTTTGCCTCTTCTGAAATAGAACATAAACGGACTAAGGACAAAGAAGACAGGAAGATGAAGGAGAGTTGTGTCTTGCTTATTCCAACACACACACACACACACACACACAGAGAGAGAGAGAGAGAGAGAGAGAGAGAGAGAGAGAGAGAGAGAGAGAGAGAGAGAGAGAGAGAGAGAGAGAGCTCTACTTTTGTCTGATAAATGTCCATCCAGTTGAAGCAAATGGAGCAGCTGGATTATACCCTGCTAGCTATTTTCTCTCTCTCAATCCCTGTTTCTCAAGCCATCTGCCTGGAAAGTATCACTCATAATACAGAAAACAGAAAATCTTACTGGAGGCTTTGGACCCAGCGATGACATCACTTGACCTCTAAAGGAAGCACACTGTGTTCTTATGTAATATTACTTCACTTGGCATAAGAAAAGCAGCAAAATGTTCACCTGTATTTTTCAAACGCAAAATAGTTCCTTGCAGCTGTGTACTAACATATTTAACATAGTTGTTGTTGTTAGCTGCAAAGTCGTGTCCGACCCATCATGACCCCATGGACAATGTTCCTCCAGGCCTTCCTGTCCTCTACCATCTTCTGGAGTCCATCCAAGCCCACGCCTACTGCCTCAGTGACTCCATCCAGCCACCTCATTCTCTGTTGTCCCCTTCTTCTATTGCCCTCAATCTTTCCCAGCATTAGGCTCTTCTCCAGTGAGTCTTTCCTTCTCATTAGGTGGCCAAAGTATTTGAGTTTTAGCTTCAGGATCTGGCCTTCTAAAGAGCAGTCAGGGTTGATCTCCTCTAGGACTGACCGGTTTGATTGCCTTGCAGTCCAAGGGACTCGCAGGAGTCTTCTCCAGCACCATAGTTCAAAGGCTTCAATTCTTTGGCGCTCAGCCTTTCTTATGGTCCAGCTTTCACTGCCATACATTGCAACTGGGAAGACCATAGCCTTGACTATACGCACTTTTGTTGACAGGGTGATGTCTCTGCTTTTTAGTGTGCTGTCTAGATTTGCCATGGCTTTCCTCCCAAGGAGCAAGCATCTTTTAATTTCTTGGCTACAGTCCCCATCTGCAGTGATCTTGGAGCCCAGGAAAATAAAATCTGTCACTACCTCCATTTCTTCCTCATCTATTTGCCAGGAATTGAGAGGGCCGGATGCCATGATCTTGGTTTTCTTAATGTTAAGTTAATGTTTAACATAGTATCAGTTATCATTTCTTTCATATATCTAAATATTAGATGTTGATTTTATTTGTTGACAACAAATTTTCTGCTCAGTGAGCCACTTTTCATATTTCAATTATACCTAA
The DNA here is from genome assembly GCF_947247035.1 of Vipera ursinii. NCBI lineage: Eukaryota > Metazoa > Chordata > Lepidosauria > Squamata > Viperidae > Vipera > Vipera ursinii. Next base: position 49,124,254 of record NC_139518.1, on the reverse strand, counting down.
TGTATGAATTTCCAATATGTTATCACTTCAATTGTATACACATTATAAAATCAGTATTTGAACTATACTCTTTTTGCATAATGTTATTGAGTTTTTAACTGTGATTATGCAGCTCTTTCTCTTTGTGAGTCATATTGATTGAGGGGTTTAATTATGATCCCATAAGACATATGCTGCTCTTTCTGAACTAGCCAGATGAACAGCACATATTATGCTGCTTTCAAAAGCACTTTGGAATGTGTCCATTAAAGCAGTGTGACCCCAGTAGTAAGAGGTCAGAATTCCACCCTATGAGAAAGAGCTGAAAGAGATTGCTCTATTGCTCCAAAAGGCAAGACAATAACAAAGGGCAGAGAAAAAGTCTTTTATCGAAATAATAAAAACTCATTCAAGTGAAGCTCAATTCCTTGTGACCAAAAGTTTTTTTTGGCACCAATGTTTAACAGCTTGCCAGCACTTTCTTCCAGAATGTTTGTTTCAATTTCTCAGTTCATCTTATAGTACTGGTATGACCAGGAAGTTGATCCAATTTTGCTTATCTCAGTTAAGTGTTGCCCTCTGCTAGGAAAGTCTCTCTCTCTCTTTCTTTCTTTTTTTTATAAATGTTTTATTAATTTTCTATTTTCACAAACAAGTGCTCAACAGACAACATGATGACTGAGTCCATTAGTACTTCTGTGGTACATATAAGCTTCTTCCAACTAAATCCAATGTTACACCCACCAGTACATCCTCTCTTCTTCTCGTAATAACCATTTTTCTGCACTAAGCAAATACAATTCTTATTATTGTTAGTAAACATACAATTGCATATCAACATTTGTTACATTTTTCTAATAATATCAATAATATCAGTTTAAAATAACTTTTCTAACCAAAGCATATCTTAATTGCATTTGCAATCAATTTCCACTTATTTCATCCATATCCTATTTTCAAATTTTTTCAATTTTAATTTCCCATCCATGTTCAAAGTATCCCAATCATTTATAATTTCAAAATAAGTTATATTTGGGCAACCAAAACATCCCTTATTCAAAGTTCTTAGCATATTCTGATTTCCTTTTTCATACCAAGATATAATATTCTGATTACAAATCCTAACTATCTAGTTATAATAATACTTCCATTTCTAACAATCTATTCTTAACCATATTCAAAACTTACTCTAGCTTTCTTCCTTTGCCAACTAACTTTCCAAGTCATGCATTTGGATCATCAAATAATTCTTCCTCTATTTTTGTATATATTATTTGAAACAAGAGAAACAATTTAGTTAAAGTGTTTTTGGAAGAGCTAGCCCATTGATATTTATTAAACTGCCTCCCTCCTTCTCCAGTTCCCCACAGTTCTGTTAACGGCTTTATCTTCCATTCCATCAGCTCTCCTTCCTTGTCATCCATTGAAGGTTGTTTAACAATCATGATTTATAATCCAAAGTGTTCCATATGTTTCTTCTACAAGAAAGTAAATCCACAATACAGTTCGGAAAGTCAGTATTTATGTTCAAAATTCAGACAGGCCGAATTTTGAATATTGTTATTGTCTCTGCCACACAAATAAGCAGCCCCCAAGCCTGTTACATTTTTCACAGCTGCAATTGTCAATAATAAAAGCTTCCAAACCCAGCCAAAGTCTTATCTAGTTATGGGCTTTGAGCCAGGTTTCTTTTAGTTATAAATAAGTTATAGTGCCATAATTCATCACTAAATGTCATCAACGCTGTTTTCTAGTTTTTAGATCCAAAACTTATATTGTAAACTTTTTAAAAGTGTCTTAAAACACTTTTAGTCCCCAAATTTCCAAGCTGTATATATATATATATATATATATATATATATATATATATATATATATATATATATATATATATATATATGTTTCAAATGTTAACTCTTTAGATTACCTTGCTAGGCCCCAAACATGGGGCAAATCTTTATTTCCTGTTTTCAGCCTATCTTGAAGGCTATCGAACAGGCAGTAGTCACACCGGACAATTCCTATATTTGTGTAAATTACTAACAAAGAATTAAAGGGAAACTGAAATGCATTTCTGACTCATTAGTCGTCATCAGCCAGCCATACCCTTCTGAGATTCGAACCATGGGCTGATTGCATGGGTATGGCTGGCTGATGACGACTAATGAGTCAGAAATGCATTTCAGTTTCCCTTTAATTCTTTGTTAGTAATTTACACAAATATAGGAATTGTCCGGTGTGACTACTGCCTGTTCGATAGCCTTCAAGATAGGCTGAAAACAGGAAATAAAGATTTGCCCCATGTTTGGGGCCTAGCAAGGTAATCTAAAGAGTTAACATTTGAAACATATCTTCCCTTGCAGAAAAAAAAAGCTAACAGAGCGAGAGAGACCTTGTGGCTTAGAGGCAAATAACACTGCCTCATATGCAATCAGCCCATGGTTCGAATCTCAGAAGGGTATGGCTGGCTGATGACGACTAATGAGTCAGAAATGCATTTCAGTTTCCCTTTAATTCTTTGTTAGTAATTTACACACACACATATATATATATATATATATATATATATATATATATATATATATATATATATATATATATATATATATATATATATATAAATTCCAAATACATCTTATAGGTTTCACCATTTTTCCCAAATAATTAATTCACCGCTTTTTTTTTCTGAGGGAATGGGGTGGAAATTCCCTTTCCCTCTTTCATTGGGTAGAGTGCTTTGGGCAGATTTTCAGGAAGAGGTCTTAAAATCATAAAGAAAGGATCAGGTCTCACCCAGTTTCATCTACGTTGCTGTAAATTTTCTTGGTAGTGCTTGTTGTCTTCCATTGTCAGCAGCTTTGGACTGGCTACATGAATGCAGCCAATCTTTCCCCTGCCAGTTTGGAAGACTTCCTTGGATCAAATGGAGGGCTCCTGCCCTCCCCCCATGATCAATGAGAGTCCCCTCCTTGCTTGCTGCCTCTACAGGGCAACTTTTGTCCCTTTCTAGGGTCCCCCAGCAGGGCAAAACCAAACACAAAAGACAGAGCCCCGTCTTCCTGCATCTGCAACACCATGACATCAAAACCAGAAGCCAGGAAAGTCTTTCTTATAACAGGCTTGTAGAGCTAGTGTCTCCTTCAATTTGTCACTTGCGTGTCCACAGGGAAACTTGAAAAAGGGAAATGGAAGCTGTGATGAATGTTCAAAGACCCTAAGTTACAGGTATCACATGATCATGGTTTGCCATTGGGGCCTCTGGGATACTTTTAATTTCCTAGTCTGCCTACAATTCCAATATTATCTGGAGGAACCCCACTCACTGATAAAACAGATCTGACTTTGCTTAGCTTTTTAATCCTTTAAATCCCTTTTAAATAAGATAAGTTACAAAATAAGAAAATCCATTATAAAATTGGCAAATGTTGAATCAAAAATTGAAATTTAGTATCTATGATGCTTATTTTGGAGCATTTGCAGACATGGGTAAATGAAAAACAGAAATCAGAAATAGAACAGACAACATGTGATAGGGTCCCGGAAGCATTGTTTAGCATACACATGGAATAGAAGCATCTTAATCTAGAAGCCCCAGTTGAGAAATTGCTTAGCAAGAGAATGTTGTAGCTAGCAGATTTTCACTTTCTGATTGTATATTTAATATTTGGGCTGCAATATTTATATGGCCGGAAGGGACGCGGTGGCTCAGTGGGTTAGGACACTGAGCTTGTCGATCAGAAGGTCGGCAGTTTGGTGGATCAAATCCCGAGTGCCGCGTAACAGAGTGAGCGCCTGTTACTCGTCCCAGCTTCTGCCCACCTAGCAGTTCAAAAGCACGTAAAAATGCAAGTAGAAAAATAGGGACCACTATGGTGGGAAGGTAACAGCGTTCCGTGCGCCTTTGGCGTCTAGTCATGCTGGCCACATGACCACGGAGACGTCCTCGGACAAGCGCTGGCTCTTCGGCTTTGAAACGGAGATGAGCACCGACCCCTAGAGTCGGAAACGACTAGCACGCATGTGCGGGGGAACCTTTACCTTTACCTTTATTTATATGGCCACTAAGTGGCAGCAAAGAGATACAGAAAATATTACGTGGATGGGATAAATTATTTTAAACAGTCAAGAAAATATAGCTTGAGAATACAACTTAAAGTTGTTGCCCTCATCATAACCTTAAAATGTTTCACTTTCACTGAAGTTAATAAGCAAACATAGTCACAAATATCTGAAGTGCAGTTCCAAGGGAAGCTCAGTTTGATTTTTCAAACCAGATTAGCATTTTTTCTTCAAGCCCAGTTGTAAATAATACATATTTCAACAGATTTCTCAACTTTTACTCTACCCTGTTGAAGGACAGGTCACAGGTGTCAAACTCGATCATGTCACGTGACATATTGTGATGTATTGCAATGTTTTTTGCCTTTGAAGAGCCGGGGTGGGCATGGCCTGTGCATGATGCATCTGCCCCACCGGCCACCAGTTTGACATCCCTGGCATAGGTTATTCTGCTCCAGCCTATCAACTGGTGTTCAGTGCAAATTGCTTGTATATGGATTGAGAGAGAAATATCATTTTGTATTTTTGTTTCATGCACCAAATCGTCTCATTTCCTCTTCTAGAACAATCTCTCTGTTAAATAATTCTATGTATGTGCCACTTCAAGATTTTAAATTAGTATCACCCATCACACTTTGCCACTGTGAATTTATATTTTGGTGTCCATACATTCCAGCCTCTTCCGTACTGCAGTACATTTGGGAATTCAAGATAGTTTCATGTTTCTCAGTCTTCAGAACTAGTTTTAATTGAGATCCATAAACAATCCCCTCGGACAAATTAACAGGGAGAAAATGCTGGCAGTGTTGGCATTTCAATTCAATCTGCACAATTTCTGCTGAGGATCAGTAGATCTGGAAAAGTAGCTGCAAGGAGTTCACAGAAACTTTAATTTTCTTTCAATTCCCTTTAGGGTATTAAATCTAAAGAGTCTCTAGAACCTTAGCGTTTTTTATTATTCTCTTTTTTTCCATTTTGTCTCCCTTTACAAACTCAAAATGGAATAAACTCAGTGTTGCACTTCTGTGGAATATTAGGAATATGTTCCATTGTGGCTTTATTAGTTCTCATAATGCCATCAATGTTAAATCTCTCTTTTTTTGGAAGTTAAAAAAAACAGTGCAATAGGTTTATTTCTAGTGATATGTAATGTGAGTTCAATTAACACTGTCTAGAGGCTTGAAAAAATTCCGGGTCCATTAGGCGCCTGGGGCGGAACCACCTGGTCGGTTCCGCAGCCCAGCGGCGGGGGGTGGCATAACGGAAAACCAGCCGCAGGAGGTTTATGGTTAGGATGCTGAGAGCTCTGTGATCATTATTTGCAATCTTCTCTGTTGCCTTCCTCAGAAAGTAAGAGGAACTGAAATCCTTTGGCAGGTTGTAAAAACAGCCAAAATCCTGAAAATTTCAGCTTTGTTCCTGTTTGCTGATGTGGTTAAACCCTTCAGTAGGGTGCAGAAAGAGCTCAAATTCTAAAGATTTTCGCATCATTCCTGCATTCATTAAAGGTTTTCCTTTCCATGCTTGGAGAACAGCTGAACTTTTTCAGCAGGCAGCTCTTTCAGCCAACCTCAAGAGATGAGAGGGAGGGAACTAAAACTAAAATCATATATAAGTTTATTCGGTAGTGAGTCATTGAGATCAATAGAGTATATACCTGAGTGTTATAATATAGCCTAAGATTAAAATTCTGAACGTACATAGTTTAAATAAATACCACACCCATAAACACAGTGAAATTTATTTCTCAACAGAGACATGCATAGGATTGCAACAATAAAACATTAGATGCGGAACTGTATTTTCTACCATTTTTCACAAAATTTAGAAATTATTTTCATTCAAATGTATATATCCTGACAAAATTAGAAATTCTATTTATGATCTAGAAAAAAAAACAATCCTAACAATACAAAGGATTCAGATCATTCAAAGGCTGTTACTTTAAAATAACACAACCATATCAGTTGTACCATTACCATGACATAAAGGGGTTTTTTTTAGTTTTTTTGATGAATATACTGAAGGGACTTTCTGAAAACACTCTTAATTGATTAATGTTAGTGGACTAATAGTTGGACTAGTTAAAAAGGCATTAGCACTATGGAAATACAAAGTACATTGGCCCTTAGGGAGTGGTTGATGTATTATGATTAGAAGTTTAAAAAATAAAATAAAGCTTCCTCAGAATCACTATGGCCTGCAGTTGATGAAAATTCATGTCACAAAAAATGAGTTTAAAGACTACAGTTGTATATTTGCCATTTATCTGAGAAAATCTGTATTGAGCTTCCTAGGCCCTTGAAGTAAACAGTTTGCACTATAAAGTTTTTCTCCTTTTCAATTATTCTAAATTTATATATATATATATATATATATATATCTTTGCCACATAAAGTTATTATTTGCTTATATTTCAAAGAAAATTTGATATAAAAAGGAAGAAAACACATTAAATATGATACTCATTCAATTTATCCCACAAACAATAATTTTTAACAGAACTGTAAATATGCAGGAGATTTCCATGTCACTCACAATTTATGTCATTATTAGCTAACTGTTATGGAAGTAAAGTATAAACAGCCTAAAAACTGTTATTCTTCAGCACAAGTAAAGAAAGCTCTCATCACAGGAGTATGATTTTTTTGTGTGTGGAATGTCTACTAAATTGTTTTAAATTTAAAATATTTGGAGGTTGGCCACACTGAAAAAAGCTAGATTAGCTGGGAATCCATTTGAGGAATATGTGAATGTAAATGATGAAATCTTGGCATGTTCCCAAAGGAGGGTTAGAGGAAAACCTTCCTCTTCCTTTGTTCTCACCTATTGATACCTTTCTGTTTATTGTTATTTTGTTTAATTTTTAATTGTACAGTATCCTACTAAATATGGCAATTTCTATAATTTGGATTGATAAATTGTGGACTTCCTGTCAAAGGGAGAGATGTATCATAGTGATTGACCATGAGAAACTGGGATAGGAACAACCATGTGCCTTCACTACAGTTGTTGATGAAATTTCTTAATTAATAAATGATCAGACTTGATGATGTTAATGCATATTTAAAATAAATCTGAATCACATTTTGTCCTTTCTATTGTTGCTGCTGTTGTTCAGTCACTAAGTCATGTTTGACTCTTTACAAACCCATGGTCCCCCACTGTCTTCCAGAATTTGCCCAAACCGATGCCCACTGCATTGATGACACTATCCAACCATCTCATCCTCTACTATCCCCTTCTCCTTTTATCTTCAATCTTTCCCAACATCAGGTATTTTCAGCTTCAGTATGTGTCCTTCCAAAAAACAGTCAAGGTCCATTTTCTTTAGGATTGACTGATTTGATCTCCTGTAGTCCAAAGGACTCTCAAGAGTCTTCTACAACACTACAATTCAAAAACATCAATTCTTCAGCGCTAAGCCTTCCTTATGGTGCAATTTTCATAGCCAAACTTTACTACTGAGAAAACCATAGCTTTGACTATATGGACCTTTTTCAGAAAGGTGATGATTTTTAACATGCTGTCTAGGTTTGCCATAGCTTTCCTTCCAGTTGATTCCAGCACAGTAGTTTGCTATACTCAAATTGCTTTATTATTATTTTGGAAATCAGTGGAATTCTCACTAGTTTCATTTCTAATCTGCTGCGATAATAATAAAGAATGCAAGAAAGTCTATTTATTCCACAGTATAGGTGTAACGAGAATCACTCATGAAGTTCATTGAGTTAAAGAGTCACTTAAAACATAATTTCCAACCATGTAAAATTAACTAGTTCAGACATGATACAGTATGACCATATACCATACTTTTTACTTTACAATTCATTATTTTATACTTTGATGAAAAAGGAGTATTGACTTATTTCAAAACCTTTTGAAAGAGTTTGATCTTTGTTGCCATAAATCACTGTTGTTGTTTGTACTGGATAACGTGGCAAGCCAAACATTTAATATATTGCTTTGTCTTTATTTATGTGAAACACTGCATAATATTGGCATGTCTGCAGCAGCTATCAACCCTAGCCAATGGCTAAGAACAAATCCAATAGCAACTGTGCTGTCAGAGACATGACAGATTCCTGTTGCCGAGGAAAGTTGCCCTTTCATTGCTTCAGTTGTCTTCGTTTGGCTCTTTTGCTTCATCATTTTGATTGTCTTTGTCCCTCTTGTCTCTATGAACCATCACTTGCCTTTGCCATCTTCTTTCCTGTTATTTTTCCCCACTCTTATTACTTTCAACTAGTATTCTCTGCCAATGTTTTCAGTGACTTTGAATACTTGTGCTCATAATCACAAAATATCAGTCTGTCTTCATTCACGTTAAGATTAATATGCATATTCCTGGGCTGCCTGGTAGGGATAGGGATTCTTTTCTGATTTGCACAGATGATGAGGTCTATTTACATATTATTTCATCATATTTCTAGTTCAATCAATTGATCCTGGGAATAAAGTAATTGATCATATATCCTTATTATTATGCTCCTGAAAAAAATCTAGATTTACCAATAACCCCAAAGGCATCCTAACATTTCTTCATGATTAAGTAGTGACTGCAGATTTGGAATCTTATAACATCCTTAAACCTCATTAACATGATTAATGTTGGTTAGGAAAACATGCATATTTCTCAAATTCTTTTAGATCTCCTATATTATATTATGTTTGTATCTCATAGTAATTTCCCATTCCTAGCCTTTCTAAACTCAGTAGACCTTGGTAAAAGAAAGGATCCAAAATGATAACCTAGTTTATTTTTGCTGTATTGAGCTTTAAAGGATTGATGGGAAATCTGTCATCCTCAGATGTTTTTGGATTCCAGGTCTCATTGCAGCTGTCACTACTGACAATGGTCAGGGATGGCAATCTAAAAATATTCAGAGGTTAAAGGATCCTCACCTGAACTTAAACCTTGCCCATGAGTGTTAGAAAAAGAAAAGTGCCTGTTCTGAATTAAACTTGATAAAATCAGAGGAAGAAAAGTTTAAAGCAATAGTTAACTACCACATACTATCAACACAGTGCAGATCTCACACTCAGCGTGATAGTCCTGGTAACTGACTGGCCAGTTGTGATTTTCTGACCATTCTGCAGAAAAAATGGGAAGTGATAAGGATAGTGCAGAGTACCTCTTGAGTTAACAAGAGCTTGCACAGAAAAAGAGGATACTGAGAGTAGTCAAGTTTATGCAGCAAGCACACAGATACACTGAGGTGTGTAAAAAAGTTTTACTTGTGGAATAATACAATAGCACAGTCCAAGAAAAAAGCAGTCCAGGTCATACACGAGTAAAGAGATGATAGCAAATAACAATAGTCCAAGGATGATAGCAAATAACAATAGTCCAAGGATTATCCAATACAGAGTCTTCTTACCAGTCCATAGTCAAAACACAGTTCTTCAGGTTTAGCAAACTGCTGACATCAGTCTTTAAAGTCTCATTCTTCTTTCATTAGAGATGCAGTGAATCTTGCTTTTGATCTTGGAAATGTTTGGATATTTGAGGGACTCTATTGTCCACTGAACAAGTTACCAAACTACTGTTATGACATCAACAGCATGTGGATATCCAAATAAGAAGCCTGCACAATGCCATGGTACAACTAACATAGCAATTGGGACAAAGCTTACAAAGCTTGCTTCAGCAGACCAATTAGTATTACTTTATAACCAAGGAAGCTTACCAGAAAAAAATGGGGGAACATAACTTCAATGTCTAGCTTCCATGACTCAATGTGGATTATATGTGGCAAGTTGACTAGTTACATTTCCTACAGATCACTCCAAGATTGCCTTTGTCCTTGGTATGCTGAAAGAACTAGCTGCCAAATGGGCTGTGCCTCTCATTAAAGGCAACGATCCATTATTGGCTAATTAGCAGATCTTCATTCAATGAGTTAGAGTTGTTTTGATTACAAACATGGGAGCAAGAGCAAATTAGGAGATTCCCCAACTGGAGCAAGAAAATGGCAAAGGTCATAAGTATATATCAGAGTTTCAACTATATGCCAGAAATATGGAGTGGAATGTTCTTGCTCAGACTGACCAATTGAGGGATGTGTTAATTTATGGGCAATTAGAGAAGTTGAGGCACAGAGGAAATTATAAGGAAGAAAGATTTTACAGTCTTTCTTCATCCCTATCCACTCTCTTTGGACTCCAGCTGGAGACAACCTGACCTCTTTGGACTCCAGCTGGAGACAACCTGTACAAACAGGAGCAATGAAGACATCTCTGACCTCAACAGAGAAATGAAAAAGGAGGGGCCTTAGTTTATGTTTCTACCATGGAGTCCAGGGCACTTTGCCCCAACTTGCACTGTTAAAGTACAGATTTCTGAGACGGTTGCAAAGCACTGCGCTCAGTCACTAAGCATCATATGTAGTTTTAGCTACAAAGCTATTCTTCACAAAACCTCTCAGGCTTTTCTTCCAAGAGTTTGGCTGGAAAGCTCTCACACAAGGAAGTCGAGCTTAGACAGATGACAACATGAGAGCATTTTTTTTATTCTATCTATTGAACATCCTGAAGATTATACACTTTTCTGCTTTGTCAGACTCAGGTACATAATTTGAGACCACAGTGCATTTAAATTTAAACTGTCCACACAGTTATTAGAGAAACCTATGTTTGTGGAAATGATTTATGGGTAAACACTTTGAGCTGACCCTATTTTGCAATGTACAATATCTTTGGAACTGAAAATAAATCATATAGAATTATTGTCACTCTGTATCTCAACTTCCTTACATATGGGCACAGAATGGGTGCAAACCCATAATCCAGTCATTCACTCGAAGCAAGGGATGAATTTCAACTCAGAAGGCTTTCCACTCTTATCCTTCTCCTTTTCTGAATCCCCTTCCTTGCCAGAACAAAGTGAAGAATTTGCTGGTATTTTGAAGAAAAGCAAAAGTAACCATCTTGCTTCTCATTAGGTGTGAAACTTTACTAACAACTTGGAAGTCAAGAGACCAGATCCTAGCTAAAAGACAATACCCATAATACCCATGTCTATGCAACAGATATCCAACAGTTTCTGGACAGGAATCTGCAGAAAGGGTTTATTTGAAATCCCCAGCATCTTTATATAAATAAAAGAAGAGATATTACTATTTCAGGATTGTGTCTGTGAATTGAGGCTCCTGAATAGGCACAACTACCCACTGCCTTTCCCTTCAGACCTCTAGGACTGCCTTCTAAAGGCATAAAGGTAAAGGTAAAGGTTCCCCCGCACATGCGTGCTAGTCGTTTCCAACTCTAGGGGCCGGTGCTCATCTCCGTTTCAAAGCCGAAGAGCCAGCGCTTGTCCGAGGACATCTCCGTGGTCATGTGGCCGGCATGACTGGACGCCAAAGGCGCACAGAACGCTATTACCTTCCCACCGGAGTGGTCCCTATTTTTCTACTTGCATTTTTACATGCTTTCGAACTGCTAGGTGGGCAGAAGCTGGGACGAGTAACAGGCGCTCACTCTGTTACGCGGTACTCGGGATTCAACCCGCCAAACTGCCGACCTTCTGATCGACAAGCTCAGCGTCTTAACCCACTGAGCCAGGCATACATCCTTACTAAACTGGATCTGGGATGCATGTACAATTTGATTAGAATGAAAGAGACCCATGATGCCTCATGTCATGTCAGATGGTGTGGGTCCAATTTTTCTCCTATTACATTTTTTTATATTCCTAGATTACAGGACCAGCAACAGGGCAGACAGTTTCAGACTTATAGGCATATGGAAAAAAAACATACAGTCTCTTTTAGTTCTATACTTTTACATATCAAGAAAAACACAGTAAAAATCATCTGCTCCTTAAAAGTAGGAATTTTGGCCCACCCTTCTTTACAGCATTGTTTCGGTTCACTGAGGTTTGTGGCCATTTACTTATGCATAGCTGTCTTGAGGCCCCACCACAGTATTTCAATCAGGTTGAGGTCTGGACTTTGAGGTCTGGACGGGACCATTGCAACACCTTGATTCTTTTCTTTTTCAGCCATCCTACTATAGATTTGCTGATGTGCTTGGAATCACTGTCCTGTTGCATGATCCAATGTCAGCCAATCATTAGCTGTCAGACAGATGGCCTCATATTTGACTCTAGAATACTTTGATATACAGAAGAGTTCATGGTCAACTCAATGACTGTAAGTTGCCCAGATCCTGTGACTCCAAAACAACTCCAAATCAACACCTCTCCAGCACTGTGCTGTATGAGTTGTGCTGTATGAGATGTTTGTGCCGATATGCCATGCTTGGCTTTCACCAAACATGGCCCTGTGCATTGTGGCCAAACATCTCCACTTTGGTCTCATCTGTTCCAAAAGTCTTGTGATTTGTTCAGATGCAACTTTATAAACTTAATCCATGCTGCCATGTTCTTTTTGGAGAGAAAAGGCTTTCTGCCAGCAACCCTTCCAAGCAAATCATACTTGTTCAGGTTTTTTTGCTAATTGTGCTGTCATGAACATGATAGGAACATGAACATTTAACTGAAGCCTGTAGAGTCTGAGATGTTGCTCATGGATTTCTTGCAATTTGTCTCAGCATCGCACTTCCCAATTCTGGGAAGATTGGCAGCTGTCCTGAACGTTTTCTACTTGTGAATAATCATCTTCATTGTAGAATGATGAATTTTAAATTGTTTGAAAATGGCCTTATAAACCTTCCCAAATTGATGGGCAGCAACAATTGCTTATATCTTTTCTCTTTGGCATTGTGTCAAACACACATCTCAGTGCTGAAGACCAACAAACTCCTAAAATTTCAGCTTCTATAGAGGTGGTCACACTTGCTGATTATCAGTTTTTCAAGGGCACTTAATCAGCAGCACCTGGCTGCCACTTAGCCTCTTCATCTCTACCAAAGCAATAAGAGCGTGCTTATCTTTTCATGCATACTTCTCCATTTTGGCTTTCTTTTGTCCAATAATGGTTGACATGCTCCTTCTGTGGGCTCAGCTACTGTTTGTCTAATCATTGTCTAATCTGTAGCTATTCCACCTGTCCCTCCAGGTCCTTCCCACATATTATTAACCTGAGGATAAGGCAATGTGTTTTTAGCTCTACCACTTATGGACTATTAACCTGGCTAGTTAAAACAGCCAAGAAAAAAGTTGGATTGGATCCAGAAAGTAGTCAAAGTTTCCTGGAAGCTCCAGAAGGGGCTGATCTACTCATTCTTCAGAAGCCAGGCCTAGATTCAACATCATTGTCCATATCTAACCTCTCTTTCTTAGACCTTATTTTTGGTAATGTGAAAGGGATGCAATTAGAGAGGGTCTGGATGTTATTTAATTTAATTTAATTTAATTTATTAATATTTCTATACCGCCCTTCTCCCGAAGGACTCAGGGCGGTGTACAGGGCAAGAATAAAACACAGAGTTACAAAAATTAAAAGGTAATTAAATACATGCCCATAAAAACAGTTGATACATAATAAAAACCCCAATAAAATAATAGTAAAAAACCCCACCAATCCCCCCTCAGGCCAGGCCGGCTTGTTCGAACAGGTATGTTTTCAGATCGCGGCGAAAGGAGCGAAGATCGGGCGCTGACCGGAGCTCAACCGGTAATTGGTTCCATAGCTCCGGGGCGCCCACAGAGAAAGATCTCCCCCTGGGGGCCACCAATCGACATTCTCTGACCGGTGGCACCCTGAGGAGGCCCTCTCTGTGGGAACGCACAGGGCGGAGGGAAGTTGATGCCGGCAGCAGGTGTTCCCTAAGGTACTCCGGACCCCTGCCATGTAGGGCTTTAAACACCATTACTACAGTAGTACCTTGAATCTCACCCGGAAGACAACTGATAACCAATGCAGCTCACGGAGCAGAGGTGTAACGTGGGAGTATCGGGAGACTCCCAACACAACTCTCGCGGCTGCATTCTGTACCAGTTGGAGCTTCCGGGTGGTCCTCAAGGGTAGCCCCATGTAGAGAGCGTTGCAGTAGTTATGGATTATGTTGACCAGTGGTAATACAATTTCAGGCCTGAGCTTGGGGTTGAAACTATACTAGTCATTTTCATGGATCTAAGATACTGTTTAGTTACAGAGCGTCTCAAGATTTGGTCCTTTCTCTTATATAGTTTAATTCATACATGAAGCTGCTAGAAGAGGTCATCTGTCAGTTCAGGATCAAATATCATTAATATTGCATTGTACATCTTTACTTTGGTCCATAGAAGATTTGGCAGAAATTCTGAGTCAGTGCCTAGAGACTATCAAGGGTTTTATAGGGAAAAAAGGCTCAGACTCAATGTTGGTTGTTAATTCATAAATCTATTGATTTTAACACCATATCTATTTTGATTCCAATAGAGAAATTCTCCCCCAGAGACTAGCAGACTTGCATTCTAGAGGTCCCCCTGGACTCACTTTTCCAGAATTCTTTGTCCAGCATTGTCTGTGTTTTGGAGAGTTTATGTATTACTATATCTTTTATTATTTTACATTTTGTTACACATTACATTCAAGTTACTATAGCTTTGGGGGGGGGCTCTCCACATTTTCCTTTATTTTATTCATGGCCATCTTGGGTTTGGAAATGGACAATCTTTTTTCCCTTTCTTTCTTCTTTATCCTCTACTACTGAATTTCCCTTTCTACTTTTCTACTATTATTCTGACATATCTGCAAGTTTACTTCTGTCGCTTCCCCCTTCCCCCCAAAAATTAAGTCTCCCAGAGATGAAACTAAAATTGATCTTTACCTCATCGCAAGAACACATTGTTTGAAATTCTTCCTATTTATACTTCTCAAGCTTTATACAGTAGTGGCCAAAATCGTGGAAACATTTTGGGAAAAGTGTATTTTTGAGGTTTGATGGCTAATAACACCACTTTTTTTGGAGTAGTACCATAAAATTATATATCAATGGAAAGATAATTTAATCAAGAATGTAATGCAACATAGTTTGTTCAATTATCTGTACTGTACTCTATGAAAAGTTATAGCCAAATAACCAGAAAAAGGAAGCACAACTTGCTTAGGTTGATGTAGCTTTCCTTCATCTGATTGTAGCCAATGAGCATGAGTGTTTAGACAGCCAATCAGGTGTCATATTGTTTTGGCAATAAGCCAATCAGATCACAGTAGGATTCAGTTATTGATGTCATGTACTGAAGCTGAGGAGGACATTTGTCACTGTGTTATGTGATCACTAACAAGTTGGTTGGGGTTTTTTCCCCCTTTCATTTAGTGAGCTTGTAAAACATATTAAAATTAAAGTAATGCTGCAAAGAGTTGACTGGTTGCCCAGAAAGCAATGTAAAATTGTATTATTAAGTGAAAAAGGCTACAGTTATAAAGAAATTAGAAGAAAAATTGGTGGAAACTTAACCAAAGGTGGCATTTCTACTGTACACTTTTCCCAAAAGGGTTTCCACAATTTTGGCCACTACTGTAGGTGCCTACAGCTCAATAAGTACCTGAATTATTCTGTCTAGTTCTGCTGTTAATTGCTGTTAATGGCCCAACCGTTTGAATGCTAAAGTCCATTAAGGGGTTCCCTCTGCAAATGTTCTATAATTTTCTTTGTTTGCATTGTTCTATTGATTTTAATTATGTGCAAGAAATATATTTAAATTTCGAATAAAATGCTGTTACGTGTTAAGGCTCTAACAAGGTAAAGAAAGAGACACTTCTGCTATGCTTCTTCCAATTTTGGAATTAAAAATAAAATATCATTTTTATGTTTAGGTGTGCTACTAATTTGTCTATAAACTAGACCAGATAGAGCCTACTTGGCTTGATTTTTAGAGAAATTGCATAAATAATACTAATCCTTAAAGTAACATAACAAAAAAAGCTGAGATCTGTGTTTCTTGTTTGTGGTTAAATTTACTAACAATCAATAGTTCACCTTTTAAGATGATTTATAGCATGCAGATTGTGCAACAATATAGATTAGCATTAGTATTTATGTTGGAGAATGAATGATGCCTATCAGGGAAATCAAAGTCTATACAACAAAAGAGCAAGAGGAACGATCAGTATCCAATGATTATATAAGAAACCAATCTATTTTCTTCTTACAGATGTATACAGAGCTGGGCTAGCATGCAGAAATTAGATAGCAGAATCCAAGATAAATATATAAGGTAAAGAATATTGTACAGAAATGCTGGATTCATTCAATGACTGAAACAGAAGTCTAAATCCAGGGCAACTTAACTGTAATAATTTTTATTAAAGCTAAAAAATACAACAGTAAAAAATTAATGCAAAGTAAGAAAAATATAAAAAGAAAAAAGAAAAAAGGGAAGGGGCAGAAAAATAAAAAAGAGAAAACAGTGTACAAAGAAATAACTCTTCCTTAATCCATGTTTTAATAAATTATCTAACATTTCAGCAAAAGATCTGTTCTTCCCCTAACTCATCTTTTATCTTTAGACAAATTATAGAATCTCATAATTAAATCTTAATCAGCATTAGTCCATAAAGAGTTACAAAAACTAGCAAGATATATATATTAACCTTAATCAAATAAATCAGTTTCCTATTGCTTTACTTTTAACACATTAACTTATATTCTTTAAAAATTCAAAATAAATCTTTCCCCATATCTTATCTCTTATCTATAAATAAATCCTTAAAACTTCATCATGCAAACTTAATAAAAAAATATTAAGAGCTAAGAAACAGCAGCATATTAAAAATCTTTATCCTACCACTTAGTTTCTTATCATTTGTCTTCTCTCAGAAATTCCTTTGCAATTTAATACAGACCAAAAATAAAAACATATTTTAACAAATACTGTCTTTTCCCATATTTTATCTATAAACAAATCTTTAAAGCCTCATTCAGCCCTGATCTAGAAAACCATATACATACTTACACATACACACACACACATACACACACGTGTGTGTATGTGTGTATGCGGAAGAACAGGGTAGAACAATGGCTAATGACCCTCTTTTACCGGTCTACTATAGAGAGTGTCCTCTTGCACTGTATTGTGGTTTGGTATGTGGCCTGACAGCCGCAGATAGGAAAGTATTACCGAGGGTGGTGAGCACAGCACAAGACATTGTGGGCTGTTTCCTGACACCACTGATGACATCGCCAGGACCTGCTGCCTTGGAAGAGTGAGGAAAATTCTCAGGGACAACTCACACCCTAGTCGGTATCTCTTTACTTTCCTACCATCGGGTAGGAAATACAGGAGTATAGCCAGCCATACCAACAGGCTGAAGAACAGCTTTTATCCATGGGCTGTTAGGCTCTTGAACGGGAAATAATTTTATAATTTTATGTATGACTGACTTACAAGGCCAGTGCGTTGTGCAATTAGTTCACATGGTGTAACAAGATGGTGGGTTTGTTGTCACTGTGAGTTGTGGGGTTGGGGCACGAAGGAAGGCTCAGCCAATCTCATGGTTGTACTTTGACAATAAAGGTTCATTCATTCATACATACATACATGAATACATGAATACATACATATATACATACATTTAAACCCTGGTCAAATGAGCCAACTTTATATTCCTTCTTTTTGCTTTAAAAATGATGTTTATTCCCTTTAAATAATGTCCCAAAAGCTGATTTATTTTCATTTTCTCTTTGTCTTTTCTTAGGAACTCTTATGAGTATAATACATCTCTTTTGTAATTACAAGATAAGAAAGTTGTCTAAGATAGTGTTTTGATTTATTATTTGTGTATCCCTTTAGTTATTAAAAATCAGCTAGTATCATTTGTAAATCTCATGTGACATATTTTTCCATATCATTCTTGTATTTTGCATTTCCAAATTCATATCTAAAACAGCTTGGTTCTCATTGTATCCTCTTCTATCTCCTCTTTTAGACCCAATTTTATGGTAGCAGACAAACTTAAAGAGAAATTTCTGGATTAATTGTTCTCAAATATCCTTTGAATTCTTCCAAAGTTAAAATACTTTTCTTCATTCTATATTAGTGGATCTTTTCTCCTTTAATTATCATCTTTAGCTCTTTCTGGTTGCCTCTAGTGTCCAGCCTTCAAAGTTTCTTCTTATCATGTTTTTCTCTAATCCACAATATTTTCCCACAAGAAAATTTTTTATACTTAGATTCGAAATCTTCATATATTTAATAGGATTTTAAACACCCCATAGGAAGGATTCTTATAATTAGTTTCAAAAATCCAATGTCTAATCTATCTGACCCTTTAGTCCATTTAAAACCTTCCAAAATAATCATTCTAATTATTCTTCTGCTGTTTCAGAAGATTTTTTTTAAAGTTCTTAAATTTAGGTGATACCTCTTTCACTAAGGATGGAAGGAGAATCATCCAGTATGATGAAACTTGTAATTCCAAAGACTTTTAATTTCCAAAAAGCAGTTATCAAGCAATTTCCTAAAAACAGGAAGTGATTGAA
The DNA here is from genome assembly GCF_947247035.1 of Vipera ursinii. Classification (NCBI taxonomy): domain Eukaryota; kingdom Metazoa; phylum Chordata; class Lepidosauria; order Squamata; family Viperidae; genus Vipera; species Vipera ursinii. Next base: position 49,105,843 of record NC_139518.1, on the reverse strand, counting down.
CACAAACTACAATTTGGCAAAGCAAACTCTCCCAGCTCCCAAACCCACTGAAACCACCTTTTACAGTTTCCTTACAGGAAATATCTGTGTGGAGCATTTATGGGGCATCTTATTCCCTTTATCTGGGGAGAAATTTTGAGATGCTGATCCATTTGCTGGTTCATCATTCCACCACAGTCATTGGCACATATAAAGTCCACCGTCTTACTCTTCCCAAATGACCTCTAAGATTTTGCAAAATGCCATCTATGTAACAATCTTGAAATAAGAACAAGAGGATCAGGATGAAGCAGAAACAGTGCTATACAATAGGCACATGCACAGAATCAGTCACAATGGCCGAGATTAATGAGAGAGGTAATTCTGCATAGTGCCAAAAATGCTTAGACAGTGTCTACAGGCAGAATATTTTCAAACTCTTGCAACTCCATAAAGATAGTATTCTTTGTGGCAATCACACATTAGATGTTCTCAAGCAGAACATAGACAGCCATCTTTCTGTGATGCTTTACATTTGATTCCAAGTAGGGAACTGACTTCAATGGCCTATGCAGCCTTTCTAGATCTCTGATATTATTCTATCATCAAATATAACATTCTATGATATTTTCACAGGTAGGAATATAACAATTTATACCATAGAATCCACTGGGAGCAAATTTAGCTGCTGAACTCCTACCAGACTCTGCAGAAACACGAATGCTAGCAGCAAATGAAGTTTCCTACCATTAATCTTTCCCAATCAAAAACTGCAAAGAAAGATATCTGAAAAGAAAAAAGGCTACTGAGAAAAAGTACTTGCATATAAAAGACAGTCATTATGTCTTAAAAACACATCAGTTGGTAAAATCTGCATTTAAGAAACCCAAAACAACACTCATCACATTACTGATCTCTTCTGTCCTTTCTCATCCATTTTCTCTTTCTTACATGAATGAGAGAATGAAACTGCAGAAGCAAATATTATCTAATGTTGTCAGTTAAATATATTCTACTGGCCTTTTATCATCTTCACAGTTTTTGAATGTATATTGCACAGCTCCAACACCTTTCATAAATCCATCTCCCATTTTAGCTCCTTTTCTAGCAGTTGCAACTAAGACTTAAGGGTAGGTTAATGGTCCTTGGAAGGTGGTAAGCTTGAAATTTTCCTTCATAAGGTTCTTTGCATCATTCAGGGGACAAGGTATTCCCATCATTGAGGTGTCAAAATCATCTGATTTGTCTTATTTTAGCAAAGAGGCAATTGGAACACTTACTTTGTATTAGTAGCTTTATTAGATTTTTTTGCCCTGCCCTTATTACTTATATTAGTAGCTCAAGTGGCAAACATACACAATACTCCATCCTCTTCCTCTTTTCTCCACAACAACCTTCTAAGATGGTTTGGGTTGAAAGAGGAAGAATGAAAGTCTGCTAACTTTCATGTCTAAAGCAGGATTACAACTCATGGTCTCCTGGTTTTTAGACCAGCACCTTAACCACTACATTTCTGGTGCTTCCACTGCCAGGCAAGCCAAAAGAGGCAGGCAAAGCAAAGCAGACTGAAGGAAGGTGGAAACTTTAGAACACTTCAGAAGTGAGAAAGCCTCCCACTGGACTTTGATAAACATCAATTTGCCTAGAGGGGAAATAGGTTGACAGACGATGCCATAGCTACTGCTTTACACTCTGTAGCAAGTCATCTCAAGAAACCTGGAAGTTACGTCAGGATGCTTTTTGTTGACTACAGCTCGGCTTTCAACACCATTTTGCCGAGCATTCTCATCAAGAAGCTGACTGACTTGAAATTCTCCCCCGCCATCTGCGATTGGATTCAAGACTTTCTTAGGGATCGGTTACAAACAGTGAGGGTCGGGTCTGCTTTGTCCACCCCCCTGAAGCTTTGCATCGGCACACCACAGGGCTGTGTGCTTAGCCCCTACCTGTACTCTTTATACACTTACGATTGTGTATCATCTGACCCATCCACTGCAATAATCAAGTTCGCAGATGATACAACTGTGGTGGGTCTTATTACAGGTGGGGATGAAACAGCATATGGATAGTTGTTGTAGTAACAACAACTTGCACCTAAACATCGGCAAGACGAAAGAGATGGTGTTAGACTTCTGGAGAAAAAAGGAGGAACCTGCCCCACTTTACATCGGGGAGGACTGTGTAGAGAGAGTTTCCTCCTTTAAATTTCTGGGAGTCTACCTCTGTGAAGATCTGACCTGGAAAGTTAACACAACCCAGGTGGCTAGAAAGGCCCAACAGAGGCTTCACTTTCTTAGGGTCTTGCGGAAGAACAGGGTAGAACAACAGCTAATGACCCTCTTTTATCGGTCTACTATAGGGAGCGTCCTCTCGTATGGTATTGTGGTTTGGTATGCTGGTCTGACAGCCGCGGACAGGAAAGTATTACAGAGGGTAGTGAGCACAGCACAAGACATTGTGGGCTGTTCCCTGACACCACTGGATGACATCGCCAGGGCTCGTTGCCTTGGCAGAGTGAGGAAGATTCTCAGGGATGACTCACACCCTGGACGGTATCTCTTTACTCTCCTACCATAGGGTAGGAGATATAGGAATATAGCCAGCTGTACCAACAGGCTGAAAAATAGCTTTTATCCGTGGGCTGTTAGGCTTTTAAATGGGACATAATCTTATGCAGAATTGACTTGGGAGGCCGGTGTGTGGTGTAGTTGGTTAACATGGTGTGGTAGGATGGAGGGTTTGTTGTCACTGTGTGTTGGGGGGAGAGAGCACAGGGGGAGGCTCAGCTAATCTCAATGTATACATGTTGTACTTTGACAATAAAGGTTTATTATTATTATTATTATTATTGCTTCACCAAATTGCTTTGAAGAAATGCTTCTCTCAAGCAAATCACCCTTCAAAACTTTGCACAACCCCATTAAGGAGAAAATTATAAACTGTATGGTAAACAGAAATGGATCACATGTGTTCACATCCTTTTTTTCAGAGGGCATGGGATGAAATGTTAGATAGATAGGCAGACATCTTCCCCTATTTTAAAGTTCCAGTTTCCAACAGAATCTGAAGAGGAATTTAAAGAGATAGGAGGTTCAAGAGCTGAATTAAATCAAGCATCCCATGAAGATTTTGTAGCAATAACAAACAACCAGCTCAAAATTTGGGAGACAGGCCTGAAAGCAGGGCTTTTTTTCTCATAGAACGCTCAGAACGGAGTTCCGGCACCTTTTTTGGATGGAACCTTGTAGGGTAGGCAAGGCAGGTTGTATGATGTGTGTGAGTTCTGCCACGTTTTTCTTTTACAAAAAAAGCACTGCCTGAAAGTATTTAAACTTTGGGGGGGGGAGATTGACCTGGACAAGCCAAGAGTAGGTTCTATCTAGCGTATACTTGATTCATTCTTCTTAGTGTTGGAATAAAAATCAGGTCCAGTTCCAAGCTGGGAGTATATAAAATGGAGGCTAAGATGCTGGAAATAAAATGGAAGATGCTTAGGAAAGAAGGTTCCTGTTTATTGATGAGCAGAACCAGCAACAGCATGCAGTTCTGGGACAGCTGACCAAATGGCTAAGTGCGTGGATGGATCTTTATGGGGTTCTGACACTTTAAAGTGGAAATGTTTCTGGGTTGTGCAATGAAGTGGGCTTTTGTATCTTTTGCTAGTCTGAAGAGGATGTTGGGTTTGGTGGGGAAATGTAAATTCTTAATCACATTAGCTGTGGGGGATGAAGGTGTTTTGTTTATGAACAGATTGGCCCAGTCTTTCTGAATATCCATTCAAAATCCCCTAACGACTGGCCTTTTTGCTTGAGGCTTTTTCCTGTAACAGGAAGATTGGGGGTGCTTTCTGCCATTGTTAAGATTTTTCTCCATTTCTCCTTCAGGGAAAATATTCAATCCTGCCTCTTTTAATATTCCCCAAAATATTTCATTCTCTGGGGAGGGGGCTGACTTCTTATGTTAACATTTCATCTTGGATTTCTTCTTAATGTTGTGAGAAGACACTTTAATGGATTTTTCCTTCTTTAGGCAATAAGTGATATCTTTGAGCAATGAGCAAATCTTTCACAAGTTCTTCTATAGCAGGTATGTCAAACTCGTGAGATCACATGACATTGTGTGACATATTGCGACTTTTCCCCCATTGCTGGAAATGGCATGGGCACGGTTTCAGTATGATGCATCCGGTCCGCAGGCCGGCAGTTTGACATGCCTGTAAAAAAAAGGGATAGACAAAACAGGCTGTGGGCAAAACTGGTTTAAAGGAGTTTTAAATGCCTCAAATTAAAAAACAATCCATATTTTCTTATTGAAGATAAAAAAGCAAACATGCTTCCTGCAATGTTTTGTAAGGAAGAATTACTTTGCATTCAATTTTAGTCTGAGTTTCTACATTAAAAAGTGGGGGGGAACGATGTTCTAAGGTAAGGTTTAGATCTACAGGCATGAACTGCCAAACAGGATAAAATGCAAACCATAAATACAAGAGGATAACCAGAAAGCATGTTTAAAAGATTAAAGAACTGAAGAAATAACTTGTTTATTCCCACTGAAGAAAAGGTCAAAAACAGCCCCTCAGGCCCAGCTGCAGGTATTATTTCCATATGCATCAAGTTGGCAACTCTAAATTTGGAAGCTTTCAACCTTTTGTAGGAAAGAAGATGAACAATGAATATTTCATACAGCACCATCATTCACTTGTGAATACCTTGGAAACTATTCAAGTGCAAGCATAATAATATTGTCATCAGAGACAGGAAGAGGATGAAAAGCAAGAAAATCATGGCTATATTTCCTTTCCAGAAATAAAAAGGCTGGTCTTTGAAAAAATATATTTGAAAATGGATTTTTGAATAATAGTACATCTTCAGAATTAAAGAAGGACTAAAAGCCTACTTGCTCATTTGCTCAAGGAGGAAGTGCTATAGCCATTGTCTACTTCTCCAATTTTTAGTAGTGTATTATTCAAAAACAAAGTTCAACTAATCCAGGGGTTTTAATAGCTTAGTGCTGCAATTGAGACTTTTGTTCAGAGTAAACAAGGCATTCTTGTTTTTTACTAGATTTTCCACACTGCCTGGGACAAGGTTTAAAACAATTCCAGATTCTTCTTAATTAGAGAATGTGTTCCAAACTGAAAAGTGTGTGTGTGTGTGTGTGTGTGTGTGTGTGTGTGTGTGTGTGTGTGTGTTGACAAAAATGTTCTGTTAGAAATGCCTGGAATATGGGAAAAGGCTCTGAATCATAGACACAAGCAAGAAAACTCAGTGGCAGTCCCAAGACTGTAAACTGTAAACTTGAATGCATTTGGGTCAATATAAAAGGTGAAAAAATGACAGTGCCATAGGTGTATACTATAGGCCGCCCAACCAAGCAGAGGAAATAGATGTACTTTGTGCTAGTCAGCTAACTAAGGTATGTAGGAAACACATCACAATAGTAATGGGGCACTTTAATTACCCTGATATCAACTGGGAGACAAACTCTGCACCAAGTGGAAGATCAAACAGATTCCTGACAAACCTAGCAGACAACTTTCTCTCCCCAAAAGTAAAGAAGGGAACTAGGGGATTAGCCATATTGGATTTAATTCTCACTAACAGAGATGAAATGATAGAAAGTGTCAAAGCCACAGGAACTTGGGGTGAAGTGATCATGCAATATTGGAATTCAACATTCTGGAAGCAAAAGCAATAGAACACAGCCAAACTAGAGTCTTGGACTTTAAAAGAGCTAATTTTAATAAACTTAGAGAGACCTTGGGAAGAATTCCATGGATGAGAATCCTAAAGGGGAAAACAACTCAAGAAGCTTGGGAAATTTTGAAAAGTGAGATAATAAAGGCCCAGTCTAGAACAATACCAACAAAGAAGAAAAATAACAGCTCTCAAAAGAAACCAGCATGGCTGCATAAAGAACTCTGATAAATTGAAAGATAAAAAGGACAGGTATAAGAAGTGGAAATAGGGGCACATAACTAAGGCAGAATATCAGCAAATAGCCCATGCCTGCAAAGATGAAGTGAGGGAAGCTAAGGCTCAAAATGAACTAAGGCTTGCGACCAAAGTCAAAAATAACAAAAAAAGCTTCAACATATAAAAAACAAGAAAAAAGTTAAGGAAATGATTGGTCCATTAGTGGGGGGAAATGGCAAGAAGGTGACAAGCAACAGGGAGAAAGCAGAACTATTTAACTCGTTTTTTGCATCTGTCTTTACACAAAGGGAAAAAACAGTCCAACCTACCAAAACCAGTGCCATAAAAAAAATAGAAACGCAAGTTAAGATAGGCAAGAAAATGGTAAGCGAGCACCTGTCCAGCCTAGACAAGTTCAAATCACCAGGACCAGATGGATTACACCCCAAAGTTCTCAAGGAACTGGCAGACGTGATCTTAGAACCACTGAATTATATTTTTCAAAGATCCTGGAGCACTGGGGAACTACCAGAGGACTGGAAGAGAGCTGATGTAGTTCCCATTTTCAAAAAAGGGGAAAAAATAGATCCAGGAAACTAGAGACCTATCAGCCTGACCTCAATACCTGGGAAGATTCTGGAAAAGATAATCAAACAACAAATCAGCGAACACCTTGATGCAAGAGCCTTGGTGGAGCAGTGAGCTAATGCCTCCTTAAGTAACACCAGCTGCCTGCAATTAGTGCAGGTTCGCATCCCACCAGGCTCAAGGTTGACTCAGCCTTCCATCCTTCCGAGGTAGGTAAAATGAAGACCCAGATTGTTGGGGGCAATAAGCTGACTTTGTAATAATGCCGCTTGGGGGGGGGCGCGCGAAAGCCCTAATAAGCAGGCATATACATAGAATGAAGGCTATTGCTAAGCACATTGATTTGTGCTTTAAATTGTAAGCCATCCTGAGTCTTCGGAGAAGGGTGGGATATAAATGGGATTTTAAAAAAAAACAAAGTCATCACTAAAAGTCAACATGGGTTTGTTAAAAACAGATCATGCCAGACAAAACTCACTGCATTCTTTGACCAAGTGACAAAATTAGTGGACCAGAGGAATGCTGTAGATATAATTTACTTGGACTTCAGTAAGGCATTTGATAAAGTAGATCACAACCTACTACTTGATAAGATAGAAAAATGTGGGATAGATAGCATCACCACCAGATGGATTCGTAGCTGGCTGACAGGCCATACTCAGCGTGTGGTCCTCAATGGAACTTTGTCTACATGGAGGGAAGTGTATAGTGGGGTGCCCCAGGGCTCTGTTCTGGGCCCAGTGCTCTTCAACATCTTCATCAACGATTTGGATGAGGGGATAGATGGGGAACTCATCAAATTTGTAGATGACACCCAGCTGGCAGGAACAGCCAATACTCCAAAAGATAGGCTTAAAATACAGGAGGATCTGGACAGACTCGAATACTGGGTGCTATCTAACAAAATGAAATTCAATGGTGAAAAAAGTAAAGTTCTACTCTTAGGCAGGAAAAATCAAATGCACAGGTATAGTATAGGTGGTACCTTGCTCAATAGTAGTAACTGTGAGAGGGATCTTGGAGTCCTAGTGGACAATCACTTCAATATGAGCCAGCAGTGTGCTGCAGCTGCCAAAAAAGCCAACACAGTGCTAGGCTGCATTAACAGAGGGATAGAATCAAGATCACGTGAAGTATTAATACCACTTTACAATGCCTTGGTAAGGCCACACCCGGAATACTGCATCCAGTTTTGGTCACCACGATGTAAAAAAAATGTTGAAACTCTAGAAAGGGTACAGAGAAGGGCAACAAAGAAGATTGGGGGACTGGAGGCTAAAACATATAGGGAACGGTTGCTGGAATTGGGTATGTGTAGTTTAACGAAGAAAAGGGTGAGGGGTGACATGATAGCAGTGTTCCAATATCTCAGGGGCTGCCACAAAGAAGAGGGAGTCAAGCTACTCTCCAAAGCACCTGAAAGCAAGACAAGAAGCAACGGATGGAAACTAATCAAGGAGAGAAACAACCTAGAACTAAGGAGAAACTTCCTGACAGTTAGAACAATTAACCAGTGGAACAACCTGCCTCCAGAAGTGGTGAATGCTCCAACACTGGAAGTTTTTAAGAGGAGACTGCACAGCCGTTTGCCTGAAATGGTATAGGGTTTCCTGTCTGAGCAGGGGGTTGGACTAGATGACCTCCAAGGTCCCTTCCAACTTGTTGTTGTTGTTGTTGTTGTTGTTGTTGTTGTTATTATTATTATTATTATTATTATTATTATTATTATTATTATTATTACAATATAAAAGAAGCTGAAAAGCTTGCCAAGCAGACAAGACATGTTGAAGCAGAGCCAAAAGACAGGAGGAAGAGTTCCACCAGCATCTGCAGAGAAGCATCCAAAACACACCAGCTTCATGGAACAACCCAGGTGGAGTTCTGTGAACCAATTTCAGGAAGAAAGAGAATCTGTGCATGCGCTGGAGGGATGAATAGCTCTTATACTGCAAGTCCTTAGAGAAGTTATGAAAAGGTTTTAAAATATAATTGGATTGTGTTTGGCTACGAGAGCTGAAAAGATGGGAAAATGAGAAAAACCCATTAGCCTAGGAAACAGTGGAAATAGGAAAGAAATTGCAGTGATAAGACAATATAGAACCAGGACATAGGACTATTGAGGTACCAATTTATAGATGAAATAAGACAGAAATAGTTTTAGGAAACATACATAAATGTAAAGTGGTAAGAGAATCCTACATTAAGATAGGCAATAAGAAAGTAGCAAGGATATAGGCTCAACATTAAAAGTTTTAAAAATGGGATATTTAAGAATATTTTATATTTAGATAATATAACAACTCCTATTGGGGAAAAATAAACCTAAGTCTTTGTGTCTGTAGTCTGTACAAGAACAAAAACACCCTAACAATTTAGTTCATAAATATACAAGGGGCACTAGACACGAATGCAGAGTGACAGAAAACATAAGCCTCGTGCTTTTCAACTGACATTCTCTGTTGCATCAGAAAATGAAACATTAAAAACAATAGCAGCCACAAAATCCAAATTGGTAGAGAAGAGACAGAGAAGCAGAGAGATACAAAGGGCTTTCTCAGCAGGCAAAGAGATGAGTTCTGCTAGGCTTCAGAATCACATTTGGTAATCTGATACTTATATGATTTTAGCTGCACAAATCAACTATTTTCATATCTAAAGATGCAAATAATCCTTTTTCTTTTGACTGCCCAATAAATCCTCATCCATACCTTTGTTCGGAATGCATATCTAGGAGCCTGTTGCCACATTGAGATTTTAGAAAGGTGCCTCAAGCACTATCACAAAATGGCTATGGGGGTATGGCAAATTACAAAATCTTGGAATGATTTCTGCGTTATCTGCATGTAAACATTTAATGCTAGCTTGTGTCCCCACAATCACAGCATTGGAGACTCAGGCTTTTACAAAGCAGTTATGAACCATGACGCATAACTGGCTGAGTTCAACCATGCATTAAGCCAGACATGTCAAACACAAGGCCCAGGGGCCAGATCCGGCCTGCGAAGTGGTGTCATGTGGCCCGCGAAGCCATCCTGGAAACAGTGAGGGAACGGCCCCAAACTGCCTTGGCCCTGGCCCAGAGACTCTCCTTCTGCCAGAGACCCTCAGATCTGTCCCACTCCTGCCCAGGCCCCCATAGGCACCCTTGATGTGAACGATGTAGAGCTGGCCACACCCACCCAGTAGGCCATATGCACTCTAGCCACGCCTACCCAGTAGGCCACACCCACTCTGGCCATACCCACCTGGCCCCCTGATGGCAAACACAATGCTGATGTGGCCCTCAATGAAATTGAGTTTGACACCCCTGCATTAAGCCAAAACTAGTCAAATCACCTAGTGTGCTGTGAAAATAAAAATTTTACAAAATTTACAGAATTTTGGAATATCTCATTATTAGCAGTAGGAACAATCTGATAGTTACATTCATATGATCCAAGACTAGAATCCTGCATCCAGCCTAAAATACTGGAGAGAGACCAAAGGGAGAGGATTTTTTTAAAAAAACTTTTTTTGTTGTTTCTTAATGTGGACATGAAAAATGGCTGGTAGTCAGTCCTTGACACATATGTTTGGAAACTTACTGACATTTGCTGCAAAAGTAGGGGGAATCCGATGTCAGAGTGGCTGTTGTAGAAAACCCTAGAATTTCTCTAAAAGTATTAGCTGTATGAGAGTATGGGAAGGGAAGGGAAGGGAAGTTTCCTATTGCTATCATCCCTGTGCTTTGAATGTTTGGAACAAATGGTAACAATCTGTTATTATAAGTAAATAATGGGCTGTAACTCATGCTAAGATATATTTTTTAATTACCATACAAAAATTCATGGCTCCGAACACCAGCACCTTGGTGAAAAAATCTAAGTGAATTGTCCCAGGCAATTCATGTTCACAACATCTGTCATTTAAATTGTAAGGAATAAACTTTACTGATTGTAATAAACAACATACCTTATCTTGTCAGTCAAGTTAGTGTTGGCATTTTAATATTTAAAAATAAGATATATTACTTTGGGAATATTATGAAAACCTCCTAATGCTTAGTTCATTTATTGCTTGGCATGCTGAACAATAGTAAGCAGTTGCAAAGTCTCTATTCTGAATACCCATCTAGTGGCATATATATTTATACAAGTTTTTTTTAAATTATACTTCATGTTGCAATCCAAAATAAGTACTTAAGCAGAGAGCACATTAATACATGTTTTTCTATAATGCAAAGGATCATTTGATGAGGACAATCAACAAATGGATTACACTGAATTGCATTAGGCAATACTGAAATATTTTTTTAATTACTAAATCAATAGTTATTAATTGAGTTTTACTAGAATGAGGATCAAAAGCTTATTTGTGCAGAGTTCTGCTATCATAAAGGGCCATGTTCTGTTGAGATGCAGAAATTTCCCTAGATATGTATAAAGAGAAGAGAAATGTTTCTGAATAGGCAGAACTTTATATCAGGACTACTAGAATTACTGGCTTATTATACTTACATAATATGATGAAAATATGCACCTAATTTATTTCACTCAAACTTTGACTTTGTGAAATTAAAATTCAGACTTATAACCAACTCACCTCTTATACTGGAGCTTTATATCACAAATATGAGAGTCTACATTTTCATTGAGTAAAAACTACCTTTTATATATGGTTGTGGGAATTAGATGGCTACGTTGTACACTCTTGTCCAGCTTAGATCTAGGCAGCAGGTGAATGGGTACATCAGGGCCACATTATCTGTGATGAACCTGCTTTTCACCACTGAATTTCACTGGCTCTTCACAAATCCCCAAAGATATCCAAAGAAACTCTGTACTAACTCTAGTATCTTAGTATCCTGGTATATTTGTACTAATCCTAGTACTACTCCTTAGTAGCTTTGCTGATAAGATAATCAGTGGGAATGAAAGATACAATAGTTCAGACATATACTGTATGATACAATGCTCTCATAAGAAGGGAACAGCAGCAGATACAATTGGCAAAAGTAGACAACTGTTAAATACCTGGGTTGACATATTAATATTAGAGAAAAATCCAGGAAGAAGATTAATTATAATTACATGAGCATAAAAGCAGGTAGCTATTTAAGTGGTACAATGGCTAGAATAGGCTGAGGACATTGCTAGTGGCTGCTGAACATTACCTTGTGAATTCAATCTAAAGAAAAAGTGGCTAGTGAGCCTAAAATGTATTGGTCAGTTTTTTGTACTGTTAAGGTTAATATTACACCTAACTGATGTATTGTTTGATTTTCTCTGACACTGACCCTTTCAGCATTTTCACCAGGTAATTGCTAAGTGGAGTAAAATCGAGGGCTCAAAAGTGATCCCTGGAAGGGCATTGAACAATATAACATATCACTATAAAGTTCATGCAGGCTGTGCTAAAAGATAGAAAGAAGAAACTTTACCTGATAAATGATAATCAGCTGGATCCAGGCCAGTTCCTAATGTACTTCAGTGGCAAAGTTAGAAAATTTACCGGTAATCCTTTTCTTAAATCTAGATAGTTCTAGTTCTACAAGTCAACAATACAGAGGGGTGCAAATAGGCCAGGTATACCCATGCATTAATCTCATATCATATAATTTGCTAAGTTTATTTAGAGTTGCTCTGGGGTTGCAAGCTGATGAGTAGGAAAAAATGTTCCCTTAGTACATTTGCACCAGGCTCTACCTGACTATCGGGCTGCTTTGAAAAGAATGCAAAACAATTAGTCAAGCCAGGAAGCTAAATTGCTTGACTTTTCTGATAAACCAAGCCTGAAATTGCTTCTTATTGTCTTTTAAGGAATTAAAAAGTAGAAGAAAAACTGGAAGGCAATATGGCCTTTGAATCAAGTCCCTCAAATCTGTGCATGCATTCTTCTCATGTTGTTGTTAGTTGCGAAGTCGTGTCCGACCCATCGCGACCCTATGGACAATGTTCCTCCAGGTTTTCCTGTCCTCTGCCATCTTCTGGAGTCCATTTAAGCTCACGCTTAAATTCTTCTCATAGTATCCTTAAATAAAGTGTGTGTGTGTGTGTGTGTGTGTGTGTGTGTGTGTGTGAGAGAGAGAGAGAGAGAGAGAGAGAGAGTGTTTACATTTCTAAATGAGCTATGAGTAGATGCATAGACACATTATTCTGCACTATAGAATTCAGTATAAACTTTAGGTATAATAAATCAATAAAAGATAACATCTCTTTTCAGATTGGCTTCCAATGATTTCATGGATTCATACTCATTTCTTGTCAGCAATACAGAGATTATTTGCATTTCCTTCTTCCAGGATATGGTTCCCTGAATGTATGCCTGTGCACACGCACACACACAAACACAAGCACACAAACATGGAATTCTTCAAAGAAATACCATCTAACTGAACCTGATTGTGCTCTTAAGCTCATACAAGATAAGCTGAGAGCTGCTTCTTACTAATAAAGCACTAGCATTTTTACTTTGAAAAGCAGGTGACCATAACCCTGCAACCCTAATAATCTGTAATTTTAATTTTGGGAAGCTTTAATACAAGGGCCTCTCTCTTGGATATTTTAATAAATGCACCTTTGGTCAATTATTTCTAATGAATATTTTTATTATTTTTAGAATTTTAAAAAGCATTGCAAAAATAGTTTCTCCATTAAACAGTTCAATAATAAGCCCTTTAAGTTCTCTGTTCATCCCTATAGGGTACTTTAGTTCAGATATTGGCAAGATAAAATATTTTTATCCAGGTTATCATGAAAGGTTAGGCTAAATATACAGAATAGTTTATTTTAGTCCAAGCAGCTTCCTTGGCACAAAAGATTGCATCAAGAACCAGGGCTGCTATTAATGGACTTGTATTGTTTCTAGATAATGAGCACAATTTGAATTCAGTTTGCATTCACATAGTAGAAGATGCCAAGGCACAGCTGCTGGATCTATTCCATTTCTTATGTGATGGCATTTTGTACAAATCTTCCGGTTTGAAATAAAAATAGTATCTTAGCTGTTGAAGTACTTTAGAATTAATACTTATGCTATCATGGTAAATATATTTGTTTGAAAACATTTGTGCTACTAAAATGTCAAAACAAATTAAGGAAGGAAGGAAGGAAGGAGGGAGGGAGGGAGGGAGGGAGGGGCCATAGGATATATGCCAATTACATTTGCCAATTTTTTCTTTATAATCACAAAAAAGAGGTTAAGATTGTACCCAAATATTACGTGGTTTGATTTTTTTATGGAACTGAGCTTTTCAACAGTTTCACCAAGTTGTCATGTAGTTCTTTTCTATTCTGTCACCATTTTTTCTACTGATTATATCTTCAAAAAACATTTATTCCATTCAACAAACTCAATAGCATATAACAAAATAATTGCATTTAGATTGCTATCAAAAATATTCGCTTCCTTTCATATTTTCTGACATTTTGCCTCTCTTGGTCACTGAATGATAACAGAACTTCATGTGGATCCTACTGATGGGTATAAAGAGTCCTAATGATTAAGTAGTATTAATGTTTGCTCCATGTTTTATTTATCTCATAAACCAGTGTACTGAATATATGATATGCCAGCTTAAAAAATAATCTTGTCCTCTTGATTGAATCAATATAATTAAAAGGATAACTGGAGTTGGTTGTATGACTATTTAACATCAGGGCTAATTATAAATCTTAAAAAATATAAATCTCATAAAAATTGTTGGTGCCCCTGATCATAATGAAGTTCTCACCACATAGATTCTAGAACACAGTATCATGCCCTACTTGTCTCTGTAATGAAGTTATTGAAGTCTATCACTCTGGAAAAGTTTATGGGTCCATTTCTAATGCTTTGGAGCATTTTCAGTGTGGTTCTGGAGACACAGAAAAGACATGGGACAATAGCGAATCTTCCAAAGAGGGGTCTTCCTATCAAAATTATTCCAAGAATATATTATAATGCAAAGAATTCAAAATGCTATGAAGGGATCTGCACGCTTCTCTCACTTTGGATAAAGCCTTGATGGTCACAAAGAGCAATGACGTTCATCTGAAGTTTGCCAAAATATGCCAGAATGATTATATAGACTTATGAGGAAAGATTTATGGATAGATGAGTCAAAAATACAATTTTAGATAACATGGATACCATTATATCTGGAATAAATCAAACACTACATTTCATAACAAGAACATCATACCATACATCAGACGTTGATAAGAGTACCTACCTAAGGATCTGGACAATTTGCAATTGTTGAGGAAGCACGAATTCTTCTTTAAGTCAGAAAATTCTAATGAGAATATAGGGACACCTATCTATCAGCCAAGCACAAGACAGTGATTGCAAGCATACAAGCAAAATAATGGGTAATGAACAATTTCAATGTTTTGGAATGGTTATATCAAACTCCATACCAATGTCCATATCAACACTGAGAGACCATTCACTATCCAGGAAAGTTCTCAGTCTCAACAAGATTTATAGTAAGTAGAAAGATGATGTGATTTGTTATATTTATGTCACATGGGTCTGAGTTTACTTTAAAATTATTATCATCTCAATTACATGCTATTTCAATTTACAAATAAATTGTGCTTATCTTGTAAATATATTATTTTATAGATTAAACAAATTGGGTTAGGATATGCTTACTTACTAAAAATCATTCAATGTATTTCTATAGGAGGGAACTGCTACTGCTGGGTTGTTTCATATTACTTTCATAGGGTAGAAATACAAAACGAGAATTTATTATCAAAAGAACTCTGCTCGCAATTTACTTTTGTCTTACTTAGTGCTAGAATTTTAAATACGTGCAGCATTTAAAAATGTGTACCTTTCCCATTCTCTTTGCTGGCTTAGAGCTCACCAAGCTGATGGCACTAAATTTCAGTAGCAAATCACTGAATTACAGCAACAAAATTTTACCAATCTCATAACAGAAGAAGAGCAAAAGGTACCCCAAAACAAAGAGGATTCACCACTATCCTAACCAAAGGCCTGGGAGAACAACCAGGTTTTTAAGAATTTGCAAATCATCTGTAAGATGGAGCAGTATGAATTTCTAGGTGGATATGAAAGCACACTTCCTGGATCCAGCAAGATGACACTGGTTAATCAACAAGGGTCAGAATCTGCCCACTTTAGCTGACTTCACTGGATGGTGAAGAAACATTTGGAGACAAGCTGTCGTCAAGTAACCAGTTTCTATGCAAGTTTTGTTCCAGTTTAAGTCTTCATTACTATCTAGAACTTTTCTAATTTCCCAAGAGAAAACTTAAAAATTCTATCTCATTGCCATACGCCTTCCTCTCAACTTGGTGCCACATATTTAGGTGTGGATACCTTCTTGTATCCCAGTGTGGGCAATAAAAGCTGTTTAATATCAAAACCAACACTCAAGAAATTCAAGTGTAAAAAACAAACTTTGGAAATATGATTTAAAAAATACTTTTATTTCCAAAGATGTATTATACAAAGCAAAGCAAAATTAAAAACAATAAATAAGCTATTGATAAAACTCATACATGTCTTAACAATTATATTTTTGTACATCCAGCTTTGGCAGCTGGTTTACTTATTGCTGGCTCCCTACAAAATAATCAACTTTACTGAAAACCATGGGGTTTTTCAGTTAGCTCTGTGCAAAAGTGCATTAGCCATTTGTTTCTCTGGCTCAGAATGACCATGGATCTTTCTGTGCAAGAACATTTTACTGTTTTAGTTAGCCCAGAGACTGTTCTGGACTTCATGGGTCATTCATCACAGGAATGATGGGATATATAGTCATAGATTTAATTTTAAAACAACATAAAGGGATGACTTTTTTTCAAGAAAAAGAAAAACTGAAGGCAGAAGCAAATTTTCTAAACCCACTGTCACTGAACCAAGCAATTGGTAAATGTCTATGGAGATTCTCAGTCATCCAGGTCATAGTTGTGCCAAAGCTGCTTTTTCAAGATGCAACTGGACTTTCTTGTTTTTCTTTGAATATGTTTTGGTTCTCATCCAAGATGTTTCTTCAGCTCTGACTGGATAGTGGGGAATGGAAGGACACTCAGGAGGATCTTCAGCCAACACAACATACATGCACACTTTAAACCCAAGAATATACTAAGGAGAAGTTTGTTGACCCCAAGGATAAAACACCCAAGCACAAACTAAGCAATGTGGTATATGCAGTACAATGCAGTGAGACATGTGCAGATCTGTACATTGGGGAAACAAAACAACCACTTCATAAATGCCTGGCACAAAATAGGAGAACAAACCCATCAGGACAAGATTCAGCATCCATCTGCATTTAAAAGACAAAGGCCACTCTTTTGAAGACAGCAAAGTCCACATTTTGGACAGAGAGGACCGCTGGTTTGAAAGAGGGGTCAAAGAGGCCACATATGTCAAAATTGAACAGCCCTCTCTCAACAGAGGGCGAGGGATATGACTTTCATCCATCTCCAGTCTACAACACTCCTTTCAGCAGTTCCAAGAAGGCTCCACACCCATTTGCACTACTCAGGTGACCTTGAGGACA
The DNA here is from genome assembly GCF_947247035.1 of Vipera ursinii. Classification (NCBI taxonomy): domain Eukaryota; kingdom Metazoa; phylum Chordata; class Lepidosauria; order Squamata; family Viperidae; genus Vipera; species Vipera ursinii. The sequence goes on along the minus strand of NC_139518.1, from coordinate 49,088,863 downwards.
CAGATAAATATCCAAATGGCCTCAACAATTCTCTAAAAGAATGCAAAGGACTAGCTGTCTGCAAGGAACATAAATTCTTCCATTTGTCTCCATCCAGTCAGAGCTGAAGAAGCTTCTTGGATGAGAAGTGAAACGTCTTCAAACAAAAACAAGGAAGTCCAGTTGCCTCTTGAAAAAGCACCTTTGGGACCAGCAATTGGTAATAAGAGCTTGTTTTTGCAGTTGATATGTTGTGAGACATAGAGCGTGATCCTGCTAATTTTTTGTTTCAGTATTCCATTATGTTATTCATTCCATTTTATCATTACCTGAGTTCAAGCACAACCCTAGGTGTATCTAAGAAACTCATAGCCTGGATTAGTTCAAACACATACAGGTAGTTCTCATTTAGTGACTTTCTTGTTCAGCCACCATTTGCAGTTAGGAATAAAAAAGTAACTATGACCAATCATTGTATTTACAACTTTCTCAGCCCTCTAAATGAATTGATTGATTGATCGATCGATCGATCGATCAAATTTATAGGCCATCCATCTGTTGTATAAGTGACTCTAATAGCTTACAAATAGAAAGAAGAATTTCAACACACCTGGGCATGATCTGACCACGACAGAGGAGACAAAGATAGGTTCCCTATTATATCTCATTGCCAGGGCATCATGTCTAGTGTTGGCCAATGTTTCAAGTCAGGCCATGAATGACCTTGGATGGGCCCTTTATGGTGGCCATAAAATCCTGAGGTGCTGCTGAGGCCAATCAAAGGGAAGATAGTTTGAAGTTCCTGAAAACCATAAGCCAGGAGGACTTCATGGACAACCCCACAGAGATGGCCTCCAACAGCTCAGGCAGGAAGATTGCTATGCAACAGGAAGGCTAATACAGTAGCAACAATCTGATCCTGTGAGCCTATCTTCAAAAACACGGCCTCCAAACTGGCAACATGGGAGGTAGCACTCCTGAAAGCCAACAGAGACTCCCAGTTAACAACTGCTGCACCCTCTCCTCTGCCCTGGGATCTCAGCTGGTAGCTGGCACATTTCAGAAAGGTAAATAAAGAGAAGCTAAAATAATACCTTAAACAAGGTTGTGGTTTCACTTAGTGACCACTTTGCTTAACAAACAAGTTGATGGTACCAATTGTGGTCACTAAATCAGAATTATTTGTATTGACTCTGTTTCATATTATCTCAATGTCATCAGAAGTTAGTACAGTACATTCTATCAAAATTTTGCATCAGTGAATACAAATTAAACAAAACATATTTTATCTTACAGAAAGATTTGGTGTACATCTTTTCCCTAACAGTGAATAAATTTATTTTCATGTGCAATTATTATACCAAGAAATAATATGTGATAGGTAGAGTTGGCCTATGAAATACCTGTCTGTTAATAACATAATAGATTCTGTTTTCCCAAATTATATCATTTTGCCTGAAAAAGAAGTTTCTGAGTAATGTTTAAAATGACTGTATGATGCGCTTATTTTTTAAAATAAATAATTTAACTGAATTATTGGTAATAAATTTCATTAGGTAAAATATTTTAAATATATAAATGAAATGGTTACTATATCAAAACTTTAATTATCATTTAGGAAACATTTAAACACATAACTTTCTTCAGTAGTTAACTCTGTAGCAGAAATCCCTTTTTGTCCCAAAATGCTGCAACTTATTTTGCTAACACTAGAGAGCAAGATATAATGTTATGTATTGAGCTTTGGGAAGACCTTATCACGTGTATGCTGGAATGCTAACGGTTCTCCAGCAACACAGATGGGACTTTCCAGTCCGGGCTGCAGTCAACTTGGCGGGAATGATGGGTTCAATCTGATTGGTTGTTAAGTCTATGGGAAACTATATAAAGACTGCATGGATACCCCTAACCCTCAGTACAGTTATAGTTATGAATAAAACAACAGTTCTTCTGTACTCATCTGCCTGGCGTCTTTCCTGCTCGTCCGAACCCAAAATATAACATATACAGTGAAAGAGGGCAAAAAGTCAGGCAGAAGGTTAAAGAAGAAGAAAAGTGATGCAGGTAAAAATATAATAAGGAATTGACAGGAAATATAGTGGAGAAATGGAGGCAGTGCCCTAGACCAGATTGACTGATGGTGACCCATCACTCAATCTACTGGGTGAAGTGAAGATTTGAATTTTTAGAATGATTAATTTAACATTTAGGTATTTATAAAATTCTGTATTAGCAATACAACATGCTAATTCTCTAAAGACAGATGAAATATAAACATTTTTTCTAGGTACATTTGTTTTCAGAAGGAGAGACACTATTGGTGACCCTTAAGCTTTGCCACCCTCAACTAGTGCCTACTCAGCCTAAGCTTAAAGCCAGCCCTGATGTAGGATGGGCTAGTATGGTATAAAGCAGTGGTCCCCAACTTTTGGGCACCAGGGACTGGTTCCGTGGAGAGAGGTTTTTCCACGGACCAGAGGGTGCGTGGTTTTGTGTGCTGCCTCCATCTCACGGATGAGGTTTTGCTTGTTTGCATGCCACGGCCCAGTACCAGTCCACAGACTGGGAGTTGTGGACTCCTGGTATAAAGGGCACAGCACACTTTCCTCATTTGCCACACATACAACCAAAGGTCACATTTCTTGCCCTTCCATCCTCACTCATAAAGATAAAAACTATTTTAAGGGTTCTATGAATGGGACTTTTTTGTTTGGTCTACTTCTCAGTTCTGTCAGAAAATATATATGCATCTAGAAACAGTTTTCTAAAAAAATAAAAAAGCACATTCTTAAAGAGATGAGAAATATTCCACCAATCTCTGTTAATGCCAAGAGCTCCAATGCATAGTGAATTGGCATGAATTAATGAAGTGCTTTAAGCCTGCTGACTGCTTGCTCAACTTCATTACAAGAATGTCTGGCCACTGTACAACATCTCTTAATTAAAGGGGCATTTGGAATTGGCACAATATGCAGAAGTATAAAAGCAAGGGATTAAATTAAGTCCCTGTCCTGAATAGTGTAGGATTTCAAGGCACCATGGTTGGCAGATTACTTAATTTCATCTTCCATTTTATACAAGCAAAACATCAGGAGCCATATCCTACATAATAATGCTGGATCGTCTCTATTTCTTTTAAGCAGCTGTGAATTGCTGTGGCAGCCAAACATCTAATTTCCTTTATTCATATTTATGTTCTTGCAATGTCAAGAGAATAGATTTGTTCTTGGTCTATGCAGAGAACATATTAATGAAATGGCCCAGTATGTAAAAAAATATATTTAATAATTCAGGACCTTTATTTTTTCAAACTGAATAAAGCAGGAAAGATGAAGAAGGAGGAACCTAACCCTGTTCATTTCCATTGCTTCTCTGTTCCAAATCCAAATCCTCCCCGTTTTCCCTCTTATGAAACTGGTCAAACTAAATATGCTGCTAGCAGTTATAAAGAAGGAAAACAGATAATGAAATAAAAATAAGGAAAAATAGATAAATTAGACAGAGAGGACAAACCAGTTTCTTGAGCATGAGCCGAGCCAAGCAAGGGAAGTTTCCTGAGTTAGCAATGACCTTTCTCTCATTTGGCAGTTCCAAAGCACAGAGAGTGAAATTTATTCAGAAAGCAATGGCAGAAAATTACCAATCAATTATAGAGGCCTTTTGTTTTTGTTTGTTTGTTTGTTTGTTTGTTTAGCACTGATTGGACCTTGCTCAGCAACAATCTAATCAACTGAGAAACCTAAGCCTTTGCTCACTTTCTTCATAATAACAAAAGTGGCATTGTGCTTTTGCATCCAAAACTCCCTTCCTTTGAGGCACATATGTGATATCCTGTCACATATACAAAGGGGGTGAGGATGACAGCACAATCCTGCTTCTATCAGTCTGTCCCCACTGCACACAAAATTAAAATGCTGATAACATTTTAATTTTACCTGATATTCTTGTGAAGCTGAAAGTACCTCACCTGCTCTGGTTCTCTTCACAATCTGATGAGATTGTCAGAATCAGAAATATAAGCCAACTTGTAGTGATACATGTTTTAGCTCAATAATATCATTTTAAAATTTAGAGCGGTTGTCCTAAGCTCACTGGAAGTGTTCTCATGCAAGTTTGACCATCCTAGAAGCATTTCACAGTTGAAATATTGGATCTGGACTCAAAGGCTCTGGACTTTGAATTTGAATCTGGTCAATTCAAGATTGATACATTTAAGAATTGAAGTATAGTGCATAGTTCTAATAGCAACAATCAACTCATAATAGAAAAAGCACCACAGAAATATAAATATACTGAATATCCAGTAATTTCAGTAATCTGATAAAGTAGCATATATATGCACTGCCTAACATATACATTGCCTAACTCTAGTATGTTATATTTTGTCTATCTTGTATGCTTTATTTTTTTTCACCTATTTGGCCTTCACTAGCATACATCTCAATAACTAAGGTACCAGGCTAGAAACCAGGAGCCATGAATTCTAGTCCCACCTTGGGCACAAAGCCAACTCTTCACTTGTCATTTCTTAGTCTTAAGAAGAAGACAATTGCAAATCACCTGTCAGGAAAGCTGACTAGTCCAAGCAGTCCCCAGGATTCCCAGATAAACCTGCCCAAAGAAATTAAGTCAATGGCATCAGAATACCATACTGATGTGAAAATTACATGGACATCCTGAAACAAATTTATTGCATCTTCACAGTCAGATTAAGTGGGAGCAAATGGACCCCAAAATATTGGGGACATGGAAGAAAAATAATAAAAAGATGCAATAAGTGAGTTAAGAAAAAGTTGACAGACTCATATAAGGAATGTTCAATAATTGCTACACAATGGAAACAGTTTTAATTTTTATTAAAACAAATTATGTAATTAAGTAAGATGTTATAGCTCAGGAGGAAAATAAATAAAGCATTACAGTTGTAATAGACTGTTATAAATAAAAAGCAGTTATTGCACTTGTCCCAATGTAGAGATAACATTCTGTAATAAAATAAACGTGTGGATGGATTCAGATATTGTATGTTTTATTTTATTTTTATTTATTTTTTATTTTAATTCCATTTATATCCCGCCCTTCTCCGAAGACTCAGGGCGGCTTAAAAGCTTAGCAGTAGCCTTCATTCTATGTATATGCCTGCTTATTAGGGCTTTCACACACACCCCAAGCGGCATTATTACAAAGTCAGCTTAATTGCCCCCAACAATCTGGGTCCTCATTTTACCTACCTCGGAAGGATGGAAGGCTGTATATAATAGGATCAGATGTTGATTCAGCCACACAAGTTCTGTAAGGACACAATTGATTTAATGCTTTGATAAGTGATGTTTCATGCACACTAATATTCATTGGAAAGCCATTCTTTCTAATAATGCTTTGAAAACTTCTATCAGGTATGTCCTACATAGGAATAGACAATCTTTATTGTCTCAAGGGCAAGAACAGTCTTGAAATGAGATGGAAAGAACCATATTGAAAAATGGATAAGACCAGGTTTCATTGATGTATCAATGGGTGCCTTAAGCCAATGCTCCAAAAATTTAAAAACAACCACTTAAAAGCTTATTTTTACACATTTGTAAAAATTGGGAGGGGCATATGGGTTGATGGTGAACCACAAAGATCTTCCAGGTCATATCTTGTCTACCTTTGACCTAATAAAAATGACTCCCCAGCAAATTACTGTTTTGTGTCTAAGCACTCAAACAAGCAATAATGTTTCAACTCCGGATACTTGGGATTAAATGAAATATCTAAAAACATTCCACTCTCATTCCAAACCTGTTTTATGCACTCTAACTCCTTGGTCTGATCTCACAGTACATATATATTTCATTCCTGACATATTTTTCAACTGTCACTTAAAGCTGGGAGGTTGAGAATCATAATGCAGCAACTCCAAGCCTATCAATACTAAGTTTAGCTTCAGAAAGTCACACTGGGTCTTTTTGCTTTGTGATGTGGTACTATGCATTTGTTTTTAATGGTAATAGTATAAGTTTTTAATAGTGCACGAGATTAAGAAAGTGGAAGCAACTATTTAGAGAAGGCATGAGCTTTGTATAACTGGATGCATTCAAGCAGAAGTTGGGATCGATCTATCAGCAATGCTTTGAAGTAGATGGGAACAGAGATACGATGCTAAGACAGAAATTGCAAAATTGCGTTTAACTCATTATTCTCTAATTAAATGTATTTACAGATGTGTGAGAAGAGATGGAAAGGAATAAATAATAAATCTGGAGTCCAAACCCAATGAAAGGGTCAATGACATGAGAGATTCACATAGATAAATGTTTATTAGGATTCTTAGTACTTCCTAATAAGTACTTATATTCTCTGTTTCAGGGGGGGCATATAATTATTCCCCACTTTTCTGATAGCTATTGAGATAATTTTAAATTATCATGAACATTATTTGGTAGTATTTAGTGTGTTTCTTCTCATTGTATACTACCACTTGTCATCACCAGTATTTTTTTCCAGATTCCATGCAATTTGTACATATCTTTCTGTATTGGGTATGGATTTACTTTCAGAGAAGTTACCTGTACTGTGTCTTAAATACTAGTGCAATGTTTCTCAACCTTGGTAACTTTAACATATGAGGATTTTCAATTCCCAGAATTCCCCAGCCAGCATTCCTACCACCCTGTTATAGAAGTATCTCTTATATATGAAACTAGAACATTAATGTCACACCTTTTTATTCTCTTCTACTTCTACTTTATGGATATGGCTTGGAAAAAAATATTTTCTCATTTGATTTAGGAAGCTCCTTAAGGGAAAATCTGGGAAATTGACTTTATCTTTTATTTATTCCTGATAATGTTGGGAAATGCAGTTAGAAAAAGAAAGCTAAGGATCTCAGTCAAATAATTTTCTTACGCCAATCAATGACCAATCCAAGCAGTGGGATTTTGGTCTCACAAGGACAGAAAAGGGGAACAGAGAAAGAGAAATATAATGCAATATCCCTGTGACCAGTCCCATATTTTTTGAAAGAGTAGGGGGGGGGGAACAGTGGAAAACCTAATGGGATATGAAACAAAAGAATTAGATTTCCTTAGCAGTGAAAAGGATCAAACAAAACAAAAGAGCATTTTGAAAAAATGAACAGTTTAAAAGTGTGCTTTAAATACTGACTCATTAATGTGAGATGAACATTGTGTTATTAAGATGCTGTTCACTGATAATTCTTTATAGCTGATTATCAATATTTTGCTGAAAATCTTTTACATCCACAGTAGTTAAAGCTGTATAAAAACACCTTAAATAAAGGAAATAACTTACTGGGATTCAATTAGATGGTATTAAAAAAATTGCCTCTGGGAACAAAGGGCAGTGGGGGCTTCAATCTCCTTGTTAAATGAAATTGTCAAAAAGCCAAAAAGAAAAAAAAGGCTGAAATTGTTGCAGATGTTATTAGAGTCACATCTATTTATTAATCCCAGTTATCTAGGCTGCTTAGGAAACTTTTCTTAGACGTTTTGTCAATCTCCTCAGAGATTCATTTCTGCACAGGGAAGTGCACAGGATAGGGTCAAAACAAAATCCAGAAGGGGGCCATGGTAGTGCAATCAAACGTCCACGCAAAAGATGACATACAACAAACAGGTTGAACTTTGCCTGCATTGTGCCTTTGCATGATGCAAAAGGGACAGTATTCTAAATAGCAATATGCATTTCAGAATAAATATAGACTGACTTTCAGTGGAATTCAGCTATTTTCCCCTCATGGCTTGAATCTGTGTACTTCTTGTTTTGTCTAATAGCCTTTGACAGGAAGTGCCACAAGGACTAGAACAAGAATTTGTCAACTCTGTGCTCAGTTTACTAACTAAAATTCTGCGGGTGAAGTATTTTCTTGAATAATAAAGTATTCTCAAATTCTCTTACTAGTATTGCTAATGTGGGGTATCGCTGAGCAATCCTGGACTGCAAAGACTACCTTTCAAGGCAGAAATAAGGGGGGGGGAATTATACTGCTTGAACTGCTGGAGTTCATCAGCCAGTGAACGCTTTCAGTATTTAAGTAGACAAAGATGGGACAAAGAATGAGGCATCTTCCTATGTTTCTTTGTTTTATCACATTTAGAAGCCACTCATCTCCCTCACAGAGGAACTCTAGGTGATATGCAAATAAAATGTTAAGAGCACAAAAACTGAATATAAAAATTAAAGTAGATGCAAGGATAGTTAAAATTTGACATTGTGAGCCCAAGCAAGATAGCAAGGCCATCTTGAAAGGCCAGGAGACTTATGTCATTATGGTTTCCTGTTTGTGTTATATAAACACATTGCTATTTCTTGGCTAAAGAATCTTAGTTTGCCATTTTTAGCTCCACCCCCTAGTACCAGTGTTCCCCTTATTCTATTTTTTTCTACAGTTTACTCCTCCAACATTTACTAATGATACTAGGTAGCTACTGGATATTCACTGCAATATTGTATCCATTTAATTAATTACTACCATCACAATGCAGTGCACTTTAGAATCCAGAGGTTTTTAGATACAAACAGCTAGATTATTATTTTAAAATACCATTGAAATGCAGCAGTATTTTAAATTCCCTAGATCTCTCCTTTTAATCCATTAATTTTGTCAATTTTGTCCTTTTTTCACTGTTTTATGTTTGTGTAGTTCTCCAGGTACTACATATCATATCAGTGAATGAAGATTCTATTTATAGAAAGTTGGTTGTTGAATTTCTGTCCTAAGCAACTTCATTCAACTTATGAGATATAATGAGGAGAAAAAGTATTTTGTAGAGTTTACACAGATGAGATGAAACATGTTCTCTAAATTCAAGGAGGTGAGAAACCATATAAAAATTAGTTCAAATACTCACTCCTTTTTCACAGCTTAACATGGTCATTTATGCTTAAAGCCCTTGTGGATTTAACAAGCTATTAGTAATCAATGCCTAGATGTTTAGCTATTATGTGCAAATACTTTCTATAAATAGAAGAGCCATTATCTTTTGTGAGCCTATAATGTTCTTCAATAACATAGATTGTCTACCACAGGCTATAAGCAAAAAAACATTTCTAGTTTACAGTTTACGATAATAGCTGATTCCTGCTGTTTGTAGTAAATGGGGGCTAAAATGGCTCAGGGTGCAGAAATCACCAGTTCTTCTTAAAGACAACTCATTTGTTTCATTTTTATACTTTTATCAGAAGATATTCATCCTGAAAGTCTGCTTTGGATAAGACTACCACATTTATCATCTCAGCTGGCCATTCTGAAATACCGGTATCCTTCAGTATTTCTAATTATCAAATTATAATTTTGCAAGAAAAATAGAATTACTAAGCTAAAATACTATTTTTTCAATAGTTTGATTTCCTCCACATATTCTTGTTTACTCTGCTATTAATTTCAGTGCTGAGCCACAAAACTGAGGAAATAAATCACTGGTCTTTGGTATAGTGAGGAGAGAGAAAAGCTTATATTTGGGACTGAAACAAATTTTTAGTTTAAGAACCTCTCACAGTCTTCAAAAGACCCTGCTATCAATACTTTGCTCATATGGAAAATTGTTTAAAATTAGCTACACATACTTCTTAATATGCTTAGTATATTCACTCCAGAAATTGTTCCAAATAACAGAGACATTTCTATGTGCTAATTTTAAATCTGAACTTTACACACATACCCCAAACAAACTGTAACCAATCTTAACCGAGGTTAATCACTTGCTGATTCCACTGGCATTCATTGTAATGATGATAATTATAATAAACATATTTAAAATTAATGTGCATGTCATATGCATATATCAATTCCATTCTAATTTACCATTGATTAATGTCCATATACTGAACGTGCTTGCCATAATAAAATGACCTCATGAGGAAGAATAAATTGTTGGATTATGTGGGGGAAGGAAAGAAAAGGGGGAAAAGTCAGATAATTATTTTGAAACTGATTGCACAAATGCTCTCGAATAAAGATAGAATGATCCATCCTTAGACTCAAAAAAGTATTTGTATCAAGTATTTTTCTGGCATGTTAGTAACCACATAGCCAGAGAATGACAGCCATTTCCTGAAATTACATTACACAAAACGCTCATGCACGGGGTAAAGATAGAAAAGATCTGCTATATTCCCATCTCTGATTTTGGATTTCCTAAGAAAAAGTGAAAATGCATGGGCTTACAAGATGTATCTAGACTGCTGTTAAGACTTAAGGCAGTCCACAGGCCGCTGTGGTTGCTCTGCCTGGCTGACTCGGGTGAGAGCCGAGTTGAACTGAATTGGTGGACTGAGATATATTCTGGCCTTAATTTAACATCATTATTGTCATCTAACTATCCATATTGCCCTATGCGGTTTTTTATTATACTATGGCCCATATTCAGTACTCTAGCACGGACTTATTTGCTCTCAGGGCGGCTCCTCCCTCCTGGATACGACCTGTTGCCATGTCCCTTTCTTCCATTAAGGACAGGCCCAATTGTTGGGACCCCGAGAGGTGGTTGGGCTTAGGTAGGGGCCTCTGGTATAAATTTATTAAGAGGCCCCTGGTATGTTTTTAGCCAATCATTTTAAAGGATTAGGGAGGGGGGAGAATGGTAGGGAGGGGAGGGAATCGGGCTGTGTTTCTCCAGCCGGCTGTCAGTCTGGGCCTATAACGGTTCCAGGTGAGATGGGATTGGGGGCACAGACTTTTGGTTCCGTTAGTACTGGGGTGGGGTTGCAAATCCCCATGACGATGGGGAATGGCAGCAGGCGGTTACACGGAGGGCCGTATCAACATCTGGGATCACACCCCCGCTGTCTTCAAGCGGTGGCGTGCTCCGACCCTCTGGTTGGCCCCCTTTTATCTGGGATTGATGGGGATCAGGACCCTGGGCTTAGGCTTGTGTATTTTAATGCCAGATCCATTGCGAACAAGGCTCCCCTTGTCCATGATCTGATTGAGGAGGAACATGCGGATCTGGAATGCATCACAGAGACCTGGTTGGGCCCAGAGGGCGGTGTCCCTTTGATTGAGTTGTGCCTTCCGGGTTTCTGTGTACTATACCAGCCATGGGCTCAGGGCAGGGGCGGTGGGGTGGCGGTGAGACCTTATGTCCAAGAGAGACCACCGTTGTACAGATAGGCAGGAGTGAGTCCCTCCTCTTGAGATGTGGCCCTCGGGCTCAGTTGGGCCTGTTGCTAACGTACCTGGTGCCCAGCTGTGTGGCAACAGCCCTGCCCGAGCTGCTCGACACCCTCTCAGGGTTGATGGTGGAGTTCCCCAGACTCATTGTTCTGGGTGACTTCAACCTGCCTTCTCTGGGAGTATCGTCAGAGTTAGCTCGGGAGTTCATGGCCTCCATGACGGCCATGGACCTGACTCAAGTAATTCAGGGTCCAACTCACAGGAGGGGTCACACTCTCGACCTGGTTTTCGTATCTAGACAATGGTTGGATGATCTGGGAGGGGGCTTACCAACTATTGTCCCCCTGTCATGGTCCGATCATTATCTCCTGTGGCTGGTCTTCTGCTATGTCACACCCTGCTTCTGGGCTGCGGAACCAACCAGGTGGTTCCGCCCCAGGCGCCTAATGGACCCTGATCGGTTCCAGATGGCGCTTGGGTCTGTTCCTATCTCCCTCACTGACAGCTCGGCCGAGGCCTTAGTGGATGCCTGGGAAAGGGCTGCCACTGAGACGCTCGACCGTGTTGTCCCCTTGCAACCCCTAACCCGACGCAGATCCCGGTGGGCTCCATGGTTTTCTTTGGAGTTCCGGGAGATGAAACGTCGGAGTGCTGTTGGAGATCCAGCCGATCTGAGCCTGACCGATTGCAACTAAGAGCCTTTACAAGGTCTTATCTCGCTGCAATGAGGACGGCGAAGTCTAATTACTTCGCTACCCTCATCGCGTCCAGAGATAATTGCCCAGCCGCCCTGTTTCAGGTTACTCGCTCCCTCCTTCATCAGGAGGAGAGGGAGGATCCCTTGCAGGGACAGGCCGAGGAGTTCAGTCGTCATCTTGCAGATAAAATTGCTCAGATTCGGGCCGGCTTGGACTCTGACTGGACAGAGTCTGACAGGGAGGATTTGAGTGTTCTTGAAAGTTTTATCTGGACTGAGTTCGATCCTATGACCCCCGATCAGGTGGACAGGATCATGAGGAAGCTGAGCTCTACCACCTGTTTATTAGACCCGTGCCCCTCCTGGCTGGTTTATGCAGCCCGGGAGAAGACACGAGGCTGGTTCCAGGCAGTAATAACTGCTTCTTTGAGCAAGGGTGTTTTCCCTTCTGCCTTGAAAGAGGCTGTGGTGAGGCCCCTCCTCAAGAAGCCCACCCTGGACTCGACAATTTTAAATAACTATTGTCCTGTCTCCAACCTTCGCTTTTTGGCAAAGGTTGTTGAGAGTGTGGTAGCGCATCAGCTCCCTCTGTTCCTGGAGGAAACTGATTATCTCGACCTGTACCAATCGGGTTTCAGACCTAGGCATAGCACAGAGACGGCATTGGTCGCACTGGTGAATGATCTCTGGTGGGCTCGGGACAGGGGTTGTTCCTCTGTCCTAGTCCTATTAGACCTTTCAGCAGCTTTTGATACCATCGACCATGGTATCCTACTGCGGTGTCTCAGGGGGCTGGGAGTGGGAGGCACTGTTTTACAGTGGTTCTCCTCCTACCTCCTGGGCTGCTCGCAGTCGGTGTTGATGGGAGGACAGAGATCCACCCCGAGATCTCTTGTTTGTGGAGTCCCTCAGGGGTCGGTCCTCTCTCCCCTCCTGTTCAACATCTACATGAAGCTGCTGGGTGAGCTCATTCGTGGTTTTGGGGTGGGGTTTCACCAGTACGCTGATGATACCCAACTTTTTCTTTCCACCCCGACCCAACCCAGTGATGCCCTCACCGTGATGTCCCGTTGCCTGGAGGCAGTCCGGGTTTGGATGGGGAGAAACAGGCTTCGTCTCAATCCTGACAAGACTGAGTAGCTGTACATACCGGCATCTCGGGCTGACCAGCCTTCTCCATCATTAACAATAGGGGATCCCCCCATTGATACGGCTCACAACTTGGGTGTCCTCCTGGATTCACGACTTAGTTTGGAAGATCATATAAGAGCCATGACCAGGGGGGCTTTTGCCCAGATTCGCCTGGTGCGCCAGTTGCGTCCCTATCTGGACCGAGATGCTCTACGTACAGTCACTCATGCGCTCGTGAACTCCCGGTTAGACTACTGCAATGCCCTCTACATGGGGCTGCCCTTGAGGACCACCCGAAGGCTTCAACTGGTGCAGAATTCAGCCGCGTGAGTTTTGATGGGAGCTTCCCGATACTCCCGTGTAACACCTCTTCTCCGTGAGCTACATTACCCTGGAAGATCATATAGTGGCCATGACTAGGGGGGCTTTCGCCCAGGTTCGCCTGGTGCGCCAGTTGCGGCCCTATCTGGACCGGGATGCCCTGTGTATGGTCACTCATGCGCTCGTAACCTCTCGCCTTGACTACTGTAATGCTCTCTACATGGGGCTTCCCTTGAAGACCACTCGGAGGCTCCAACTGGTACAGAATGCGGCCGCGAGAGTTGTCTTGGGAGTTTCCCGGTACTCCCATGTTACACCTTTGCTCCGCGAGCTGCATTGGCTACCAGTTGTCTTCCGGGTGAGGTTCAAGGTCTTGGTTATGATCTTTAAGTCCTTACATGGCATGGGTCCGGGTTACCTCAGGGACCACCTGCTGCCGGCGTCAACTCCCCTCCGCCCTGTGCGTTCCCACACATTCCCTCCGGTCAGGGAATGCCGACTGGTGGCCCCCAGGGGGAGGGCCTTCTCTGTGGGTGCTCCGGCATTATGGAATCAACTGCCAGTGGAGCTCTGGATGACATCAGACCTCCGAACCTTCCGTCGCGGCCTGAAGACCCACTTATTTGAATTAGCTGGTCTGGCCTGATGGGGGAATATGGGTTTTTATATTGTCGTTCTTAGTATTGTATTATTGTTTTTTAACTGGGCATTGGTTTAATCTCTTTTTAACTTTTGTATTGTTATTTATATATGCCCTGTGAACCGCCCTGAGTCCCTAGGGAGAAGGGCGGTATACAAATTAAATAAAACCTAAACCTAAACCTAGTTTTAATAGATTAGTATTCTTGGCGGATAAGATGAGATTAACTCTGTTAGTCAAAATCAAATGCCAGCTCCTAGCACTCCAGCATGACTAACCTTATTGTTATTTTGCAGGTGGGCCTGGTGCTATAAAAGAGGTTTGAGATTAGTGTGAAGAGTGTAATGTCTTTTTCTTCACCTTTCATTTTTCAGTTGGTCTTTTATCTCAAACTGTTCCTATTTTCCTGATCCCATCTGTCTGTAATTCTGAATAAAAGAACATTAAGAACTGAAGTTATATTGCAACATTTATTGTGCAGCTTCACTCGTTATTGTTTGCCGTTCTTTAGATTTATGGATTGCCTTTCTACAAGGAATAAGTCAATCCCAAAAGAACTGACATAAATATTGAAGATAATGACACCAAAAACTCTTTTTAGAGGGAAAGGAACAAAAAAATAAAAATAAAGCAAGTACAATACTCCTTCCCAAAAAGCTTAATCAGAACAGCATGCTCAGTAGTCACATAATAATTGTTGCAAGGGGAACAGTGAGAGTTCTCTGGACCTTGAAAAGAATCAATCTATACTTCAGCATTTTATTGCAAACCAGGTTTGCAATGTTATTTCTGACATAGTGGAGTTCAACAGCTCATGTATCAGAGAGAGAGAGAGAGAGAGAGAGAGAGAGAGAGAGAGAGAGAGAGAGAGATGATAGATAGATAGATAGATAGATAGATAGATAGATAGATAGATAGATAGATAACATCCTGAATTGCTCATGATGGAGCTCATATATAATCAAGAAAGTAGATGTTTTTGTTAATTTATTCTCTATTTTTAGTGAAACTTTTCTTTAAATAGAGATAAAGGTGGCAGGACAGGAGGAAAAACTATCTCAGCTATACTCGAGTGCAATTGAGAATACAGGTAATGAGCTCCAAGCATAGAATTTGGCACAGGGCTTCTATTTTATGTATATAGTAGCCTGAAACACTTGCTATTTCAACATCACAAAACAAGATACTGCATTAATAAAAGAATGCATAATTGCATAATTGTCATACTTTTCAAAAGACTATCTGAAAAATTCCAATAGCGCACTCTATGTGTCCAGCAACAAATTTCAAAGTCTTTATGTTCACAAATAACAATACATTTGGCTAAGTACTTATTAGAAAAAGCAATCTTATTAGAAAAAGCGCCAGGTACAGATGGTTTGACGGCGGCCTACTACAAAAATTTACAATTAGAGATGGTTAAACCGTTAAAGGAACTGTTCCAGACAATCCAGCGAGGGGGAAAGGTGCCTCCATCTTGGAGAACTGCCTTTATCTCTTTGATTCCGAAGGAGGACCAAGATGCTACTCAAGTAAAAAACTATAGACCGATATCACTATTAAATACAGACTATAAGATATTTGCTAAGGTGTTGGCTAATAGATTGATGAGGGTTCTGCAACGGGTGATTCATGGGGATCAAACTGGGTTTATTAGTGGTAGGCAAATGAAAAATAACGTGAGGCATATAGTAGATGTGTTGGAATTTTTGGAAAGGAACAACCAGATCCCTGCGGCGCTAATTTTTTTAGACGCTGAAAAAGCTTTTGATCAATTGAATTGGCAATTTTTGATGAAAGTTTTAGACAAAATGAATTTTGGGGATAAATTTTTGCAACCAATCAGGGCATTATATCAAAAACAAACAGCCCGAATAATAGTTAACAATAGTCTGACAGAAGTTTGTAATATTGAGAAGGGCACAAGGCAAGGGTGTCCGTTATCGCCCTTGTTATTTGTGTTAACATTGGAGATATTATTGGTAAAAATACGAAATTCGGAAAGAATTAAGGGTATACAGATTAGAGATCAGGATTATAGATTGAGAGCGTTCGCAGACGATCTGGTTGTTACAGTGACCCAGCCGGAGAACTCTGTTGTGGACCTGATGGAGATAATAATGCAATATGGGAAGGTTTCTGGATTTAAAGTTAATGTACAGAAAACTAAACTTTTGGCTAAAAACATGACAGCATCGCAAAAGGCCCTTTTAGAAGGGTTAACTGGATTTGAGATTGTCAAAAGGGTTAAATATTTGGGGGTGTTTTTGTCGCCCTCTAATACAAAATTATATAAAAATAACTATGAAAAATTATGGGGAAAAATCCAAAAAGAAATGGAGAGTTGGGAAAAACTGCAATTGTCTTTGTTGGGGCGAATTGCAGCAGTAAAAATGAATGTCCTGCCTAAATTCTTATTTTTATTTCAAATGATACCGGTCCTTAAAAAAAGATTCTAATTTGGAAGAATGGCAGAGAGGTATCAATAAATTTGTTTGGGCAGGGAAAAGGCCACGAGTTAAACTTAAGATTATGCAGGATACTCGTGAAAGAGGTGGTCTTAAAATGCCTAATCTTAAATTATATTATGAAGCTGCTGCGTTAGTAGGTATAAGTGATTGGATTAATTTGACACAAGAGAGATTATTAAATCTTGAGGGCCACGACTTGCTGTTTGGCTGGCATGCATATTTGTTGTATGATAAGAAGGTAGATAATGTGTTTAGAGTGCATATTTTAAGACAGGCATTGCTGAGAGTTTGGAAGAAGTACAGACATAAGTTAGATTGTAAGATACCATTGTGGGCAATTCCAAAACATGCAATAGAAAATATACATGCTGGTTTCAAACATGATGTGACTATGTACAAGGAGATCCTAAGCTTGGAAAGAAATGATTGGTGTTTGAAGCCATATAGTCTCTTGCGAGACGAGAAGATTGTTCAAAATTGGTTTCAATATACTCAGCTACGGGCCAGGTGGAAAGAAGACCAGAAAAATGGTTTTACAATGACTGATGAAAATCTGATAAAGCAAATTAGAAATCAGGGACCAGCACATATTAAATGGATATATCTTGCCTTGATAGAGATTGATTCAGAAACAGAACTCGTTAAGGATTGTATGATAAAATGGGCCCAAAATATCCAGGAAGTTATCACAATGGCCACGTGGGAAAAGATTTGGGTGAGGAACGTAAAATTTACACAAGCTCAAAACTTAAGAGAGAACTTTTATAAAATGTTTTATAGATGGCATTTAGATCCTAAGAAGCTTGCAAGTATGTATCCGAACTATCAGCCAAAATGCTGGAGATGTGGAGATGAAGATGTAACATATTTTCATGTATGGTGGACTTGTAAAAAGATCAAGGTTTTTTGGATAAAAATTTGGTGGAATATGCAGAAGATTTTTAAGCAAAGGATAAAGTTTTCTCCGCAACTCTTTTTGTTGGGAATAATTATGGATGCTACGGTTGTGGACACTAAGTTGATGTTAAATTTAATTACGGCAGCAAGACTTTTGATAGGTCAGTATTGGAAGAAAGAGGAACTGCCGACCATAGAAGAGTGGACTTTAAAGGTCTCCGACCTGGCAGAGATGGCGAAGATTTCGGCCTATTTGAAAGATCACTCGCAAGAACGCTATATTATGGAATGGAGAAAATTGATTGAGTTTATCCAGAACAAGTATAGGGTTAAGAAGTTTCATGTAGCATTTGAATAAGTCTTCTTTCTTTTTTTCTTTTTCTATTTTAGTTTCTCTATATATATTTAATATTACTAAGGTTTGTCTTATCCTATATAAGCTAGAGAGTGATGGATTTTAGAGTTTATGGTTGTTAGTATATGGTTGTTTCTGATTGTTTTTTTTATATATACCTTGTATTTAGCTCTGGGAAGTCGGGGTGGGGAGGGGGGAGGGGGGAGAGGTAGGGGGGGAGGGAGAAGGGAGGGGGAGGGGGGATTGTTAAAGATAAATTGTTAAAACTTTTCAATAAAAAAAAAGAAAAGAAAAAGCAATCTGTCTTGCCCCAAACCCTCCATCAGTGCCCACCAACCATTCTTTTAGCTGTATAAATAATTTAAAAAGTTTGCTTCTTGTTACTGCTTACGTTTCCTGAAGAGCAACCGTTTTGAATTTGTCTCTTGATGACTCACAGAACAGTTGAAAAATTGCTGTGTTTCCTTCTGAATAGGCATTTTTTTAAAGTTTTCTGGGGCTCTTCTCTGTAGGAACAGTAATGAGTCATAATCTGCCAAGAGCTAACTATAAACAATAGCCAATCACTTCAGACTGTCAGTGTTCAGGGAACGGATGAAATAACAATTGCTAGCTAACAGCTATCAATATCTCCATAGGTAATACATCATACCTGAATGCATAGATCGTATTTATGTATTTCAATCAAGGTTGGGCGCATGTTCTTCTAGCTTAACCTTGTAATATCCAGAACAAAATGTAGGTGAGATAAAACTATGAGAATCCAATTTACAACAGCACATTCCTCCTTCATTGTCCCTCTTTCTCCTGCCTTATCTTATGTAAACGCTATTCTTCTATCAGTCTATACTTTCCACTCTCTCCTCCTCCTTCTTCTTTCTCTTTTTCCTTCCAGATGTCAAGCAGTAGGATTCGATTGTACATATTTATGTACGTATTTATAAGAAAAGTTTCAGAGGGGTGAAAGGAAGCAAATCTAATTATTATTAGACTGGTAGTACTGCAGCCACAGAAAGAAAGAAATTAGATGGGCAGTTTTGGTTTGAAAGGATTTCAGTCCCACAACTAGATAACTACAGCAGGTACACCGCTCAATGCTTTTGCACTTTCCTTTAATTTTCTTCTCTGGCTGCCTCAAAGAGGGTTTGGTTTGTTTTTTTGTGTGGGAGGAGGGGCAAACAACAATCATTTTAAAAGTGAGTTTTTGTCTATTTCTGTAGGTTTCAGGCTTGAAATAAAGATGCACAAGAAAATGCACAAAAAGATCATTGGATAGCCAAACTATTGCGGTTCAAAGGGAGAATTGGTGGGCTAGAAAGTCATGAGAGAAGAAGTTCTCCATCACTGGTTTAAAATTTTTCTGGACTAAATCTCATCCAGTAAATTTCAGTAAACTAGAAACATAAATAATAAAAATATTTGATGCATGAGTCTGTATAAAATATGTGATGAAAATGTAACTCTAACAATAAAATAAAACAAAAAATGTAAACATTTTGATCCTGATAACCCTTCACACCCACCTCCATGGTTTGATGTCTGTAAAATACAACTGGGCACTGAGATTTTCTGAAAGAATGTTTAGTGGCCTCATGTTTCTTCTTCCCCTTCACAAAGTAGTAACAAGATTTCTGATTATCTTTGGTACTGTAGGTGTTTCTCCAGCAGGAATGGTTAAGCCTATTTGGATAGAAATTCCACTAGTTTCAATGAATATACTCAATAATATATCATTGGATTGGCAGTCTTTGGTTCTTGAATGGGAACTGACCCCCTGAAGTGTGTTTTATCATGCCTCCTTTTTCAAATGGAACTGATGAAAATTGTCACTACGACATGTGTGACAGAGTTGCATCCCACTGAGTCCCACTGCTTTTCATCAGCTGTTGATGAATTGCTTAGCACGAGCTGATACAATCCTTTTCTGCACCCCTCACAATCAAACTAACAGGAACATGAAACAAGATCTGTTCATTGCCCTGTACACCGCCCCGAGTCCCTTGGGAGAGGGGCGGTATATAAATCCAAATAATAAATAAATAAATAAATAAATAAATAAATTTTCCTATAACAGCTGTAAGGATATCCTTTCACTTCACAGGAGGCCAGCATTATATAAAACATGTAAGACACTGCACACATTTAATAAAAGGAATAAGGTCCCTGGCCAGTCTATGTAGCTACCATTCCAGGTCATTGAAAAGTCTGTGTAGTTGAAGTGTTAAGATTTTTTTTTTTGGCAATAATTTCGTATAATGGTTTTCCAGATACCAAAGACAGTTGCTTGCTTGAATACCTTCCCAAATGCCACTATCTGGATGTACACATTACTTTAAAAATAATCTTCACTCTAATTCTGAAAGAAAAGCATTGAAGCCTCTTATCTTTCTTACTTTCTGTAGGAAAAAAGCAAGTTTGTTTAGGTGAAATGTATCATTGGAGCTTATCCTATTATCTGGCCCAGCATTCAACAACCCTGGCATTCTATAGATGTGGAAATATCTTTGAGGACATTTCTGTAAATTCTGTGAGTTGAAATCTTGCCTCTAGATGGTGCCAATGTTAGAGAAGAATGATTTAGTAAACAGGATTATAGAAAAATAAATTCAGATATATTGACACCTGTTTAAGCCTAAATTCATCCTATCATATATGAACTGACATTACATTGCATGATGTAACTTACCTATGAATTACAAAGTCCATATAAAATGATATGGCATGCATCTTTTCCAAATGAACAAGATTTAGTTCTGATTTTTTCTTTCACAAGAATATAATTGTGTTTTATAAATGTGTTTTAACCTACTTTTTAAATGTGTTTTAACTTATTCGTGGGCATTTTGTTTAATCTTTTTTAATTTTTGTATTTTGTCTTTTAATATGTACTGCCCTGTTCACCGCCCTGAGTCCTTCGGGAGAAGGGCGGTATACAAATAAAATAAATAAATAAATAAATAAATAAATAAATAAATAAATAAATACGGTAAATAAATAAATAAATAGCTATGGAAATGAAAATCTTAGAATATTAAAGGACTAACCATTTGTATCATCAGTTAGCTAATGTATAATGATATTGAAGGGCGGGGGGAAGGTGAGAAGAACACTACAAGCAACTATAGGGATTTTTTTATATATAATCCAGCAGCAAAGTTAAGCAACTGTATACCTGGCTTGCCAATTGGATAATCAGCCATAAAGAACATTCAAATTCAGACAAAATACTGGAGGAAGTGCTGCCTACAGCAATAATACATGCTGGTATGGAATGAAAGATCAAACTATTTCTGTCTTTTATATGCCCTACACTCTATGTCTCTATATGATTAAAAAAACTGCATGAAAATGCATTTGAATATATTTTACATTAAAGCTAGGGTAGGTAATAATACTCTGGTCAGTTTGAATTAACTTCCACTGATCCTTGCCAGTGGGCCATTGTGATTGGGAATGTAAACAGCTCAAACCATTGGACAACTGGACAACTGGACAGCACAGACAGGATTATTCTCTGCCCTAAAATATTTTTTTTCTCCCATAAAGTTTTAAAAAAGGATTCTTGTATTGATTTTTACCTACAGTTATTTTTGAAAGCATTTTCCTAACCTGACCTTTAATGTTTTACAAGGATGCAAAATTTGGATATCTAAGGAGGAATACCGTATATACTTGAGTATAAGCCGAATTTTTCAGCCCACTTTTTGGGCTGAAAAATTCCACTTCGGCTTATACTCCAGTCAACAAAAAAACTTACCGAGGACTGGTGCGCAGCCGAGGCTTTGGTGCTTCCGGGATTGCGCGCACCTCTCCCAAGCAGCCGCCGTCCGGAGACCTGCCGAAGTTTGGGGAGGTTTGGGGAGGTGCGCGCGCACCTCCCCAAACCTCCCCAAACGTCGGCAGGTCTCCGGATCTCCGTGCCTTGCCTGCCTGCTTCTTTCCGCTGCGGAACGAAGCAGCCTGAACGAAGCAGGCTGCTTCTTTCCGCTGCGGAAAGAAGCAGCCTTCTTTCCGCAGCGGAAAGAAGCAGCCTGCCTGCTTCTTTCCGCTGTGGAACGAAGAAGCCTGCCTGCTTCTTTCCGCTGCGGAACGAAGCAGCCTGAACGAAGCAGGCTGCTTCTTTCCACTGCGGAAAGAAGCAGCCTTCTTTCCGCAGCGGAAAGAAGCAGCCTGCCTGCTTCTTTCCGCTGCGGAACGAAGCAGCCTGCCTGCTTCTTTCCGCTGCGGAACGAAGCAGCCTGCCTGCTTCTTTCTGCTGCGGAACGAAGCAGCCTGAACGAAGCAGGCTGCTTCTTTCCACTGCGGAAAGAAGCAGCCTGCCTGCTTCTTTCCGCTGCGGAACGAAGCAGCCTGCCTGCTTCTTTCCGCTGCGGAACGAAGCAGCCTGAACGAAGCAGGCTGCTTCTTTCCACTGCGGAAAGAAGCAGCCTTCTTTCCGCAGCGGAAAGAAGCAGCCTGCCTGCTTCTTTCCGCTGCGGAACGAAGCAGCCTGAACGAAGCAGGCTGCTTCTTTCCGCTGCGGAAAGAAGCAGCCTTCTTTCTGCAGCGGAAAGAAGCAGCCTGCCTGCTTCTTTCCGCTGCGGAACGAAGCAGCCTGAACGAAGCAGGCTGCTTCTTTCCACTGCGGAAAGAAGCAGCCTTCTTTCCGCAGCGGAAAGAAGCAGCCTGCCTGCTTCTTTCCGCTGCGGAACGAAGCAGCCTGAACGAAGCAGGCTGCTTCTTTCCGCTGCGGAACGAAGCAGCCTGCCTGCTTCTTTCCGCTGCGGAACGAAGCAGCCTGCCTGCTTCTTTCCGCTGCGGAACGAAGCAGCCGGCGGCGGAGGCTTGCAGAACGGCGGATCGGCTTATACTCAAGTCACCAACTTTTTTCAGTTTTTGGGGGTGAAATTGGGGGTCTCGGCTTATACTCGAGTCGGCTTATACTCAAGTATATACGGTATATCCATTTCATAGAGATGGAACAGTTTTAGTTTTAATAGTTAGATATACTTTTAAATAGGAAATATATATGTTTAAGCATTATTTATTTTTACATAGTGTACAGTGTCTAAAGATTATTTACTTTTTGTTGCAAAACTGTTTGGGGAAAGTTACTAATACAATGTTCACATACTTCTTTAAATCCACTTTTCAAACTGAAAATATTTGTTGATTCCTTTGAGCTATGCATTTGGCTTAATAAACTACATTTTCCCTTCCCAGACCCTCTTTTTTCTAGATAACCACTAACCTGTCTAATTAAAATATTGGAAATTTAAAATTTAGATTTATTTTGCAATCCATTTTTGATCTGATATACAGTATATATTTCCTCAGTACGGAATTTGGATTTTTTTTCCCCTCATGGCTGTCACTGTGAATATTTCTCGTAATGCATTTCAGTTCCTTTTTGAAGGGTGAGTTAGTTTCAATCACTTAAAATATGAAATAAATACATCCTAGATCTTAGGGGCAATTTATGGAACTCACAAATCAATATTACTTAAAGTATCCCTTCTCTAAAATTAATGTTGTATCCTATCTTTGCAACCTAACAGAAATAATATGCAACACTTTCAGAAAGAGCAGAAAGCTGGCATGAGTATGTTTTCCATAATATTTAAGTATGGGAAGCTCCTTCACTTCCAGATGTTTTTTCCAATAGCTTTAGCAATTATGGCCAACGATTCGCTGTAGGTTAACAATCTGGAATACCATAAATCAGTAGTCCTTACATAGCAAGGTTTTCTTACTACTCAAAGCCAGGCCTATTGGCATGAAATACTTCCTTCTAATTCCAGTTATATAGGACCAGCTGTAATTATTGTGCAATAATAAGGAACTTTGTGCATGTTCAGATTCTCTCTTTTATCGATATACATACTCCATGAGGGATAAACCATGTCCTGAACTTCATTTTTCTGACATTAGTCAAACCCAATCCAAGCAGTATGTCAATGCTGCAAACAAATTTGGCTGAAGCCATTTCACTTTGTTTTTGGTTGCCACAGAATTGGGAGGGGGGATGTGTACTTTTAAGTTTAGACAAAACTTGTGGGAACCAAGCTCATTGCTGCCTGAATTTTGGCGGGCTGAAGCTTCCGTTAGAAAGTAGTTAATTGGGAAATGTGATTTATGACATATTACCGGGATGGGAAGTTCAACTTTGTAACATTATAACCTTTTGAACCCCTTCATGGATTACTGCCTTGTCGTGGCGAAGGGGCTTGCATAATTCAATGAAGCTATGAGCTATGCCGTGCAGGGCCACCCAAGACAGACAGGTCATAGCAGAGAGTTCTGACAAAACGTGATCCACTGGAGAAGGAAATGGCAACCCACTCCAGTATCTTTGCCATGAAAACCCTATGGACAGTACCAAAAGGCAAAACGATATGACGCTGGAAGATGAGCCCCTCAGGTCAGAAGGCATTCAATATGCTACTGGGGAAGAGCAGAGGGCTAGCACTAGTAGCACCAGAAAGAATGAAGCGACTTCTCCAATGTTCTAAATTAAGATATTTTATTACTGCTTTACTTGCTTTTAGTACATTCTTGGCTATAGAATTGAGACTCAATCTCATCTGTATCTTTGCAAATCTCATCCAGCTTTGCTTTCTGGAATAAAATCATGCAAACGGAAAGTTATTCAGCATAGTAGATTTGGAAAACTCAATTGCTTGATTGGAGATGGGAACCAGAAGTTGGTTCTGTGAAACCTCAGACAATCTATATGGTTCACATAAAATCAAGTTTCTCATTATGTTGTAACAAATTGCTAATTCCAATGACCGATTAGGTTAACAAGGCTCCTGTCAATAATGGCAGTTCAGCAAACAGGAACTCAATATACTGAGCCAATCTACTTTAATCACCATTTTAAATGATAGGGGTAAAAACTGGGTTTAGTAGAAAAAGTCCTTCCCTTCCTTTTTCAAGTCTTTGAAAATGCATTGTAATATTCAGAGATAACTAATCTTCAGATTAAGATGATAGCAGATAATCTGATGGAGCTGCAAATTAGAGATCTGAAACAGACATCAAAAGTAAGTTCTTTAGACAGGATGGCTTGTAAACACTTGCATTGTCACTTAACTCAGCTACCTTATAAGCAAAAGATTAGTATATATCAAATCATTGGGTTAGTATCTAGGTAGTTGTATGAAAAACCTCTCAGGGCTGTAGAGAGCCACACAGATATTCAAAAAATATGCAACTGAAATTAGGAAAAAAAAACATTGAAATCCAGGGCAAGAAGAAGACAGACATCCAGATATAGCCTGAACATTTGTCTGTTATGTTGGAAAAATATCCTAGGGCTTCATTGATAATATTTAGCTCTGGAAATTATTTTTGAAGAGCAATACATTGGCTCTGATCTCAAGATATTTCTGCCAGGATACCTTGGATGGGACTTTCAGAAAATTGGAATTATTTCTATAATGTTAAAACTATGTGTAGGATTTTCCAGAAGTGTTTTTGAGATTAACCTAGACACTAATTTGAAAAAAATATATATGAGAGGTTCTAAAGAGGGAACAACAATCTAACAAACTTCTCATAAAAATTTCCTGAAGCATCAGTAATTGCCTCAACATATAACATAACATAACATAACATAACATAACATAACATAACATAACATAACATAACATAACATAACATAACATAAAATTACAGATAAATAACATAACCTGATTTTTATTTCAAGACTCCAAACTACTTGCATTTCTAGGTGAAAGTAATTTTCATCTTTAGTACATTTAATTATGAATTTATTTAGTGTATTGGCATCTGGGAGCTGAAGTTTTAAGATGAAGATTTATCAGGCAAACTTTAGTGGGAAGGATATATTTTGTGGAGCTAAGAGAGTCTTCCTTCACTTCTATTGCTAAGAAATTAATAGCATTCATTTATTTAATAATCTTCTAAATGGGTTGACTGTTCCATGTTACACAAATATCTTGTTAAGCATTGTGTTTGGGAATACCAACTTTGTAGGAGAGGAAGGGTGCTAAACATGCACACTGATTTCACTATTATCTATGTGCACAAATTCAGCAGGTCCTTTGAAGTTTCACTTTAATCTTTTCCTTAGAACCTGCTCCCACAGCTGGAAGGATAAGATAAAAATGTAATATTAATTCATACAGCCAACATATAGTGTGGATGAACCACCTGCTGTATCCCTAATTTTGATTTTTCCAAGTCAGAAGGCATTATCTGTAACTCATGTAGAAACATTATGGCAATGTTCTCACATAAGTGCTAAACCTAAATCCAAGTTGGCAAAATACAATTCCTGTTTTAACATATTATGCTAGGCCAAACAAATCAGACTGTGGTTAAGATGATGGCCTGGTTACACATCTATGGCAATAGTTGGGTAATCCCAATTTATGTTAGCATGTACATTTATTAACCATATTAAATAACATCTGTGTATCTATGTGTGTGCATAGTCAATTTGCGAGGGTATAAGACAAAAATGCTCTTTTCAATTTGACTCAAACGATACTTTTAATATAGTTTTGGGAAAATGCTGTCTTAATTTAACCTTTTTCCCCACTTTCACATCAAAGAGCTCCAATTTTTATTTATTTTTTTTGCATTTGCCAGCAAAAATGATAATGATGCAGTGGTGGTGGTAGAAGAGGAGGACGAGGACAAGGAGGATTATACAGATAGTCCTCGACTTACAGCAGTTCATTTAGTGACCGCGCTAACTTACGGCACTGAAAAAAGTGACTTATGACCATTCACACTTATAACCCTTGCAGCATCCCCATGATCACGTGAACAAAATTAGGACGCTTGGCATTATGATGGTTGCAGTGTGTGGGGGTCATGTGATCACCTTTTGCCACCTTCCTACAAGCAAAGTAAATGGGAAGCTAGATTCACTTAAAAACCACATCACAAACTTAACAACGTCAGTGATTCATTTAACAACTGTGGCAAGAAGAGCCATAAAATGGGACAAAACTCACTTAGCAACTGTCTCACTTAGCAATAGAAATTTTGGGCTCAATTTTGATCAATCTGAATTACTGAATTAGACAGACCAGAATTGTCATGTAACACTCTTGCCAACTCCCTACTCATCTGCCTGGAATTCGTAACACCAAACCGGGCCAAACCAGATTTAAATTGCAAAGCAAGAGACCTTGCTTCAAAAAAGAGTGGGCAGCTGTCCAAATAACTGAATGTGGCTAAGACAAAATCTTTTCAAAACACATTTGATTTGAATGTTATTATAATTGCTTATTGTGTATTTAACAATGTCCTTTTTTTGCTCCATTAAAAATACAGGTTAGGCAAATACAAAAAGGATTCTTTGTGCTGAACTCAAGTCTTGCAGGTGCAATATGTAATCCTGGGCTTTAGACTCTGCACCTCTGGCCTAACGTTTTTAAATATTAAGGCAAAGTAACCTACTGAAGGTTGGATAAATATAATGCTCACAAAAGGAATATGTAGAAATTCATATTCTCTCCCTTTCCCTCTTCCTCCGTCTCTCTCCCTCTCCCTCTCTCTCTTTCCTTCTCTCTCTCTCTATTCTCTCTCCTTGTAAATGTGTGGGAACTGCTTGCTCTTAGACTAGGAATTTATGGAGCTTTATGTGCTAGAAACCCTCCTACTTAGGAGCTCATTAGCTACACTGGAGCTTATTTTTGTCCTAATAAGCATGGCACTTCACTTTCATTTTAGGACTCGTGATAATGAGCTAAATGGAACACTGATGATATAAAGTGTGATCAGCTGCTGTTTTCCTTGGCTAGCCTATTTATACTGCCATATAAAAACTCATGCATGTAACAGGTTGTAGAATGGAAGGTCACCCAGAAGTCAAGGCAATAAGAATTTGCTTGCTTGGGACTGATCTTTGTGCAATGTTAATCATTTTGGCTTGGAACCTGTTTTTTCTGGAGAACAGATTCAGCAACATTTCATCTCTCCATTAAAACAAACATTAAAGAGTTGCGACAAAATTAATTTGTCTATCACAAGGGAAATTAAGATGCCTGTTGAAGTAAATCATACCTTAAGTTATGCTCTAGATGGGACACATAACAGATGTTAGCAGGAAGAAGGTAGGCCAATGGGTACCATTTAGAAATGGTAGACTTGTACAATTTATCTTTTTTTTTTAGAGGAAAGGATTTTTAGTTATGTATTAAAAGGGCAATATATTCCAATCTGGGTCCAGAATATTAAAATATTGGGGTTTTTTTTTATTTGTCTACAGTTTTAAGCATTGAGACATTAGAAAATAAAATTTTGCAAAATCAACTTTCTGAAAATAGATGCTTCTCACTAAAGAGCCTTGGTGGAGCAGTGGGCTAATGCCTCCTTAAGTAACACCAGCTGCCTGCAATTAGTGCAGGTTCGCATCCCACCAGGCTCAAGGTTGACTCAGCCTTCCATCCTTCCGAGGTAGGTAAAATGAGGACCCAGATTGTTGGGGGCAATTAAGCTGACTTTGTAATAATGCCGCTTGGGGTGTGTGTGTGAAAGCCCTAATAAGCAGGCATATACATAGAATGAAGGCTACTGCTAAGTTTGTAAGCCGCCCTGAGTCTTCGGAGAAGGGCGGGATATAAATGGAATTAAAATTAAAAAAAAAATGTTAATTTCAAGTTCCAGAAGCCCATAGCTTTGTCATTACTGGAGTAGCGACCCATACTGCTGCTGCGCATCAAAGTTAGGGACACAGTATCAATACACATTGATCAATACAGTTCTTATGTAGTTGCTAATAACTATGTGAAAAACCAAAAATTCTCACAAAAGTACAGTTCAATCTGAGTCCTTTGGAATGGTTAGGAGGTCAGTGACTTTTGTACACTTCCCTATCTATGTTTCCTGGTGAAATGCATGGTAAAATCCTATTTTGGAAAATTCCACTTAGGGTTAGGGTTAAGTCACCATGAACCTGAATAGCAAAATGGACATCACCAGCAAAATCAGAGTGCTTGCTGGTAAAATACCTGGGAAAACCCTATTTGGGAAAATTTCACTTAGGGTTACGGTTAGGTCACCATGAACTCAGAGAGGAAAATGCACATTACCACTAAACAGGAAGTCCTTCAGAATGTTAAGGAGGGTAATGACCTTTTTAAGCTGCTCTTTCTATGTTTTATTGTAAAATACATTGGAAAATCCTATTTGGGAAATGGACATCACCAGCAAATTCAGAGTCCTTGGGAATAGTCAGGACAGAAATGTCAAACTTGCAATGTCACGTGACATCCCGCAACGTATCTGAGCCTTTTTGCCATTGTCGGCAATGGGGCGGGTGCAGCTTCTGGATGACACATCCAACCCGCAGGCAGGCAGTTTGACACCCCTGTGTTAGGAGGTCATTGACTTTTTTTTATAATATATTTTATTGATTTTTTAACAGAGCATAAATCATTCAACAATTGGTAAACAGTGTGTTATCTGGGTTTCATTTGTAGAACAATCCTTAACAATTAATTTCTATAATCTATATTCCATATATTAATTTCAATTGATTTTCTCTTTCCCAAAAATATCCTTTTTTGTAAACATTGAGTTAATACAATTCTTATTGTTTTGATAAATAACAAAATCAGAGTGCTTGGGAATAGTGAGGAGGTCACTGACTTTGGTACGCTGCCCTATCTATGTTTCCTGGTGAAATGCATGGTAAAATCCTATTTGGGAAAATTACACTTAGGGTTAGGGTTAGGTCACCATGAACCTGGGGAAAAGTCAGTGTCTTCTTAACCATACCCAAGCACTCCGAATTTGTTGGCTATTTCCATTTGGCTCTAACGTTATGTGGAATTTTCCCAAATAGGATTTTTCCATGTATTTTACCAGGAAACATAGATAGCACAGCCTAGAAAATTCAGTGTCCTCCAAATGATACCCAAGCACTCCAGGTTTGTTGTGGATGTCCATTTTGCACTACAAGTTCATGATGACCTAACACTAACCCTAAGTAGAATCATCCCAAATAGGATTTTACCAGGAAATATAGATAGGGCAGGCTACAAAAATCATTCTCTTCCTAACCATACATGACCACTTTGAGTTTGTTGGCAATGTCCATTTTGCTCTACAAATTCATGGTGACCTAACCGTAACCCTAAGTGGAATTTTCCCAAATAGGATTTTCCCATGTGTTTTCCCATGAAACATAGAAATGGCAGGCTAAAACAGTCAGTGTCCTCCTAACCATACCTAAGCACTAGGAGTTTGTTGGTGATGTCCAATTTGCTCTTTGAGTTCCTGGTAACCTAACTCTAACCCTAAATGGAATTTTCTCAAATAGTATTTTTCCTTGTATTTTACCAGGAATATAGAAAAGGCAGGCTACAAACATCAGTGTGTTCCTAACCATTCCTAAGCAGTTAGAGTTTGTTGGTGATGTCCATTTTGCTCTACAAGTTCATCATGACCTAACCCTACCCTATCTAAGTGGATTTTTTCCAAATAGGATTTTCCTATGTATTTTACCATGAAACATATACATGGCAGGCTAAAAAAGGCAGTGTGTTCCTAATCCTACCTAATTATTAAAAGTTTGTTGGCAATGTCCATTTTGCTCTATTTGTTCCTGGTGGCCTCTCCTAACCCTAAGTGGAATTTTCCAAAATAGGATTTTCCCATGTATTTTACCAGGAAACATAGATAGGACATCCTATAAAATTTAATGCCCTCCTAACCATTCCCAAGCACTCTGAGTTTGTTGGCGATGTCCATTTTGCTCTCTGAGTTCATGTGAGCTAACCCTAACCCTAAGTGGAATTTTCCCAAATAGGATTTTCCCATGTATTTTACCAGGAAACATAGACAGAGCAGCATAAAAAAGTCAGTGCTCTCCTAACCATACCCAACCACTCTGAATTTGTTCACAGTGTCCTTTTTGCTCTTCGAGTTCATGGTGACCTAACCCTAAGTGGAATTTTCCCAAATAGGATTTTCGCATTGCATTTTACCAGGAAACATAAACAAGGCAGTGTAAAAAAAGTCAGTGCCCTCCTAACCATACCTAAGCAATAAGAGTTTGTTGGCAATATCCATTTTGCTCTATGGGTTCCTGGTGGCCTTCCCTAACCTTAAGTGGAATTTTCTCCAGTGGGATTTTCCCATGTATTTTACCAGGAATCAGACATTGCAGTGAAATTTTTTTTAATGACCTCCTAACCATTCCCAAGCACTCCGAGTTTGTTTGCTATGGTCATTTTGCTCTCCAAGTGCATGGTGACCTAACCCTAAACCTAAGTGGAATTTTCCTCCAATGGGATTTTCCCATATATTTTACAAGGAAACAAAGATAGGGCAGGCTAGATAAGTAAGTGCTCTCCTAACCATACCCAAGAACACTGAATTTGTTGGCGATGTCCATTTTTATCTATGAGTTCATAGTCACCTAACCCTAAGTGGAATTTTCCTCCAATAGGATTTTCCCATGTATTTTTCCAGGAAACATAGATAGGGCAGGCAAGCAAAGTAAGTGTCCTCCTAATCATACCCAAGAACTCCAAATTTATTGGCAATGTCCATTTTGCTCTAAGAGTTCATGGTGACCTAACCCTAACCCTGTGGAATTTTCCTCCAATGGGATTTTCCCATGTATTTTACCAGGAAACATAGATAGGGCAGGTTAGCAAAGTAAGTGCCCTCCTACCCATACCCAAGTACTCCAAATTTATTGAAAATGTTCATTTTGCTCTCTGAGTTCATGGTGAACTAATCCTAACCATAATTGGAATTTTTCCAAATAGGGTTTTTCTAAATATTTCCTAAATATTTTTAAGTGGCTTTGCCCCACGTTAAGCCCTTTCTTATCACAACTGTTAAGTAAATCACTGCAATTGATAAGCTAGTAACAGAATTGTTCAGTGAATCTGGCTTCCCCATTGACTTTGCTTATCAGAAAGTTGGAAAAGTTGATCACATGACCCCAGGACACTGCAGTCGTCATAACTATGAACCAGTTGCCAAGCATCTGAATTTTAATTATGTGACTATGGGTATGTTGCAATGGTAAGGGTGAAAAGTATCAGAAGTCACTTTTTTCAGTGCCATTTGAACTTTGAACAGCCACTAAATGAACTGTTGTAAGTTGAGGACTACCTTTACTGACCAATCTAATACCAGTTTGTTTGGGGTTTTTAGATGATGGAGGAATGAATCTAAATAGAGTAAAAGTCAGTTTGAAGTAAACAGATTAGAAGTATTAAAGACATTTCTGTGGAGGGGGGTTATTTGTGTATAGTATATATGTATACTCACACACACATATAAATGATAAACATGACTTATGCAAAATAAATTCCACCTCTGTGACCTTTTAGAATTATTTGAATGTATCAGCAAAAATATGGCAGATTTAATTAATTGGCATTGTTCATTTTCAAAGGTTTCTGACACATCCCTTACCAAAGATTCCTGAGCAAATTATCCCTGTTGGCATAAAGAAAACAGGTGGTTAAGTTTGCTGACAATACCAAATAGCATAGTTAAAACAAAAAAGGATTGTAAAGAGCTCCAGAAGGATCTCTCCAAAGTGATTAAATGGGCATTAAAATAGCAAATGCCTTTCAATGGAAGCAAGAGTAAAATGTTGCATACTGTAGCAAAAAAAGAAAAGTGACTTCACATATTCAGAGAGAAGATTCAAATCAGGAAAAGATTGGAATTGCTCTGTGAGAATGTCTGGATGACATGGGACAAAAAAAGCAAATTCTGTATTTGGGCTCGTGAGGAATTCAAATTAAAAGTGCATGTAGTTTCAAGAATGTGATCTGTGGATTCCTGAATAAGATTAGTTTGTTTTTTTAAAAAAAATAGGTCCCACTTATTCATATACATATAAATCTAACATTTCTTTGTTAAAATTCCAGCTTGCCTGCCAAGTGTATGTGCTTCTAACCTTTTCAACTATAGCATAGTTATTTTACAGGAAAGTGATAAAGATAAAACAAAGGGGAATTTGTCATGTTGTCAAAAAATAAATTATTTCACTATACTGTACTAAATTTGGAGGGCATTATCCATTAAAAAACCTAAGATATAGATATATACATACAGCACACACACAATGACAGCTATAATATCAGACTATGACCCTTGCCAGTTTGGCTGTTTCTAGGATCAAATTAATCAGCAAAGATGATTTGGCAAGTGGTTTCTGAAGACATGAAATTTGCTCCAACCTGTAGTTTGATCAGCCATGTTTTCTGTCAGCATCAATTTAATATAAGATTCAGTGGCTTCCAAAAGACAAAAAGTGACAGACATAAAAACAGATGCTGAGTCCTAAATAGACACAGTGACCAAGTGCATTCAATGTTCAAAATTCAACAAGCATGGGTGAACAATCCTTTATGGTATAACAGAAATGGAAAATGCTCTTGGCATCAAAAGACACACTTGTTCAGCAAACTGCTGGATTAGTATGAAGTTGATGGATTTCTTCATATAAGACTTGAGGTAATACAAAACATAATTTGCTCAAAGTTAATGTAAGTTCTTGAGACTGTCTTATAAAGACTGGATATATGTTTCAAGAAACATATTCTGTAGTTAATACTGTGGTGTAATGTCATGAGAAGTGCCTACATAGTGGAAATGTGCTTCCAACTATACATAGAATAGCTTTTTCAAATCCTTTGGCTCTGTTGAAGCTACACATTCCATTATTCCCAGTCAATGTAACCAAAATACTAATCTTAGTAGAGTGATTTATGAATATTGTACTCATTTAAGAACTCTTAGGCCACCCGCCAGGATATACACATACAGCTCTGGACTAGTCAATATGTTTATAAGCTGTACTGCCTATCACTGATGGAAGATGCTACAGTCCTGATGCCAGAATACTTATATTTTTAACAGGAAATGGAGCACTAATAAAAAAGGAAATCTTTTTAGTAAGTTCTACACACAGGTAAAACTGAACGCTAATATGCAGTTTAAACCAACAGAGTACTGCTAAGACCAAAAGTTATTGGTTCATAGGGTACATTAAGATACCCTGGCCAGGACATCCCGCAGATCTATAGCTTTCAATTTTCAAAATTTGCATCAATGACCTGGAGAACTCGAGTTGAAATCCATGTTTCTGCAAATTGCCCAGCTCAGGGAAGGATGCTATAATGAAGCTCAAAATATGTTAATTTTAATATGCCCATAGATTTTAAAAATCAGCTTGGATCAATTTTCATCAGCCACTTTGAATGCTTGTGGGAAAGGTAGGATAAGCTTCAAATGAAAATAAATTATATTAACTATTTATGTAGCTAGATGTTCAGTATGAGTAAAATAGGCTCCACTGAATTCAGTGGAGCTTACTTATAAATAAATATGTATCACACTGATTTTCTTTTTAAAAAATCACTTTTTAAATATATAATTCCAAGGAGATATTTCCACCAAAGCAGGGCAACTATCAGAAATGAATAAATTATTTACTGACTCTCCCAAACCTCACAGATGTTTTAAAGCACTGTTCAGAGACAAGTAAAAATAGCAATGTAGGAAGAAAACCCTGAAAATCTCTTCATACGAGGAAAACAGAAGGGAAATATCTTTGCTGATAGTATACACAAATATAAGGCATGTGGTTAGGCAACACAAAGAAGTTCCTAGAGAAATAGGTGCAACTTTTAAGGGTTTAAGATTGGCAATATTGTCATAAATAGTAATATCATTGCCTATCCGCTTTCATGGAGTAATTCTATAATTGTATGTTTTCAACCCCTTCATGGATTACTGCCTTGTCGTGGCGAAGGGGCTTGCGTAATTCAATGAAGCTATGAGCTATGCCGTGCAGGGCCACCCAAGACGGACAGGTCATAGCCGAGAGTTCTGACAAAACGTGATCCACTGGAGAAGGAAATGGCAACCCACTCCAGTATCTTTGCCATGAAAACCCTATGGACAGTACCAAAAGGCAAAACGATATGACGCTGGAAGATGAGCCCCTCAGGTCGGAAGGCGTCCAATATGCTACTGGGGAAGAGCAGAGGGCTAGTACTAGTAGCGCCAGAAAGAATGAAGCGACTGGGCCAAAGCCGAAAGGACGCTCAGCTGTGGATGTGTCTGGTGGTGAAAGGAAAGTCCGATGCTGTAAAGATTTTTTCTCCATAGGAACCTGGAATGTAAGATCCATGAATCAAGGAAAGCTGGACGTGGTCAAACAAGAGATGACAAGACTGAACATCGACATCTTAGGTATCAGCGAACTAAAATGGACAGGAATGGGTGAATTTAATTCAGATGACCATCAGGTATACTACTGCGGGCAAGAATCCCTCAGAAGAAATGGAGTAGCCTTGATAGTCAATAAAAGAGTAGGAAAAGCAATACTGGGATACAATCCTCAAAATGACAGAATGATCTCAGTTCGAATCCAAGGCAAACCATTCAATATCACAGTAGTCCAAGTCTATGCCCCAACCACCAGTGCTGAAGAGGATGAAATTGACCAGTTCTATGAAGCCCTACAGCACCTTATAGAACTAACACCAAAAAATGATGTCCTTATCATCATGGGGGATTGGAATGCTAAAGTAGGAAGCCAAAAGATAACTGGAATAACAGGCAAGTTTGGCCTTGGAGTACAAAATGAAGCAGGGCACAGGCTGATAGAATTTTGTCAAGAGAATACGATGGTCATAGCAAACACTCTTTTCCAACAACCCAAGAGACGGCTCTACACATGGACATCACCAGACGGTCAACACAGAAATCAGATTGACTATATGCTCTGCAGCCAAAGATGGAGAAGCTCTATACAGTCAGTAAAAACAAGACCAGGAGCTGACTGTGGCTCAGATCATGAGCTTCTCCTTGCAAAGTTTAAGCTTAAACTGAAGAAAGTAGGGAAAAGCACTAGGCCACTCAGGTATGAATTAAATCATATCCCTGTTGAATATACAGTAGAGGTGACAAATAGATTTAAGGAATTAGATCTGATAGACAGAGTGCCTGAAGAACTATGGACAGAGGTTCGCGACATTGTACAACAGGTAGCAACCAAAACCATCCCAAAGAAAAAGAAATGCAAGAAAGCAAAATGGCTGTCTGAGGAAGCTTTGCAAATAGCTGAGGAAAGGAGGGAAGCAAAAGGCAAGGGAGAAAAACATAGATATGCCCAATTGAATGCAGAATTCCAGAGAATAGCTAGAAGAGATAAGAATGCCTTCTTAAATGAACAGTGCAAAGAAATAGAAGAAAACAATAGAATAGGGAGGACCAGAGATCTTTTCAAGAAAATTGGAGAGATGAAGGGAACGTTTAATGCAAAAATGGGCATGATAAAGGACCAAAATGGCAGGGACCTAACAGAGGCAGAAGAGATTAAGAAGAGGTGGCAAAATTACACAGAAGAACTATACAAGAATGAGCTTAATGTCCCAGATAATCACAATGAGTTGGTCACTGACCTCGAGCCAGACATCCTAGAATGTGAAGTGAAGTGGGCCTTAGAAAAGCTGAGCAACAACAAAGCTAGTGGAGGTGACAGTATTCCAGCTGAGCTATTCAAAATCTTAAAAGACAGTGCAGTAAAAGTGCTACACTCAATTTGCCAGCAAATTTGGAAAACTCAACAGTGGCCACAGGATTGGAAAAGATCAGTTTACATTCCAATTCCAAAGAAAGGCAGTGCCAAAGAATGTTCAAACTATCGCACCATTGCACTCATTTCTCATGCTAGTAAAGTCATGCTTAAAATCCTACAAGCTAGACTTCAGCAGTATGTGGATCGAGAACTACCAGAAGTACAGGCAGGATTTCGAAGAGGCAGAGGAACTAGAGATCAAATTGCCAACATACGCTGGATCATGGAGAAAGCTAGGGAGTTCCAGAAAAACATCTACTTCTGCTTCATTGACTATGCTAAAGCCTTTGATTGTGTGGATCATAACAAACTGTGGCAAGTTCTTAAAGAGATGGGAGTACCAGACCATCTTATTTGTCTCTTGAGAAACCTATATGCGGGTCAAGAAGCAACAGTGAGAACTGGACACGGAACCACTGATTGGTTCAAAATTGGGAAAGGAGTCCGGCAAGGCTGTATACTGTCACCCTGCCTATTTAACTTATATGCAGAGCACATCATGAGAAAGGCAGGGCTAGATGAATCAAAAGTTGGAATTAAGATTGCCGGAAGAAATATCAACAACCTAAGATACGCAGATGATACCACTCTAATGGCAGAAAGTGAAGAAGAACTAAAGAGCCTCTTGTTGCGGGTGAAGAAGGAGAGTGCAAAACTTGGGTTGAAACTTAACATTAAGAAAACCAAGATCATGGCATCTGGCCCTCTCAATTCCTGGCAAATAGATGGGGAAGAAATGGAGGTAGTGACAGATTTTATTTTCCTGGGCTCCAAGATCACTGCAGATGGGGACTGTAGCCAAGAAATTAAAAGACGCTTGCTCCTGGGGAGGAAAGCCATGGCAAATCTAGACAGCACACTAAAAAGCAGAGACATCACCCTGTCAACAAAAGTGCGTATAGTCAAGGCTATGGTCTTCCCAGTTGCAATGTATGGCAGTGAAAGTTGGACCATAAGAAAGGCTGAGCGCCAAAGAATTGAGGCCTTTGAACTATGGTGCTGGAGAAGACTCCTGCGAGTCCCTTGGACTGCAAGGCGATCAAACCGGTCAGTCCTAGAGGAGATAAACCCTGACTGCTCTTTAGAAGGCCAGATCCTGAAGCTAAAACTCAAATACTTTGGCCACCTAATGAGAAGGAAGGACTCACTGGAGAAGAGCCTAATGCTGGGAAAGATCGAGGGCAATAGAAGAAGGGGACGACAGAGAATGAGGTGGCTGGATGGAGTCACTGAAGCTGTAGGCGTGAGCTTAAATGGACTCCAGAAGATGGTAGAGGACAGGAAGGCCTGGAGGAACATTGTCCATAGGGTCGCGATGGGTCGGACACGACTTCGCAGCTAACAACAACAACAATGTTTTCAAACATCGCTTCCATACTACAGACTTCTGAAGATTCCAACCATTTATAAAATTGGATAAAACCTGGCATCTCAGAGCTACATCCTTGCTTTTCATCCATGAAAAAATCCCTCTGGATGTCAGAAAATGAAGGCACATTTGCATAGCTGTTCCATGACATGGGGGTATAGCAGTGTATTCTTGCTACCCATTCTCTGGGCTCACTGAATAATCTCATCATGACCGAAAAACCAGATGGATTGATTCTACCCATAGCTGGCAGTATTTCAAGATTTAGAATTTTCTTAGAAAAGCAGCTATCTATAGTTTTGTTTTTTGTTTTAGCATTATGTGGAAGATTGGAGTGCATGTTTGCATCAATCAAAATTATTTCTGTCCAAGACATGAATTCCAGAATTAGAAGTGATGGCCTTAACTATGTTTACATACATCAATAATTCTTTGATGCTGAAAGAGTGGAAAAGATGGAGAAGCTGTGCCTGATAAAACCAGATCTTTTTACTAATTTTATCATTTAGTATGCCTTTATTATTTATTTATTTATTTATTTATTTATTTATTTATTTATTTATTTATTTATTTTATTTAATTTCTTTACCGCCCTTCTCCTGAAGGACTCAGGGCGGTGTACAGGGCAATGAAATGCAATAAAAATACAATATACAAAAATTAAAATGAGAATTAAATGGAATAGCCCAATTGCAATAAAAAGTTAATTAAAATTACAATTAAAATACCCCAAACCCATCAGACCAGGCCGGCTTGTTCGAATAGGTGAGTTTTCAGGTCACGGTGGAAAGAGCGAAGGTCAGGGGCCATCCAGAGCTCAACCGGTAAATGATTCCAAAGGTCTGGCGCGCCCACAGAGAACGCCCTTCCCCCTGGGGGCCGCCAGCCGACACTCTCTGACCAACGGCACCCTGAGGAGGCCCTCTCTGTGGGAGCACACTGGACAAACGGAAGTTGACGCCGGCAGCAGGTACTCCCGTAAGTAATCCAGACCGATGCCATTTTAGAGCCTTTAGAGCCTTGCCACTAATTAAAGGGTTCCATTAATTGCTTCTAAACTTTATATACATAACAAATGAGTTTTACTTTGGAATATATAGTAGATGAGTCAGATGAGAAATACTATTTCTTTTTCTGAGTGTGGAAATTATCTCCCTCTGGCATATATTAAGGTTAAAATGGAAATTCATAAACAATACTAGTCATCTTAATGTCATGGTTCCAACAGATAGAGACAAATAAAGCAGAACCGCAAGGAACCATGACATCTTACTTATATTTTCAATAATAACACACAGATGCATTAATGCAGGGTCCCCAACTGCTGGTCCATGGTCTGGTACCAGGCCACAACACACCAGCAACTGGTGCGCACAAACAAGCAAAGCCCCATCTGTGGGATGCAGGCAGCACACAAAACCATGCCCCCTTTGGGTCTGTGGAAAAACCTTTCTCCACAGAACCGCTCCTGGTGCCTATAAAAACAACCCACATTTCATAAAAATCCCAGTCACGTGTGATGCTTATAAATAAATACAAACATGGCCAGTCATAAATGCATCGTGAAGATGAGACTCTCAATAGAAAATAATTAAAAGCAATCAATTTGGAATCTTCTCTTAATAGAATGAAGATTTCTTTAAAATATACATATGTGTCTGAGTATAAGTGTGTGTATGTATACATATATGTGTTTGTGTCTGTTTAAAGGTTTCCCTACCCAGTTGTGTCCAACTCCAGGGTGCAGTGCTCATCTCCATTTCTTGGCTGAGGAAGCCAGCATTGACCAAAGACATTTTCTGTGGTCATGTGGCCAACAGAGCTATACGCCGTTTCCTTCTCACCGAAGTGGTACCTATTAATCTACTCACATTTGCATGATTTCGGATTGCTAGATTGGCAAGAGCTGGGGAAGGAATGGGAGCTCAATCCATTGTGTGGGGCATAAATCTCGAACTCAGGCTATCAGTTTTCCAGCTGACAAGCTCAGTAGTTTGAAGCTCCATTTTTTCTTTAATAAATTTCCTCAGATATTTATTGTTCTGTAGAATATCTTTGTTATTAATATTACTGATAATAGAATACCATGGGGAAAATCCTTATCAAAAATCAGAATGTTAAAAAATATTACCAAAAATCTTATATCTATAATCTTATCACAATATATTTAAAAGGTTAAAGTCACAATCCTCAAAGACAGGCTTAGATATGAGCATAAATCTACACATCCTGACATTTTTATTTAAATATTTATTTATAATATGAATACACAAATTAAAACACTAAGGCATTTAAATTTCATAGAAAGCAAGCCAATTAACTTCCCCTTCAAATCATGCTTTTTTCAATTAGTTAGCATCCATCTCCTATATCTGAAAACAAATACAATAAATTTATAATGAATGTGAAAAAGGTCAAAAGACAAAAACATGGTAGGTACATAATTTTTGTTTAGGTATTCTTTCAAGCATTTATATATAACACAGATCAAAGACTGAAAAATTTACATACATATAAATTCTAAAAATGTGAAAAAGCTATGTGAAATCCAAGTGGAAATCAGATCTTTTGCATTAATTTTGCAGTTCCCACTCAGATCTTGCTCCAGCAAAGTGATTACCCCTAAAATCATTCATCAATAAATCAATAAAATAACAAAGTGCTGCAATAAATTTTTAAGCTGATTTAGAGGAGATATAAAGATATCCCACCCACTGGGAATTCATTCCCTACATAGCAATTAGTTTAAAGGAAAAGGATTAATGCTTCTGAAATATACTTACAAGTCAGTTAGGGGTAAAGTTACATGATACTGAAAATGAAGGATGAACATTTCCATCCCAACTGTAATCTCTTACTAAAACTGCTTTTTCACATGGCACCTAAAATTAGGGTAAAAACCCTTCCATTTGGGGCTGAGGTTCAAGTTTAACAGTGCCCTAATAATTTTTGTTGTAAAAAAAATCCAGCATCTTCACACACAGTAACATTTACATATTATCAGAGAAACTTCAATGTGAAAACAATATACACAGAATCAAATGTATGAATAATTTGAAGCTGACATTTTGAAGATTTTTTTTAGCCAGGACATGCTGGTTTGGGGAGAAAAAAAAACCTTGCTGTCTTGACATTTTGATTTATTAAATGTCATTGTATATTAGTCTCAGCACAAATGTACTCTTTTATTTCTGTTTAGAAATAGAAATTATCAGTACTAGTCACAAGTCACTATGCTATATGCCTATGCTATAACATATTGATATATTTTATTGTCTAGCACGAACCTTATAGATCCTGTACTATTTCCATCTTATGGAACTCCCTACAAGAATAAATCTAGGATTTATCTGAATGTTTCTTTATATAATTTATTTGTGGAAAGTTTATGCACATGTATTGTTGATAGCCCTATTTGTATATGTTTTATTAATATTTATTTTTAGATGTTTTTAAGGGTTTGTTTTACATTGTGATTTTTTGCTAATATTTTAGGTTCAGCTTACAGTGCAGTCTGATCAAAGAACAAAAAAAAACAAAGGTCAGTCAGAACCATGGACAACTCTCTATAGTAGCTGATCACTGGCCAACAAAGTTTTTGCTTCCTGAACACTTTTTGGTGTATCTTATAGATTTTTGGCTGCTAATCACAAAAATAACCTGTATTTTAACATATATATATATATATTTTAACATATATATATATATATATATATATATATATATATATATATATATATATATATATATATATATATATGTATGTATGTATATATATATATACATATATATATATATATATATATATATATATATATATATATATATATATATATATATATATATATATATATATATATGTTTCAAATGTTAACTATTTAGATTACCTTGCTAGGCCTCAAACATGGGGCAAATCTTTATTTCCTGTTTTCAGCCTATCTTGAAGGCTATCGAACAGGCAGTAGTCACACCGGACAATTCATATATTTGTGTAAATTACTAACAAAGAATTAAAGGGAAACTGAGATGCATTTCTGACTTGTTAGTCGTCATCAGCCAGCTATACCCATCTGAGATTCGAACCAGGGCTGATTGCATATGAGGCAGTGTTATTTGCCTCTAAGCCACAAGGTCTCTCTCGCTCTGTTAGCTTTTTTTCTGCAAGGGAAGATATGTTTCAAATGTTAACTATTTAGATTACTTTGCTAGGCCCCAAACATGGGGCAAATCTTTATTTCCTGTTTTCAGCCTATCTTGAAGGCTATCGAACAGGCAGAATTAAAGGGAAACTGAGATGCAAGAGAGACCTTGTGGCTTAGAGGCAAATGCATCTCAGTTTCCCTTTAATTCTTTGTTAGTAATTTACACAAATATATGAATTGTCCGGTGTGACTACTGCCTGTTCGATGGCCTTCAAGATAGGCTGAAAACAGGAAATAAAGATTTGCCCCATGTTTGGGGCCTAGCAAGGTAATCTAAATAGTTAACATTTGAAACATATCTTCCCTTGCAGAAAAAAAGCTAACAGAGCGAGAGAGACCTTGTGGCTTAGAGGCAAATAACACTGCCTCATATGCAATCAGCCCTGGTTCGAATCTCAGATGGGTATAGCTGGCTGATGACGACTAACAAGTCAGAAATGCATCTCAGTTTCCCTTTAATTCTTTGTTAGTAATTTACACACACACACACACACACACACACACACACACACACACACACAATATATATATATTGTTGGATATGCTGCATGAATGAAAGAAACAACCAAAAACATGCAACTGTTCTTGAAGCACTT
Organism: Vipera ursinii; assembly: GCF_947247035.1. Classification (NCBI taxonomy): domain Eukaryota; kingdom Metazoa; phylum Chordata; class Lepidosauria; order Squamata; family Viperidae; genus Vipera; species Vipera ursinii. The sequence continues at coordinate 49,046,503 of NC_139518.1, read as the reverse complement.
CTAGTACAGCAAGTACAACTAGAATGTCTATCTATGGAGATCTAAAAGCAGTGGCTCTACTGCTTGGAATTCAGCTCAGATATACCAAGTACTATTTCTACATATGTTAATGGTACATTCAAGAGAGTCACATTACATTAAAGAGAAATGATCCCTCTGAAAGAATTTGGTTCCAGAACAGAAGAAAATATGACACATGATGTGACAAAGATATTTTTCCCTCCACTTCTGTTAATGGGGCCAGAGAAAATTGCCTGGAAAACATTCAAGTATGTTGTTGAGAATTTTCTTGGCAACTGAGGAATACCTAACTACGTTTGGCTGGTTGGAAATCTTCTCACAGCATATAAAACTATGAAGTTCAGCATATAACTAGAGATTCATTTTCTGCATTCACACTTGGACTTCCTTCCCAAAAATCTAGGTGCAGTAGATTAAATACATTATAGTTATTAAAAGTTAATTTCTTATTTCTCAAGCTTCCTACATGGTACATTTATTTTGAAATTATATATGTCTTCAGATTGAAAGAATTTATCATAATCATCAAAAAAATTCAAGAAGCAAAATCTTTCAAAAAATTGTCCAGTGTTACTGGTCTGAATTTAATGATAGACAAGGGAAGGAACCTATTGTCTTTCTCCTCAAACAACTAGACACTAAACAGCAGAAGCAATCCCCAAACTCTAAACAATCTTTGAAAGGAACAAGCACACAGAATATGCTGGGATTTTCTTTTGTATAACATGTATGTAAGAGGTTATGCAGGCAGATTAGTATCAGAAATAAAAAGCATTTCAGCCTATTTTGGATGTACAAAATCCAAAAGATATAAAAGTGTCTGTCTGCTACCCCAACTGTGCTGAAATGAGTCTTCTGAGATGAAAAGATAGTATGCCTCAAACAGACATAAAATACATAAGTATAATTATCTTTATGCTTGTCTTCTCTAGAATATTTTGTAATAGCTACTACAGCAAACCAGCAGACCAGAAGTTAAAATCAGGCTACCAGTGAATCAGTTGGGGCTCTTTATGACTCCCAGTTTTTACAGATCAGCAATGAACTTCTATACTGCCACCGCTGCCCACCGTTGTGGGTACATGTACATTGGAGATATGGGCATATGTATATGAGACAATGGAAATATTGTTTTTCATTTTTTTCTTGCACATGTCTTTATTTAAGGTATGGAATGTAGAGGAAAGGGATTTTTCTACGCATATCAACATGTTCATATCCAATTAATTTTACCTGCTACCCCCTCTAGTTTTTATACCCTTTTATTTAATCCTACCTTGTTTTCCCAGTATTACCCTGACACGCTATTTAGAGACAAGGTCCTCCATCCCTAAAAAGTTGCACACCACTGTCCTAAACTCACTCGTTCCCATCCTAAATATTGATATTGGAGGACCTGAGTGGTCAGCAGATCACTGATATGTTATACAGTATATGGTCCTTTCATTTTTCTGCACAACCCTAATATACTGTTAGATTTTTTTTTAGATTTCATTTAAAAATGAGCAAATTCAGTTCTATGTAATTGTTCCTATCGGTTTTTTCACAGGTAGTTATAGGCAAATAATATCATATAATCTTCTGAATTAAAAAGCATATATCAAATTTATTTATTTATTTATTAGTTTTTATAAACCGCCCTTCTCCCGAGGGACTCGGGGCGGTGTACAGAGGAAGGTATACAGATGAACAATAAAAAGTAATAAAAACAATAGTGAAAACAAACTGGGACCCCAATTAACGCTATCATGCCAGGCCGGACTGCTGGAACAGGAATATGATAAATATCTTTATCAATGTAAATTTTCCTGAGATAAATTTTCAAATATAAAATAATATTCCCCATAAAATATAGAATATCTGTGCAGATCCTACTTTGACAGTGTTCACTTTCCTTTTAGAGATCTGCCTACCTAAGAAATAATTTATAATTCTAACACAGTTCATTTTATAGTCTTCTGATATGGCGCTACTGGATATTAGAATCAAAGCTAAAGTACCATATATGGTGAACCTGGCTTGCAGTACGGAGACCTGGTTGGGCCAAGAGGGGGGTGTCCCTCTCTTGGAATTATGCCCACCTGGTTTCCAGGTGTTTCACCAGCTGCAGGCCCAGGGCAGGGGAGGGGTGGTGGTGGTGGTTATTATTAGGAAGAGTCTTTGTCCGCGAGAGGCCACTGTCCCTCAGATAGGCGGGTGTGAGTCTCTCCTCCTGAAGTGGGGTCCTGGAGTTCAATTGGGCCTATTGATCACATACCTGTCTCCCAGCTGTGTGTCATCTGCCCTGCCCAAGCTTCTCGATGTCTTGTCCAGGTTGGCGATTGAGTTCCCCAGGCTTATAGTTCTGGGGGACTTCAATCTACCTTCCATGGGTGAGGCGTCTGAGTTGGCCTGGGAGTTCATGGCTTCCATGATGGCCATGGACCTGACTCAAATAATTCAGGACCTGACCCATAGTGGAGGGCACACACTCGACCTGGTTTTTATCTCTGGGCAGTGTATTAATGATCTGGGTAGGGGGGACTTAACCATCCAACCCCAGTCATGGTCCGATCATTTCCTTCTGCGGCTAGACTTTCAGTTCACCACCCCCCACCGCTGGGAGGTGGGGCTGACCAGGTGGTTCTGCCCCAGGCACCTGATGGACCCTGTAAGGTTCCAGACAAAGCTTGGGATAATTCCTGCCTCCCTTGCCCATGACTTGGCCGAGGCCCTAGTAGAAGCCTGGGAGAGGGCAGCTGCTGGGGCCCTGGATTGAGTTGTGCCTTTGTGGCCTCTGACCCAGTGCAGATCCTGGGTGGCACCCTGGTTTACTGAGGGGCTCCATGAGATGAAGCGCTGGAAAAGACGCCTAGAGAACTGTTGGAGATCCAGCGGGTCCGAATCTGATCGAACACAGCTAAAAACTTATTTGAAGTCTTACCTAGTGGTGATGGAAGTGGCAAAGTGTGTTTACTTTTCCGCTCTCATTGCATCCGCAGATAACCACCCAGCCATCTTGTTCAGAGTGACCCACTCCCTGTTTAACCAGGGACCGAGGGATGACCCCTTGCAAGGTAGGGCTGAGGAATTTGTACAGTATCTGCAGGATAAAATCACTCAGATCCGGACAGACTTGGACTCCAACTGGGCAGAATCCGGTGAAGTGGAGGGGGCAGGTCTCGAGGATACCATTTGGCGTGAGTTTAACCCTGTGACTCTGGATGATGTGGACAGAATCCTGGGTAAACTGAGTGCTACCACTTGTTTACTCGACCCATGTCCCTCCTGGTTGGTTTCAGCCACCTGGGAGGTGACAGGGGGCTGGCTCTAGGCAGTTGTCAATGCTTCTTTGATAGAGGGTGTCTTTCCATCTGCCTTGAAAGAGGCGGTGCTAAGGCCCCTCCTCAAGAAGCCTGCCCTGGACCCGGCTTTGTTGAATAACTACCGTCCTGTCTCCAACTTTTGCTTTGTAGTGAAGGCTGTTGAGAGTGTGGTGGTGCGTCAGTTCCCACAATTCCTGGAGGAAGCGGACTATCTGGACCCATACCAGTCCGGTTTCAGGCCCGGCTACAGCACGGAAACAACATTGGTCGCACTGGTGGATGACCTCTGGTGGGCCCAAGACAGGGGCTGTTCCTCTGTCCTGGTCCTACTTGACCTCTCAGCAGCTTTTGATACCATCGACCATGGTATCCTGCTGCTGCGGCTTAGGGGGCTGGGAGTGGGAGGCACTGTTTTACAGTGGTTCTCCTCCTACCTCTCGGGCTGTTCGCAGTTTGTATTGGCAGGGGGACAGAGATCCACCCCAAGGCCCCTCACTTGTGGGGTGCCCCAGGGGTTGGTTCTCTCCCTCTTCCTGTTTAACATCTATATGAAGCTGCTGGGTGAGATCATTCACGGCTTTGGGGTGAGGTATCACCAATATGCGGATGATACCCAGTTGTTCATCTCCCCCCAGAGCCAACCCAGTGATGCCCTTGATGTGATGTCCCAGTGCCTGGAGGCAGTACAGATCTGGATGGGTAGGAACAGGCTCAGGCTCAACCCCTCCAAGACCAAGTGGCTGTGGATACCAGCATCTTGTGTTGTCCAACAAGTTCCATCTCTTTTAATGGGGAGAGGTATTGCCCCCCTCAGAAAGGGCTCGCAACTTGGGTGTCTTCCTTGATTCACGGCTCAACCTGGAAGATCATTTAACGGCCGTGACCGGGGGGGCCTTTGCACAGGTTCGCCTAGTGCTCCAGTTGTGCCCCTTCTTGAACCGAGATGCCCTATGCACGGTTACTCATGCCCTCGTCACCTCTTGTCTGGATTACTGCAATGCTCTTTACATGGGGCTGCTCTTGGAGAGCATCCGGAGGCTTTAACTGGTGCAAAATGTGGCCGCATGGGTGCTTATGGGAGTATCTTGATACTCCCATGTTACACCACTCCTGCGTGAGCTTCATTGGCTTCCGATTGCTCTCCAAGTGCATTTCAAAGTGCTGGTAATAACCTTTAAAACCCTACATGGCTTAGGCCCGGGGTATTTGTGAGACCACCTGCTGCCATTGTCAACCTCCCATCGCCCAGTTCGCTCCCACAGAATCGGCCTCCTCAGGGTGCCGTCTGCCAGGCAATGCCAGCTGGCGGCCCCCAGGGGGAGAGCCTTCTCTGTGGGCATGCCGACCCTTTGGAACAAACTACCTCTGGAGCTGCAGATGGCCCCTGACCTTCGGTCCTTCCGCCGTGACCTGAAGACTTGGTTGTTTCAACAAGCGGGTCTGGACTGACTACGTATTTTAATTAGGTTTTACTGGGTTTTAAATTGTCATGTTATCATTGTATTTACTAGTTTAATTCTTTTTAAATTTTCATTCTATGTTTTTTCTTTTTTAATTTTTATTGTTGTGAGCCGCCCTGAGTCCTTAGGGAGAAGGGCGGCATATAAATTTAAATAAATAAATAAATAAATAAATAAATAAATAAATAAATTACCGTTTTCTTCCCAGGATACTTTCCATTTTGTTGGAATATACCCAAATGCTTTGCCTTACAGAATATCTCTGTTTTACTCACTGATATTTACATCAAACAGTGCAATTGCTGTTGATTCTATCTTACTAACCATGCAAAATCAGAAGTCTTTTTTTCACAGAACTTTCCCACAACTGACCCATATGCTTTTCATTCTGATATTTTTACCTATCATAGTAATTGATGAGCAGTAGCTCCAATAGACACACAAAGAGTGAGAAGTAATGATATCTTGATGTTTTCTTTTGGTCTCAAGGAGAGTGTTTAAAGGGGGTTCTATAAAAATAATTATGCAGGTGAAGAACACAGAAATGTAACTAAAAGGCTTTCCACTTTCAAGATGATCACACAACAGCAATTTGCAGTTCAAGCCTGCCACTTTCTCCATACAGTCACCTGCCTTTGAGCAACATGCTGAAAGGAAACAATTAAATACTCATCAGTGGCTTGCTCATTAAATAATCCAAGGAGAAGAAAAGAGGGAAGTTCAAAGAGGCCAACAATGTACACTATAGAAGCATGAAAAAAGGATCCTAATCCATTATGCAATTAGGACTGAAGATCTATTTACTCAAACCTTTTATTAATCAGCAAGCAGACATAACTTAAGGAAGAAATGCACATTCCCACTACTTCTTTGCATACCTATTCTAAATTATAAAAATTTGGTAATTATGGGATGTCACAGAATTACAAAGAAAAATTCATCAGTCTTCAAAATCTAAAATAGAGATATCTTTATTATTAATTTTAGCTATACCCTTCTACTTATTTATTAGCATATAATTGTAATTGTTCTCTATTTTAATTTATTTTTCTTGGCTATTTTATAAGAAATACATCTTGAAAACCTAATATAAAACTCCTGGTACTTATTGGAGGAAATGTATAAGCAATTTTGAAACCTCAGTGGAATTTTTAAGATCCAAATTAATGAGTTTTCATTAGGAAAATAAACCAATAATGTGCTAGGAGAGCAAATTAACTTCATAATTAGGGCACATTTGAATGTATCCTAATGTAAAAATTCTGAAAACTGTAAGAAGTCCATAGTACTTCCTCAGCATCAGGCATTTTTCCCAAATGCACCAGATCTTTCCTTTAGATTAAAAAAAATGTGCTGGTATCATAGTTTGCTGCTGGGATTGAATAGAAGCCATTTTCAAAAGAGTTTTAATATCTCATTCCAGATACACACATACTTTGTATGAACATGTAGAACATGCAGCTGCATTGGTAGAGGTTTTTAAAAAGGCAATTTTACACTTCATTTTCAAAATAGTACACCACCCCCAAACAAGTTATTATATTTCAGCCTTTTCCACTATTCATCTTTCAAATCTTTTTGCATTACTCTGCTGTAGCATTCCTCTGTGCTGCACTATTACATACTGGAAAGACTAGGCTAGGCAGGGCAAGGCAGGGACAGTTGGGTACAACAAAATGGTTACTAAAGCAACTGACATGTCTTCTAAAGCTCACCCAGCACGTATATACTGTAAAACTGTTTCCCCTTTTGTACTTTCTAAACAACAAAACAATTCCCAAGACTGAGACCTTGAGGTTAAATGTAAGATTGGATCACTGGAATTTTCTGAATAAATGCTGAATAAATTGTCTATTATTCTCTGCCTCTTTCCCGCATTTGACTTGGCTTTTCTTCTTCTAAACCTCATTCCATCAAGTGTTGAAGATTACTAGAACTAAGAAAATCAAGGTACCTTATAAGGCATGGGTGTCAAACTCACCATGTCACATGATGTGATGCGATGTATTATGACTCTTTTTGCATTGTCATCAATGGGGTGGGCATGGCTTCAGTATGATGAAACCGGCCCATGAGCCAGCAGTTTGACACCCCTGCTATAAGGATAAGATTATTTCATTGATAGCTTCTTGTCCTCATGATTTCAGTATTGGATTCAAACAGATACCAGCTGAAAATCTGAGATAACTGTTGCCATCTCATTATTCCAAAATCAGTAGTATTGTAGTTTACAGGACTGTCTGATGCAAAGCCCCACATATATTAAAAAGAACAGAAGGAATTCCTCATCTATAAATGGAAAATCCATAGGTATCAGGCAGACAATAAAAGCTTTATTGAAAACTCTGCATGCAGCAACAATTTGCTTGCTTTGCAAGAAGAAGAAATGCTTGTATCCAATTTTTTCTGCAACAGAAATCTCAGGAGATACCTCTGAATAATAGGAAAAACAAATGTTCTCTAACTATACATGACCCACCAAGTTCCAGGCTTCATTTGGCAAAAATTACATCAGGCAATACTCTTCCCACAACTTTTTTCTCATTACAAACCAGTCAAGAAGCCAGGATCAACTCAATAACAATGCAATCCTTGGTCAGCAGGAACTGGTCATTTTTTTCCTGAAAAATCATGCAAATAATAAACTGGTTACATTAGCTTAAACAATGTAGCAAGTAACTGTAGGAAATAACTAGCGGCTAGATAAAGCCATATATCCTGGTATATTACAAGCAGTTTACACTGTTAAGAAAGATGACCAGCATTTGGCATTGAGAAACTCATTGCCTTGTCCACGATACCCTTTTATCCTGGAGTAGGTCTGTTGATATATAAGAGCTCTTTTATGAACAATGTTCCTTGAAGATAAATAGTTTGGAAACTCTCACATTAAAATATAAGGGGCCACCCAGCAAATTGCAGTATTTCATTCTAGTCCTTCTGTATTGCATTACTGTTGTTTACCCCACCTTTCACCCAAATACCATTGGAATTTTGTCAACTTTTAAATTTGTCATTCCCAATTCTCATTTTTTTTGTATAAAAAAAGTCCTAGTTCCTCTTGAGAGATATTTAAAAAAACATTAGAAAGGTCTTTCTTTAGATTTTGCTTTCACTGCTAATTTTAAATAAAGCTAGAAGGACAGGAGGCAAAAAAAACATAAATAGCTGGTTTATCAAATGTATACATATATGCAGGGCTTTTTTTCTCATAGAACGCTCAGAACGGAGTTCCGGCACCTTTTTTGGATGGAACCTTGTAGGGTAGTCAAGGTGGGTTGTATGACATGTGTGAGTTCCGGCACCTTTTTCTTTTACAAAAAAAGCACTGCATATATGTATTTTATTTCAGTTGCCTGGTAATGCAAGAAAGTATTTTGGAAACCAAGAGGTATATAATTTGATAAGTGAATTAACTAGCTGCTTTCTTGGTTGAAGCTTTAGGTGCCTAATATGGAAACTATAAACCAGGTTAACTCATCCAGTGTCAAAGTATATGACTAAACATTTGGGAGGATCTCTTTTACTGAAACATTTTATTTTATAAAGAGGAAGGTTAGGTTTTTAAAAACAAACAAAAAAACCCTTCTTTCTTGAATTTTACAAATTCTGTTCACTGAAAGTAAAGACCAGATAGAAAGGTCAAGTAAGTCTTTTGAGTGGGAGATCATTCTTAAGATAGTATTTTTGTTTATAATCTTAAACCAGGTCTTTTTTCAAAGTTTTCTCCCAACATTCTCTATAACTCTAGTCCCATTATTTATTTTCACCCCCAACGTTATAGTAGAGATGTGAACAATATCTTCTAAAGATTTTAATATCAGGAAATGATTGATTCATTAATACAGATTAAATCCAATGTAGCTGAATAGCATTAAATAGAGTTCTCTAGGACCAGTCGGTTTTTTTGTTCAAAATGTGGACAAAATATTTGAGAAAAAGTGTGTCTGAAACAAGACATTTTAAAAAGATGAATAGTGGTTTTAAAACTCAAGGTATTTTTTTAAGTTAAATGAAAAAGTTCAAATATATAGTTGTGAAAATAAGCTGAAAACCATTATTAGTAAGGTTAACTTCATTACTGTATCTTCTTATTTTATTTATCTTGATTTCTAATCTAATCCCATAGCAGGGGCTTGGGATAATTAGCTCAGCCTAAAGACCATATACATAATAACATCTGGATTCTTTTATTTGAAAAAAAGGAGTGATAAAGACAGAAGCAGTGAGCAAAATATTACCAGAAGCAATACCGTTTTTCAAAATAGAGCTGTTTCAAACTCTACTCTCATAGGCCCAGTATTTTTTTAATAATTCATCAAAATATTAGAGTAATTACCATATTTTGCAATATCACAACAACACACTTCAGCAAAACCTTCTACAAATCTCCTTGAGAGCTCCATTAATAAATAAAATGCAATTCACCATATTAACTTTGTTGTTTAAAGGCTAAATATTTCATCATAGCTAATTCATTTTAAATAATCAGCCAGATCTCCCCCTGGATCCTCTGTCCAGCATTTCTCCTACCTTTGAAATGAAATTACGTGTCAAAGATTACAGTGGAAATGGATTTAGATTATAACATTAGCACAGAGACCTGTACACCAAAGTATTCTAGGGATTGTCCAGAAATCCATCTAGCTATTTGGAGCCTTTAAATGTGTGGTTATTTACATGTGGGCAATGTTCTTTTGAAATCCAGATATATAAAAACACTACTGTATATGAAAATATGGTTTGGTTTGGTATAATTATGATTTATTCAGTTAGATTCCCTGACTTCTTTTCATGAAAATATGGACAACATGCATCTGCAAACCAGTTCCACTTCAGAACATTTCATTGCTACTTTAAATCCTTGTCTTTGTTTCTATTTGGAAGGCTATTGTGGTGTAGATATAACCTTATTTTTCTAACAGGTCAAAGATAAAACACATATCGGGCTGTAACATAAAATAAATTTTTATTGCCTGTGAAATAATCTGTACAGTGATTATTTTAATCTTAAAATCCCACTTTAATTCTACCTTTCAGTTTGAAACCTGTTTTGAGGTAAATATAAAAATACTAAAGTATTTACAGTAATATAGTTTACCTTCTCTCAAATATATTTTGAGAGCATAATTGGCCCAAGCTCACCAATGAAATCCTGAGTAAGAATTTGAGCCCAAATCACCTTGGTCCTACAAGAGCAGTCTATCTACTTTATTCCAATTGCTTCCAAATTATAACCTGTAAATCACAGAGAGAAAATATACAATTTAGGCAGTGGTGGGATTCAAATAATTTAACAACCAATTCTCTCTGAAACCACAGAACCTTTAAGAGGCGCACATGTAAAAACTAAGCTAGGGTGGGGGGAGCTGCCCCACATGCCCCACACCTGCTTACTTTAGGGCCCCCACACCCAGGCCACTCCCCACTCAGTGACCACCCCCCACTGATTCAATGACCTGGCTGTCTGCCACCTCTTCCCTTCACTCCACTGCTGAGCCAGACTGCCATGCTACAGAGGATGGACCTCTCCATCATTTTGGTGCCAGGGGTAGTGATGGCAAAAGGCTCTGCTGCTGCTGTGCAACAGCCACATCTGCTGCTGGACAGGATTTCTTCTGTCACTGCCACCACCACTTTGCCCCACCTGCTTGACAGCAGCTGCCTCCTTCTCTTCTGCCAACCCATGTGAAGTGGATCCGCTTCTCAAGGGATTTGCAGAACCATCGTGGAAGGGGAGCCTGGCCTTCCTCTGCCAGCTCCAGCTGCCATAGTTTTCCCGGAGTTTAGTATCCTTCCATAAAAAGTGTCCTTCCTTTCTTCCCTTCTGCCAGGAGGAAAGTAGTAGAAAACAGAGCTGCCATTTCCAGAACAGAGAAGGGAGACGCGGGTCAATGCAGGGCAGCAAGAAAGTGAACACAAGAAAGTGTGGTGGCAGTGACAGAGGGCTGGTGGAGGAATACCAGGACTGGTGGAGGGAAGCGGCAGGGGAGGCTTGTGCAAATTTATCATAACCAGTTTGCTGAACTCAACAAAAAATTAGGTATCAGTTCTGCCGAACTGGTCCAAACCGGCTGAATCCTACCATTGAATTTAGGCCAATATCTTTGCCAAACCTGTATCTATGTTCATGTCAATTGCAAAATAACCCTCAAGAGATCAAACTATTTGAAACTGTACCATTTCTTCTCTGTCCCACCTCCACCAACCCATCTTTATAGTATACGATATTCCACAAAACAGGGTTCTTAACCATAACAATATAAGTATTTAAATTGTTATCAGTTGGACAAGCTGTTAATCATAATTTGAGCCCCACTTTTATTATAGTGTTTGCCAGGACACATAGTAGAAACATTTGTTCAGTAGAGATTTTGCACATAAAATTGCAAAAATCATCATGGAAGAAAGAAATGAAATATCTTTCATTGGTCCTAGGAGAAGAAATATAATCTCATCCCATCATTGCTGAATGGCAGACAGATTTAGGAACAAAATTTAGGATGAAAGGCAGACAGATTTAGGAACAACTACAAAATTGGTTTCCTATGTGTTTTGGGTAACTTAACAGAAAATAAATGCTAGCTATCAAATATAGTATTTCTCTCATCAAGGCCATGACTTTACATGGATCTTATATAATAGAGAGAAGTGTTTTTGTGTCAATTTGTTTAGAAAATATAGACATTTCTTATCTATCCCCATGATTTCCACAGCATCACCCCCAATAAGACTATATGTTTTAATTGTCTTTTTAATTAAGGTAAAACAAGTGATATATGTACATCAAATTTTACTGATGATATGATCAGGTGCAATCTTGAAGATATATCAAGTTTTGTATACAGTATATATAATATAAGCTATGCATGGCTTATACATGGTATATAAACATCAAAGCTTCTGTGAATCATATAATTGGCAATACAGAGAGCAGAATTTTAAGTATTACATATCCAGAGTAGTTCCCTCTTCATAGTTGCATTTTAATACTGAAATTTTCACCTGAAAGGTATACTGGAAATCTTAATACAACATTACGTTACATGAGCACACTTTACTGTAGGGTTCTTTAATACCTTGATAAAGATAGCCAATATCTTGACCCAAAGCAACAAGAGGAATGAATTCGTTATTTCTAAAATTCTTCAATTTAACATGCTAAAAAAAAGTGAATTCGGAACTGTCTTGCTTCCTGGGCAAACCCATCAAACAGTTTTTGAGAAAATGGTTTTACTGATACATAAAACTATTTTCAGAACTTTTACTTTGACAGCATTTGAAAACTTAAACAATTGTGTTCTAAACTATAAAGCTTACTAACAATTTTGAAACAGAATTCCTATATTGCTCATCTGGAGCTGATTTACTTCTTCTTCAACAAATATGTTACTTCATTATTGGTTTTGCTGCCACTTTAGGGTTTTCAAAGGCTACATTGTCCCCAGTGTCCAACTGAAACAAACCACAGGTAACACAAACACTTATTTGCCTACTTTTTCCTCAAACTGAAAAAGAGGTGTGGGCCCATGTTTGAGGGAACTCTGTAGGACTGCCACCAGTCACCACATCAAAAAGGATAGAGATGCTTAAATGCTAAAAGGGAAACACAGTAAGTCTTTTGTGGGACGGGGAGTAGGCTGCAACATTGCATTATCTGATATTATGCAAAGGAATACAACCGATGCTTTATGCATATTAGTTAATGACTCCTGCACAAAGCCAAAGCAATAAATATTATTGAAAGGAATAACTGATTGTGATATGCTTTTTATTTTAAAAAATACAAGTAAAGATATAAAATTCTGATTTCACATTAGGCATTTTATAAGCAGAGAAGGAACACACTTAAAGTCTAATTGCCTAGCAAGCCTTGTACTACTTCATGTGAGAAGAAGAAATTCTGTCAATTTCTATACGGAGTTATATCAGACAGTAGTATTTAGGTAGCTGGAAGCGAAACTATATGTTTGCTTTAGACAAAAAAAATGCAGTCAGGTAGAGGCAGAAGAATCTGTGAAACAAAAGGGTAGCATAACCCAACAGCTAAGTAGTTACCAATAATAGGCATGACCCTTCCCTCACTGTGAGGGGACCTAGTGACTTGATTAATAAATAATCATCCCTCTATAGAAAGTGGTAGGGATAGGGAAAGGAACATGTGCTCTTCTTATATGATGCAGAAAAGGTAGGCACTGCTGTGCTGCTTCACCAGTGTCTCACTTTTGAGCCACCAAGATAACCTACTTGTCAGCTGCAAACCCAAAACTTGATACTACACAGAGAAGTATGGCTGTGCCTGCCTTTTCTGAAATTGACAATGATCTCTTTTGTTTTACCTGTATTTAAAACCAGTCTTTTTTTTATTACACCATCAGACCCTTTACCTCCTCTCAGTAATTTCCCTCATTATCATCCTGAATAAGGCCCACCACTGTTCTATCATCTGCATACTTCACAATATGGTTGGTAGCAAACCTTGCACAATAGTCATGAGTCAAAAAGGTGAACAATAGCAGACTTAGGACACAGACCTGAGGAGAACCTGTGCTCAGGAACATGATGTTAGAAATATTAGTCCCAACTCTCGCATAGTAGGGCCTAACAGTGAGAAAATCAAGAGCCCACTTGCACAAAGGAGTATTGAAGCCTAAAAGGTCCAGTTTATTTACTAAATGCAAATGGGAGTTCAACATAGTACTCAACAGGGAAGACTAAGAGAAAGTCACATTGCATTCAAATTAAAAAAAAACTTTTTTTATTTTAGGCAAAGTCTAAATAAAACAAGCATTTATGTGAGTAGAAAAACAATATGTTTTTTCTACTTTGTTGATATATTAGTATATCCAGAAGGATTAGCCAAAATCTTTATTTGGTCTTCATGCAATAACAAAAGAGCTCATCAATATAGCAAAAACTGTGGGATTAAAAATAAATAGTAGTGCTGTTTTTAAACCTGCTTGAGAAAGAATTATGGCATCATTCATTTAGTAAGTTTTTTAAAAAAAATACAAGCCAATGAAGTTTTTTATTTATGTCTTGGTGTTCACATTCCTTCAGTGGTATTTAGAAGGCTGTTATTGAAGAAGTGTGAACATATACAATATGTCTTATTTAAAGGTCATTCATGAGAATCTAAAAAGCAGTCTTTTTCAAGTAAAGCTTGGCTCTACAACACATAGATAACTGTACATTCTGATAAGAACATTGATCTTTTATTGTTGCCGTCTTAAATTTTTAAAATTTGCAGTAGTTTATCTGGCTTATTGTTATCGTGAGTGGGCCTAATTTACTCTAAATAACAGTATCACATAACCTAACTCCTACATTACTCCTTTGGTGGTGGCAGCTTTCAAAACATAATGCCAAAGCAACAGGAAAAAAAGGAAGATTCTCTGTTTTCAGATAAATCGTGCTAGTTTAGTACACAATGTGTATATAAGATGTAATGAATAACTACAAGTGGAGGTAAAGGTTAGATTTATATACCACTCTCTAGTGCTTTACAGCACACTCTGACTGGTTTACAATGTCAGCATATTGCCCCCAACAATTTGGGTCCTCATTTTACCAATCTCAGAAGGATGGAAGGCTGAGTGTCAGTGCTGCCATCCTGCTCTGCCTCATCTGTGCCACTGAATGTCTGGCAGAGACATTGGCCCCAAGGTCACATGCATGGGAATGGAATATGGAGAATCACCAAGTCTGCCAGGAATCAGAAATGTTACCTAAACAATTTGTTTGAATCCCATTGGACACTAAACAGATAACAGGGAGAGAGGGCCTGGAAAAGGGAAAAGTAACTGGGCCGAATTTGCATGCAAACCTCAGATCTGGTTTTTACCTACCTTGTAACCACTTGTATTTAGTAAAGTTATACCTCCCACTATAAATGCAGTCAAAGGCTCTTCTTTTCTAAATGACCGAGTTGGGACAGGCCCGACACTAGGTCAACCATGAGCCCTGTCAGGATCAAATTCTAGAATGTGGGCAGAGTTAGCCTGCAATACTGCATTCTAACAGTATTCTAATATTGCTGATGACAACCATTGTCTAGGCTATGAAACTTCCGACCAGTCCAATAGATCTTACATCCCCAATATTATTATTGAATAAATTGTTTAAAGGATACCACCCACACTGTTCATCTATGTAATGAAGTTTTGCTACTAATTTTTACTAGTGTTTATAGAATTGTTTTAAAAACTCCCTTACTCTATTTTTGTAAAAATTGACATTTTTATATTAATAATTATTATTTTATTGTCAGGGTGTTGGAGTTTAATTTGTAACTTTATAAGGCAGATTTATGCCAATTTAGCCTACATACTTTTATGCTCACTCTACAACAGCAAATGCATCCTCCACAACCCAACTGTTGTGAAATTTATTTAGGATATATTTTCTATTCTGTACTAGAAATTGATTTGATCAAACACATTGCTATTCCTGATCTAGGCTTTGTTCAGACAGCAAAACTGAATCTGAATACAAAGGAAGAAGTGTCAATAAAAAATTATGTATCCCAAATTCAGGCTTCTAAGCTTCCATCAGTTTGACATTATTCCTTTAGCTAAAGCACAGCTGCTTTGCCAAGCCATTTCTCTCCTACCTTCAGTCTGTGACAGGATAAATGACTTCAGCAATACTTGAAAGTGCTAGCACTTCTGATAAGAATTTATGAGTTCTGGCAGTTCGGGATGACCTGTTCAACTCTATTGACCTAAATAAGGAAAGTGGAAAATGAAAGTCCCAACAACTGCTGATTCCCAAGTCCCCTCCCCAGAATTGTATGCATGTCTCAAATTCAGCTAGATTCCAGTATGCAGTACTATTGACAACACAGAACTAACTTTTCTTCCATGTCCTCATGTATCTTTTGGTTAGTAAATGCTGAAGGTGCTAAAGCACTGTAGCAAGATGCTATCAGAGGAAGAAAAAAAAAGAATCAGAATCATTCATCAGGAGCAAAATCTGAGCCTGGCCAGCTTACCTGTTGTAAAAGACATCATTTTCTGATCCTTGTGAGAATTGGAGTAATCAGATGTTCGAGGAAAATGAGTCTATGAAGGCTCAGGAAAACAGTATAGTTTGAATAACTAACAAATCCAGAGCAAATTCTAGCCTTCTTATGGCTGATATGTTTGGGCCAAATTTCTCCCTTTGTAAAATGGGCCATGTCTTTTGATTAGTCTTGCTTCCACTTGATTCACCATAAAATATACAGTAGAAGAGGGAAATAATACAGGGAAGTTGGGAAAAGTATAAAAAAACCTACCGAAGCCTGCATGATGGTCTACTAAACCAAAGCCTTCTACCATGAGGTAGACATTTTTTTCCCATTCATATATTATGCTTATTCTTTAAAAAATACTTCGCAGGCAACTGAGGGCTGCAATGGGAGAGGTGGCAAGGTTCCACCCCCCACAAAGGCTATAACTTCTAAGATTGACAGTTGTCCAGTGCTCAGAAAGAAATGCAATATTTAAATGTGTTAAGCGTAACTCTAAATTAAAAGCCTGTTGATTATTTTCCACCCCAGATGCTGACTGATTCTTGGAGATTGGCACTGCTATTTAGCAACACAACTGCAGGGTGATTCAAATAAGATTGCCCACACGTCCCTACTCTACAGAATCAAAAATGAAGCTGTGTTCACAAATACACCAATCCTATGATTAATTGCAACATGGTTTACCATTCCGTGCAGAGACTGGTATCAGCAAAAGGAGGTTACAGAGACTGGTTCTTCTAGGTCCCTCAAGTGGGTTCTCTAGGTGCTACCCCATAATCTCTACTATTAAATCTTTCCAAAATTTGTGGGGAAGTGGATCAGTCTATAGGCTCTCACCATCACTCAGGAGCATACAGTATTCTCTCATTGTGCTTTATTCTGCAGGAAGAAAACAGACAATGCTCCTGTTTCATGGACTTTTTGCTGAAAGAAGAAACAAGTTATACAGTATGATGATTTATGGGTTCGAAGATTTAAGAAGATGTGGATTAAGTGAGGGGCTGAAGGGAATTGTATAATATCTAAAAGGGAGGAAGAATTACAGAATTGTAATTATCTATTGAAGAGAAGGAAGTCATTATATTTCATAACTTTAATATCTTTCTTTTTCTCTTTTCTTGCACTTTTTTCTTTCTTTTTCTTTGATTTCTCTTTAACCAAACTTCTTAAGAATTATGCATGTAAAAAAGAGAAAATCCCTCTGCTTTCATTCTACCTTTCTTTTTATAGCATCAGAATTACAAGGGTTGTTAAGCTACTTTCCTGGAAGAATGATATACCAGTATAATAAGATACAGTTGCTTATTATGTATATTAAGAGTTAAGCAACTAGTCTAGCCTAAAAGGAAATGGGAGAAGGAAAAAATGAAGTCAAGATTCCTAAAAACAGCAAGGATCTCACAGATACATACAGGAGGAATAAAATAGGAATAAGCATGCACAAATCATCATTATTGTCATCATCTAGTTCCACCTGGCTCTTTTTTTAATTCACCAATGCTAATCCAGGATAGGGGTGACTTTCGTGATGGAAGTTAAAGAAAAAGACCAAATATGACTGGATACCTCCCCGTTTAAAAACTCACCTGATACAATGGGAAAAATTTCCTGCAGTTGATTGGCTGCTTCAAGTTTTATTTTGGGGGGGGGGTTGTTGAATTTTGCCTCCTGTTCAGATTCATTGATTGATTAATAGTCTAACATCTGTACCTCTGGAAATGTTTTTCACCCTTTTCTGTAGATGCTAAGGGCAATGAAGATGCTGAGACTGAGGGGAAGGAACAAAGGAATATGGACTGATTTTGTTAGGATTTCCATGAATTTAAATAGGGAACTGGCAGGTAGAGGAAGCAAACAATGGTGGAAAAACAGTGGAGGACATGGGCTGGAGGGGTTCACAGAAGTAACAGGAAAGGAAGGCACTAGGAATATTACACTGTAATATCTGTCTAAAAATTATCTCTGGCAAATCTGGAAGAGCCAAGAGGCTTGGTTTGGTATGATTTGATTTACTCAGACCACAACCCATCCAAAGCCACACTATATTGATTCCGTGCAAGAAACAAAGCACATTGTTCACCCTGTGCACATTTTTAGATATTCTACTTCATCAGATGCATGAAATACCGTCATGCACCACTAATTTGATAAAGAAGGGTAGTGCAATCAAAACAAAATGGAGAGTAATTTCACTAATTGAATATTCCATCTAAGGATGAACCATACATTGATGTAACAATATTGGAACATTATGGGCTATCTCCTCATCAGTTTTAGTCACCATAGTTTCCAATCTATAAAAGCTTTTCTCTGTGACCTGATCAAGGGGAACTTGACCAAAATCTTAAAAATAATCACAATTTGTGAAAAAAAACAAAGCTATAATAATTCATAATGTACAGTATTTGCTTAGACTGTCAGCCACAGAATATTAAGGCACATACTATTCAAGACCTACTACCCAAATAAATTCAGTGTTCCTATCCCAGTGCTGCACAATTTCTAATCAAATTATCTATTCTGATCTCAGATAACCTGCCTTCTGTGATCTCCTCAATTGGAGTATCTGGGCTTGCATGTAAAATAAGTAATTACATTCATCCTAAGATATCTAATTCCGAATCCTACCCACATCCCCATATAGAAGATGATGTGGGGATAACATCAAAATCCCTGGTGCAAAGATAGAAAGCTGAAAAATTCTTGATTTTTGGCTGAAACTTATAGCAATCAGGATCATCCAGCATAACAGAGTGAGACCTTTGTAGAATGAGAGGAAAATATATCACTAAACAAGTAAGGCACCTATTTTCCTCTCCCAATGCAAAAACTGTTTAGGTGAGCCAGATTTTTGTTAGGAAAATAGTCAAAATAAACATTTGAACATTATCTTGGGGTGGAGGGGACCTGTTTAATTTAAAAAACCTCCTGGAGACTAGCTATCAATAAGTGGATTGGAGAAAAGAAGTATATTCGTTCACAACTATTCTCTTCAAACATTTGAACCATATCTTTGCCCCACTGCCAGAAATTTTCTAAAGCATTTTTTCAGACTTTTATGTTCACGTCTGAATTGTGTAAAATCGTAACAGGCAACATTTAGCCTGTGGAATGAAACTATGATTTAGGCAAAAAGAATTTACTGATATCTTTTATAGACATTACTTTTACATTTTGATTTGGTCTTTATTCTCCCACCCCACCTCCAAACAATGTAACATTTAATTAAAAAGTTTAACTTGAGGTCCTCTTCCCCCCCCCCCGATCTTCAGAAAGGAAGAATGAAGGCCCGTTTGCAGAAATGTACAGAGCAATGTCACCTGGCAATGCTTGTTAGCTAGCTTCCAAACATACCAGAGAAGCACAAATGAAAACTAATTGTAGAATGCCTGGCTATAAATCTGGATTCCAGAACAAAGGGACTCTAACGACATCTAGATAAATTACATGACAAGGCAGCCAAAGTTATCTTCTGATTAAAAAAAAAGTACTATACTTTTTAAGCAACATACTCAACATAACACATCTGGAGATATCCTCTGAAGAGTCTGATTTTATTCTAATTGCTTGAACTGCCCAATATTCCCATTGCACAACTACTTGAAACAAACATCTGCTGGTATATTTTTATGAGATGTCCCATGATTCTTATCAGCAAAATGAGCATTTTACCCTCATTTCTCATACAAATAACAATGCAAATTTTTAGTACTCATATTCCCAGAGATAAGTCCTGAAATAAGTCTGGTGAGACAGGTTAGAGCAACATTCTTCCTCTGTTCTCTTTTATTTTTATCTCAGAGGCAAGAATGTTTTCTTTTTAATTAAGTGACATTTTTCAGCAAGGATAATTTATTAGGGATTATCAGTCAATGAAGGGTGACTAAGACAATTGCCCTGATCCATTTCACTTTCTAGTGTCCTATTTTCTCCGTTGTGATTACATCTTGTTTTCTCCACGCCCCTCACCACTGGCTCCATCCGGTGGCCAAATGAACATTTTTGAGAAAGGTCCATACTATTGCTTTGCAGAGCTTGTAAAATTACCTGAAATTAGGCATACAAATTTGGGTGAAGGGCTACAATGCAGCCTTAGACATGGGCATTACTATCACAATGTAAGTTTAAAACAATTATCTTATGCACGGTAGGATCTTGTCACAGTGAATGGCAGAAGGCAGAATTCCATCTTCATCCAAACCTAGTAAAAGACCACTGAAGTGAGAGCAGATTGGTGCTACTGGACCAGTCCAGTCTTCAAGCACTGAGTTAGAAGCTCCCCATTCTTTCACTGCAAAGCAAGCCCATCCATGGACTTTCATGCATAAACTGAGAGATAGGGCAGTAGCACTCAGGTTTCTGTGCATTTCTAAGAATATATATGTATAGTAAGTTGACAGGACAAATTGCTTGATGAAAAGAAAGAGGTTTCACAACTACTGCATTCAGAGATTTGTATTTTTCAGCTCTTCTTTGGAGAATGGGATGAACAGTCCATTGTTTGGGTTTAGGATTTTGAATGCTGACAGGTCAGTCTGGTCAGCTAAAACAGAAGTTCACTGAGTCTGAAACTTGATTTACACAAAAGCAGACTATCAACGAAGATGCCCTTAGATTTTATATTAGAGATTATCATTGGAGCTGTGTGAAGGATCAGCTTCCACATTCCATTAATGGTTAAAAAGAGGGTAGCTGTATGAGCATCAAAGAATGATAAAATTCAGTTTTATTTGACAATGATTTTTCTTACCCAGTGTAATTTTACACTTACTTTGTCTCTTAAAAATTACTTCATTCACTAAAGTATGGAGAAAGTACAAGGTGCTTTATGGATGTTTAGGTATAGCTCCTAAATTGTTTTCTATTACTGAGCTGATTGAAAGCTTCATATTTCGTCATTAAGACTTGATTTATTTAATAATAATAATAATAATAATAATAATAATAATAATAATAATAATAATAATAATAATAATTTTATTTGTATACCGCCCTTCTCCCGAAGGACTCAGGGCAGTGAACAGGGCAAACATATAAAAATACAAAGATACAAGAGTTAAAAAAGAATTAAACACAATGCCCAAGCTAAAACAATAAATAGATATATTAAAAACAACAGTAAAATCCCAACCCATCCCCCATCAGGCCAGGTCGGCTTGTTCGAACAAGTGAGTCTTCAGATCGCGTCAGAAGGAGCAAAGGTCGGGTGCCATCCGGAGCTCAACCGGCAACCGATTCCATAGATCTGGGGCGCCCACAGAGAAGGACCTCCCCCTGGGGGCCACCAGACAACATTCTCTGACCGGTGGCACCCTGAGGAGGCCCTCCCTGTGGGAGGGTTATTAACTAGGTTATGCGGAATACACCACAATAGTTCACACAATCTGCTAAACCAAAATGAAGCATTTGCATTGTACTTCAGCACAAAATTTTAAGCAAATCAACATAATCTTCTGTGGCTTTGGTTTCTAATAAATGAAACATCTCTGGGAAAAGGGAGAAATGTAGCATATCCAGTCAGAATTATCACAACAATCATCTTTGAACAGTAGCTATAAGTGCATTTATCTCCAGTACAATGAAAATTAATAAAATTTCTTGGCAGTCCAGTAGCATCTATTAGCAAATGATACTGTTGGACTGCAAAGATGTCTTATTAATTTTCATTGTACTGGAGATACTGTATGTGCATTCATAGCTGCTGTTGAGTGTATTTATCCCCAGTACAATGAAAAATAATAAGACTTCTTTGCAGTAGCAGATAAAATCAAGAGACGATTGATAAAGGAAGTATATACTTGTCAATGGTTTGCCTATATACAGTTATCAGAAAAGTTTAAAGTGGATAAAAGATGTTATGCTTTTGAACAATGTAAGACTTCATTTGAAAGACAATTATGTACAAATGATGAACAAGATATTGCTAAAATGTATCACTTTTGTTGAAATTTGAAACAGAAGAAGAGTAAGTGAAAAAGTGTATGATAAAATGAGCTAAAACTTTAGTTATAATATAAAAATAGATCAGTGGGAAAATATGTGGCTGAAAGGATTAAAATTTACATTATGTTCCAATTATAAATACATTTTTTATTAAATAATATACTGATGGTATTTGTCACCAAAGAAATTGTTCAAAATGTATAAAGGCACCTCAAATATATCCTGGAAATATGAACAACATAAAAGTGATATTTTATTTTATGTAAAAAAGCCAAAGTGATTACATGACTAAATTGACTTTCTTGATTAACGTGTATGGTAAGCCCTTACAGACTTTTTGCATGAAACAGAAAAAAAAGCATGTATGCTTTACTTATCAGGAAAAAAAATAACAAAAAGTGAGCTTTTTGTAACTTTGTAACTATACTGATGTCTGCTAAAAATGAAATTGGAAGCTTTTTTCTATTTCTTTTTATCTTTTCTTTTTGCACTTTTGTCTTATTGTCTTTTTCTTTTTCTTTTCCTTTTCTTTCGTTATTCTGTTTTGGTTTGATTACTTCTTCTCTTTAAAACTTTTAATAAAATTTATATGAAAATAGTATCCATTAGTGATTGTTGAAGAGTTTATTATCAGCAAAAAAAAATCATTTTAAAACAAGCCTGAAGACTTTATTACATCTCAGCCAAGTTCCATCCTACAATTATACAAAACTTTCTGGGGATAAAGCAGTAAGCAACTGAGCTTGCGGTGGAAAAAAAAGAAAGAAAGAAAGAAAGAGAGGTAATATGAGACTAAAGAAATCTCCTTTTTAAAAAAATATTTATGATTCTTGGAACAGGTCCAGGTTCTTGATTTTAAGCTCAGACTATTATATAACCCCTTCCCTCCCCAGGAAGAAAGCCTTCAAATAAGGCGATTCAGTGAACTGCCTGCAAGAGAATTTCCAATATTAATATTTCAGTAATATCTATATTTCATAATGTATTTTAAGGCTCTCAATTTCATTTCCCACAGACATTTTTATATTTCATTAAATGTCCATACTCCCTCTAGTGTTAGCCTCTTTGATTCCTGAATCCCTTCTAGGAACTAGTAGAGTTTTCTTATTTTCCAGTCCTTTTGCCAAAAGCTACAAATACCAAAGGAAGGGTGGATGGAGGTCATCAGCCAAACTAATTAAGAGTTAATTTATTTTAAAGCAATGAATGTTTCTTTTAGAGATGGGTGCTTCCTATGAAATTGTGAATTGGATAATACAACTGTCATTTGTGTGAAGAGGATAAAACAATTTTGAGTGGAAACAAGTGCTTCCCATTGAAATATAACAACTGCTATTAAAAGATGCAGCACCAGAATTATATATTTGTTTCTTCTCTTTATGCATCTCCAGAAGGTAACCATGAAGATGCATAGCATTTGCCACAGTTGAATATTATAAATGTTTAGCATGTCCTCCAATATTATTGGTATAGAAGCAAATACTTTGATTTTCTTTTAAAGAATTGTGAATATAACATTCTAAGCTAAAAGTGTTATATGAAAATTATGGATTTTCCTGAGTAGTAGATTATCCAAGTTCATGCATAGGTAGAATACTTATATGGTACACACATGAATATATTTATGTCAGAAAAGTATGTCATTATCAAGCTAAACCAGGGGTGTCAAACTCACATTTCATTGAGGGCCGCATCAGCATTGCGGTTGCCTTCAAGGGGCCGGGTGGGTATGGTCAGGGTGGGCGTGGCCTACTGGGTGGGCATGGCTAGAGTGCGTATGGCCTACTGGGTGGGCATGGCCAGCTCTACATCATTCGCATCAAGGGTGCCTATGAGGGCCTGGGCAGGAATGGGACAGATCTGAGGGTCTCTGGCAGTAGGAGGGTCTCTGGGCCAGGGCCAAGGCAGTGGGGGCCATTCCCTCACTGTTTCCAGGATGGCTTCGCGGGCCACATGAAACCACTTCGCGGGCCGCATCCAGCCCCCGGGCCTTGTGTTTGACATGTCTGAGCTAAACTATAGTATTTAGTATACAGCTTTCCAATAAAAATGCCAACTTTTAGATTAAAATTGGAGGTACCATTTGCTTAAACATTTTAAATATTGTATCCCCTCTTTACCATATTTATTTCCTGTGCTCGAGAAAACCATGCAACATTTTTTTATAAATCTAATGTCATGGTTCTGACAGAGACAAATAAAGCAGAACTCCGAGGCCTGCAAATTTCTCAAAGAACATGTTTATTAGTTACAAAGTATTGGCACAGTCAAGACTGAAACCAAGTCTGGATACCCAAGTAACAATTTTCCAATACAAAGTTAAATGTCCCACACATAAAAGCTATGCAAGCAACTACATTCTCCAATATGATTATTTGGCGGGATTTTTGTGAAATGCCCAGTCTCTAGTCTCAGAAGCAGCCAATGTCCTTGGTTCCCATGGGACAAAAGATTATTTTGACTAACGAAGCACCTAGGAAACCCACTCCCTCTGTTCTATGTGGCAACCTAGAATGAGAAGGAAAATGGCTGTAGCCCTTCTCATTTGTAGAGTTGACATCTTAACTGATCCCCATAAAATACAATTATTTCCATTTTTAAAACAAACCAGTGTGACTTCACATTTTTGACAACAGAAGAAATTGTATAAGATGCTATGTCAGTTAGGTATACACTGTCTGTTGATATCTATCTGGCAACTATTTCACACAAAGGATATGGAAAGAAGAAAAAAGAGTGATTCTATTGCTTAAGTTGAGCCCTTAGCCACTTTGGCTCTGTCTATCACTCAGAGTAAGTGATTGGAGCAGCCTACAAGCCCTGCAAATAAGTGAAATAAAGAGATAAATTGGCCATTCATGGATCCAAGAATAAAGGGCAATGGTGACTGTGTGTACTAAGAAAAGTATCTGTTTGTGAGCAGACATATATTCATACATACAATGGGAGTATATACAAAGCATTATTGCTTTTATTGTTTGTGATGAAAGATTGTCATGATTAGTAAAGGATACAAGCTGATCAGAGATGCTGAATATGGTAGACTATTTCTTGGTAGCCTCAAAAGTGGATCTTTGGGGAAAACAAATATTTAAAAAAATAAAGTGAGAAAAAGTAAAGTGAAAAAAAATGTCTGCAGGAAGACGATAAATTAATCAGAGTCCTACATGAAAAACTGTTAGAAGACAAATTAATCTCCCAACAGAATGAAAAGAAAATAGATATATTTTAAGAAAAAGACTATGGAATCATGCTGGAATAGAGTGAGAAAAATTACGTTACAGAGTACCAAAGAAGGGGGTAGCATTACACTAATGGAAAACACAAAGAGGCTTCTTTGTGGAATGGTGGAATGAGTGGGAGATGAGGAGGAAATGTGTATATCAGAACGTATATTACAGATATTCCTTGATTTATGACCATTATTTTAATAGTAATCCAAAATTATGATTTCCTTGGAAAGGTTGCTTTAGGACTTGTAAAGCACTTCTGTCCATTGCAAAAAGTTTCACCATCACCACCACTTCCTATGGTCATGTGATCACACCCTGGGTGCTTGGCAACCTATTTGCACTTATGGCCAGTTGCCAAGCACCCTGCAAACATGTGATCACCATTTGCAATTTTCACTGCTGACTTTCCCAGAAAGTCAGTGGGGAAGCTGGCAGGGAATCTTGCAAGCTTTTATTGCATGCTGAAAGGACTCCTCACCTATGGAGACTGGCTGAAAGAGCTGCCTACTGAACAACTTCAGCTCCACATGAATCTGAAACACTCTAGCAGGCAACCCTTTTGCTCTTTTTTCAGAGTGAAAGGGTTGCCTGCCAGAGAATTTCACCTCTTCTTTAGCAGGGAGCTCTTTTGTTCAATTTGCTTAATGACCCAGGAGGTTGCTTCATGACTACAATTGAAACTGCTGGGATTGTGGTCATTGAGCAAAGCAATCATGTGACATAGAAACATAGCTAAATAGGAACCTGATGGCAAAAAAAAAACACCCAATGGTCCATCAAGTCTACCTTTGAGTTTATTTGATTTTTTTTGTTTTTTATTTATTAGTTTTAATTATTACTTCTATATTATATAATTTTTATTTTTAATTTTTGTTAGATGATGGACATGTGTTTATCCCAAGCAAATTAAACATTTCACTTAACAAGTGAAATGTTTAATGTATTATACCAATGTATAATACATTCCATTATACCTATACAAGTTGTATTATACCATTGTACAACACATACAATGAAAAAACCGTTACAATGAATGTAAGCAACGAGATCAAGCAACAGTTAAAATTATAAGAGGCAGTAAAATGCAGAGTGATTTTTGATGGAAGTAAAAGTTGTTTGGGAAGTAAATGAAAAGCTAAACCAGCCTCCAGCAGAGTGAATAAAAGCGATAAAATGATTTTGAAGGTAAGATGAAGTGATTAACTGCTACAACTGGTATTTTAAGGATCTGGATGAAAATGAGAATGGATAAATCAAAGAATGGAATCAAAATGATATGAATGCTACTGTCATAAAAATGATGAAAAGACAGTCATAAATTGGATGAAAAAGTTGAAAAATTGTAACGCTGTAATATAGATTTATTTATTTATTTGTATCACCCTGGAGTCTCCAGATAGTATAATTAAGAGATATTGGTGTGGTTTGCTTATGCCCACTTGATTGAAAGAATGTGCTGGCTTCGTTTCTGATAAAAAGAATCACAAGCAAATGCAAAAACTACAAGAGAAGGCTTTTTTAATGTTCTAGGCAGAATTCTATTTGAAAGGAGACAAGAAGTAAAGGAATTTATATGAGAAGAAACCATATTAGGTAATTTTGAACGGGGAAATGTATTAAATATGTCTATGACTGCTCTTAAAAAAAGAACAAAAGTCGCTTCTTTAAGTATTTTTTGCTTTTATTTTATTTTATTTTCTATTTTTCATCACTTTTTCTTTCTTATTTTTCTTCTGTTTTTTTGTGTTTGTCTTTTAACTTTGCAAAAAACATATTTAATAAAACTTATCCTTTTTATCCTTTAGCAAGAAATAGCAATAGCACTTAAACTTTGCAGCCCTCTCTAAGCAGTTTACAGAGTCAGCATATTGCCCCCAACAATCTGGGTCCTCATTTTACTGACCTCGGAAGAATGGAAGGCTGAGTCAACCTTGAGCTGCTCAGAATCGAACTCCTGGAGTGAGCAGTGAGTTAGTCTGCGATACTACATTTTAACCACTGCACCACCATGGCTCTTATACGTGGAAATTTCCTTATATGAAATTTACGAACGTGACAAAGAAAATGTGTTGATTCAGAGAAAGCACTTGATAAAGTAAATGTAGAAGGTTTACTATGCATGTGGTTGCTGAACATATAAGTACTATATGATAGAAGTAAAGCTATATGATGGGAGGATAAATTCAATACTTAGTGAATAGTTAAAAATATTGAGCAGGGAGTAAAAGAAGGACTTTTGATGCCTTGATTATCAAATATGAGTAGACACAGTTATACATAATTCTTTTAATGATGCTTGATTGCAACCATTAAAATAAATGCACTATTGGATGCAGATAATCCCAGCTAGGTAGCTGAAAAGTGAAATGACTTGTACCAAATGCTAGATGGCATGATGTAACAAAGAGGACAGATGAAATTAATCTATCAAGGACCAAGGCAGTAATGCCTGACATAGAAAATTGAATAAAAATAGAATATTATACATAAATGCTAAAAAACTAGAGCAAATATGTATGTGGTTACATAGATGTTTACTAAAGACAGGAGCATGAAAAGAGAAATTTTAAGATGGATAGTATGTGGAGTGAGGAATAAAATTTCTCAAATGAGCAAAAATGGCTGTGTTTAATAGCATGTTTCACATTTTTATAGAGAAGTGAGAGTTGGGCATATCAGAGGAATTTACAAATAAGCTGAATTGTAGTGAGAATTTCTTACTTTTTACTAGCTCTTTGTATAAAGTGCCTATGACCCAGTTTCAATCTTCCAGATATCCAAGAAGAACTACAGTCCCTATAGAGCTAAACAATGAAACTCCCCTAATTTTTTTTTCCTATCAGCTCTCAGTCAGTTTGAGAAAATAGAATTTAGTATTGGAAATTTTTTCAAAAGAGAGAAGATTTTCAGTGAAATTCCCATGAGTAGAGTTTGGCACTCATGAATGTATAAGAGTTAACCAAGAGATGCGCATGTGAGTGTCCTTTCTTTCCTTGTACAGCCTTTAGTCTTCAGCTTTCCCCATTGCAGCTGAATCCCAAAGGAACCCATCAGAATGCAACTCCTTAAATTTGTTTGCTGCTGTTTTCTTTCCAACAGCAGTGCTACTGCCACTGCTAAGTGAGCACGTCTTATGAGACATATTAGAAACGTCTTTGAATGTTGGCTTCAAAAAAAGGCTTAAATCCATTCACGGAAGTTATGGGATTCCTCTGCTGGAACATTGGTGGACTTCCTTGTGCACTTGCAGTAGTTGGCCTCTGTGAAAAAAGAATGCTGGATTAGATGGACCCTGGGCCCAAGTCAGCAAAGCCCTGTTATATTCTTATGTTTTAAAGCCAACAAATTTGATGGAGAATCTCAGAAGGCCAATTATGTTTATTGTTATAATTAGACTCAGATTGTTAGAGGTTGAGTATCTTTCCCAATGGAAGTTTATGCAATAATAGGCAGAAGTCCTAACTCACTTTAGAATCAATTGGATCTCCATTCTACATGTAACAATGGGGCAAGCAATGGGAGCGGTCATTGGGGCTCTCTACAAAAATAGACTTCCTCTCTAAAGTAGTAGGTTATGTAATATACACACAAAAACCCATGTGGAATCTAGGACAAGATTAATCCTATAGATAAGTCTTCTCATACCTGCTGCCTTCTAGGTGTACTGAAGCTGCAGCTGTCAGAACTCCCAGCCTGTTAATCAGGAATGGAAATAATCTTAGACAGCCATATTCACATGTTCTGTTAAATCAAAATCAGCAAGCCACATTATTGTATAATATTTTGCATAAATCCAATCAGTGTGGTATCACTGCATTCACGTGTTACGCAGTGCAAGTCTGGCCAGTTTAGCTTAATAAACAAACCATTGTTAATTAAATAGATAAGCAATCAATGTGAGCAGAATCCATGCAATGATAGCACACAGGAACCAGTGTTCTATGCAACAGTACTTGCATAATCCCTGTATCTAATTCCAGCTGCCAAGCTATTAATCCTGAGAAATATTTTTCTAATTAACATCATAGAAGAAAATCCTCAACAAACACCCTTGGCCTACAATTCTTTACTTACTTTCCTAATTGTAAGCTCCATAAAAGTAGGGTTTACTTTCATGTACATATGCATAAAACTGTTTTCCTGCAGTACAATTCCCCTTCTCCCCCCCCCCACCCACAACCATGGATGGTGGAAACAAAAAAAGTCTCCACATTCCATCTCGGCTAAAAGAGCTTCTCTCAGCAGATCTATGTATTAAAAATAATTATAAATATTTTCCCCTGCCACATCTTGCGTTGTTAGGGGCCTTAATTAAAAAACACCTGTCATACATTATAGCCCCATAAGACACCCAACCTGCAATTTGCTGAAGTGAGCTATATATAACAGCATCTGATTGACAATTTATACTTTAGCAATTTAGCAATCCCATCCAAACATGGCCATCCACATTTTTAATAACTATTACAGGGGGGAAAACAAGAAAAAAAGGAGTATGGTTCTTCATCATTTTATTCAGCAAAAGCTTTCTATTCTCCTCTGTTTAATCAAGATATGCTTCTATTCTCTGAGCAAAAAGTATCAAACAAACATGAACAAAGAACAATTAATTACTATTTGGGTTTCTCAGAAGCCCTCCAGATGCATGTATATAATTACTTATTTTCCTGAATAATTGTATTGTATATAATACTTACAGTATGCAATTAGCACAAAGAATAGAAAAACAATCTTAACCACAGAGAGGTAAAGCCATGAGGACTCAACTTTTTACACAACACACAAAAATAGAAATTGATGCATTTTCTGAAACACAGCAAAGGATCTTCTCTAAGCAGTCCCAATTTGTCCTATTCTGGAGATAAGTGTAAATATTAGTGTAAGTAAGTAAGTAAGTAAGTACATGTATGTAGACTTTCAATAAGAAGCCAAGATATTATGGGACCTTAACAGTTTATAGGATAGAGTGGGTCATATATAATGGTAAACTATAATGTACAGTAATTTATTTCACTTAGTGCTTATGTTTATCCACAAAAGAACTCTGTTGTGTGGTTTACTCTAAAATCACCTCATAAATATTCTACTAAGCAAACATCATATCATTAAAAATAATGTGTGTGTATACGTGTGAAACCTCCCTGGAGGACATATATGAGGTCCCCCTAACCAACCTGCTCAGAATGAAAAAAACTACTTAGATAAGCAGTAGAACATTTCAAACCAACACAAAAAGTCCAGTTGCCATGACTCAAGTTTCAGACAACTCTACTGGGATAACTGAGAATCTTCACTGAGATGAAATATATCAAACAATAGCCAGTGCTAACGTACTATCAAAGAACAATTTAAATTAATCCTTGGAAAATGATGTCATACAGAAAATATTAAATAAAAGGGAGGAATTGACAGCTGCCTACATTAAGGTTTGATAAATTTCATTTGGAAGAACATTCCATAACATGAGGGCAACAAAAATGATCCTAAATATACTTTATACAAGGATTTCCTTACTTGGCAGCTTTCAGTGGATTAGAATCCAGTTCCTATAGCCCTCACTCTATACTGCTGACAGCATAACAAAATAAAAGAATAACTGAGTTTTAAGGGACCTTGGAGGTCTTCTGAGTTGGAAGGGACCTTATATAATTTATATAATTTATATAATTTCAGACAAATGGTTGGTTGTCCAATGTCTTCTTTAAAACCTCCAGTGTTGGAGCACCCACAACTTCTGGTGGCAAGTCTTTCCACTGATTAATTGTTCTAACTCTCAGGAAATTTCTCCTTAGTTCTAGGTCGGTTCTCTCCTTGATTACTTTCCACCCATTGCTTCTTGTCCTGCCTTCAGGTGCTTTGGAGAATAGGTTGGCCCCAACTTCTTTGACATACTCTAATTCTAAACAATCATATCTTCCTTTGTAAAACAAGTAAATAGTGGCATATATAGTTTTATAGTCCTCAGCTGCTTCCAATGATTTGCGTGACCACATTCCACAGTGAAATGTAGACCAGTTAGCAACTCTTCCTGTGAAAAGATGACAAAGAAAACATCTACGCCTGCTAGAGCTTCAGCCTCCCTTCCCTGTTCATGAATACCTTGGCATTCTATAAAAGACCTGTTTCAATGTACAGGAATTCAGGATCCTTTTACAAATATATTTTTCTGTAATATCCCTGCTACCAAGTCTGGAAATATATATCATTGCTTTCCCACTTGCAGCTTTGCAACATGTAAAATTGCAGAGTGTGTAAAGGTCCCATTCCCATTCTACTGGATGACTTCCATTCCTCTATTCCTTTCACATTTCCTTTTTGAAACAAAGTTTATGTGTAGCATAAACATGTAGAACATAGTATCAAAACCCTAATGCAAAATTATTTCATTTATTCATATATATCACAGAAAACAATTTTATCTCCTCTCCTTCATGGACAGAAAAAAATTACCATGGCAATACATGCATTGATAAACAAAGGGTTGAATTACAGTAATATGTTCTACATACGGTATGTCTGAGGTTATCACTAAAAAGAATGAGGAATCATGGTGTCAAGCACACAATATGCTGGTTCTGTGGGTCCCAAAGTGAGTAGTTATTTTTCCATGAGGTAGCATACAATTTTAAGAAATTGTTATTAAATTATTCCTATTTTATTACTGCACAAAATCGTAAGCCACTCAGGATCAGGTTACTGCCTCCTCCTTTACAGGACCAATAGATCTATCTACTACTAACCCAGGTTATTATGGAGCAAAAATTAGTATTTTTTACTATTGCTCCTTTCTATGTCAGGGTATGACTGTTTGTATTTTGTAACCTACTTTGTATGTGGACCAGCTGTTTAAATTGTATTTTTTTGCTCACACTTCCCCTGATGTTTAATGATTTTATACATTTTATTGCCTTGGTTTATTTATTTTATTTTATAGTACTCCCAGTTTTGAGAATGCTCTCATAAGTGACTTTGAAATGAGACGTGATGCTTTGTCAACCAACAAATTAAATATATGCCCACTATCTTTCAAATGGAAGCATCAATATTGCCAGAATGTAGACACAGATATGTTCCGTTTAAAACTTCGATTTGGGCTCATCTTACTGCTAGTTTTGCTTTCATTTGACCTTCCTCACTTCCCTTTTTATATGAGAGGAGATACTCCGAAAGTTGCCACAGTATAGTTTTATAAATGGGAGAAAATCATATTATACAGTATGCACCGACATAATTTTTTAACATTGACTCAAATATTAATATTGAATATTTGGATATTAATTCAAAACAAACATTTTAATGGTCTCAGCCACTTTGGTCCAAAGATTTGCACATCCCAGCTTAATCACTCAAACAAGTAATGAACCCCGAACACTACCTTAAAAATGATATTCCATCTGCCTGTTTGATCTAATTTATACATTGAATTTCTTACCACACTCTGATTTTAATTGCATCTTGCTTTCTCAACTTTTATATTAATAACAGAATAATAACAGATAAACTTGGAGGTCTTCCAGTCCAAACCCCTGCTCAAGCAGGAGACCATATACCATTTCAGACAAATGGCTGCCCCAGTCTCTTTTTAAAAGCTTCCAGTGATGGAGCAGCCACAATTTCTGTAGGGAAGCAGTTCCATTGGTTTATTGTGTTCACTGTCAGGAAATTTCTCCTTAGTTCTAAGTTGCTTCTATCCTTGATTAGTTTTCATCCATTGCTTCTTGTCCTGTGTTCTGATGCCATGCAACTTCTAACAAAACCTTGTTTTCCTCTCTGTTCAGTCCTAATCTAGTATTTCATCAGAGGAATTCATGGGGTTGCACAATGGAATAACCTAAATAAGCAAAGTGTAAGGACTGCACTGAGAGATGAGGGGCATATAAATTTTATAAATGAATGAATACACCAAAAATCGATGAGCGTATCCAAAGCCTTCTCTTTTTTCCTTCAGTCAGCAAAGTATAGACAGATATCTGATTTCAAAACCTTAGAAAAGCTAAGGGCACAGGTTACACAACATATTGTAATTAATTACCCCAATATTAATTCAATTCAATGTTCTAGGTTCACATGACAACATCTTATTTCTCCCTTTCCTAATTTATAATTAAGAACCTCTTTCCATAACATTCTCTTTGTCCTGCTTCAAGCAAATCACATTATGCTGATTTTGGATTGACTTGCATTCCACATCATTGTTTTTTTAATAATGTCAAACCAGAGATTCATAAGCTAGTAAGAAAGCAGTGTGTAGCACCTGTTCTGTCTCAAAGGAAGGACCCAGGAACAGGATGCAGCGGAAGCAGGAGACTAGACTGGGAGTTGGAGTTTTAATGTCTGTGGTCACAAGAAATCATACAAAACCCAACTATAGATTGTTAGATGGGATCTGAATATGATGATAACTTGGATCTGAACACTAGGACAGGTCAGCTTATACTGTAGATAGCTAGATGAGCCTAGGTACTTGTTGTAGAGTTGGTACAAATTTGATAAAAGAATAGAAGAATGCCACTGAAAGGAGATGAAAAGGCTTTACAATGTGAGCAACTCTTAAAGACAAAATGGAAAGTTGATGAACAAGAGAGGCTAGTCCAAAAGAAGAAGAAAGCAAAAAACAAACTTGAAATAAGGAGAGGGATACAAAAATAGTAAATGAAAATCTCTTTATACTAATGTTCTGCTTAAATAGCAAAAAAACAATATCTTAGTGATATTAATGTTTCAGAAGATAGCATGTATACACACACACACACAGAGAGAGAGAGAGAGAGAGAGAGAGAGAGAGAGAGAGAGAGAGAGAGAGAGAGAGAGAGAGAGAGAGAGAGATACACCTAGAAACTGATCCACCCTACTTTTTCTTATAGCTTTCCAGATATGATGGACCAACTTCTATAATTCCAATTTGATCAAAGGCTGGCTGGGAATGATGGGAGTTAAAAATACAACACAAAACTGGGAGAGTTAATCTGTAGATTCTTCTGTACAGAAGTGCATATCATTTAGAAGGGATGCATGGATACATCCCACACAAGATTTTTTTTGTGGATTGTATATTAATATTGCCAAAATTTCATAGGTGAGAAATGGAAGCAAGCCAGATTTCAATTCCATTGTCCCATGCTATTGCAGATGAATGTGTAGACAAAGAAAGTGGGATGCCAGTGAATTAACTGATTTAACTAGAGCTATCTTACTGATACAAAATATTTATATATTCATAAGCAGTATCATTTGTCCTCTTGTACCTTCCCAGGTTAATTTGTAAACGTCTTCTAATTTGTTTTCAAAATAAATTGTCTAACAAATAAATCTGTTTTTCATTGTCTTTTATCTGCTTTTTAAAATCTTACGGATTTGTTGACCCTACTTTCTAAATTCCATACAGACATACTTTTTATTAACATTTCTAATGCACAAACGCAGACACAAACAGACACACACAGACACAGTATCTTTGTTCCAGAGAGAAGACTGCCAAAAGCCAAGCACTAATGAGCCAAACTTTTAGAAACAGAAAGGAGGTTTGGGTACATTCTACTGCCCATAGTGTGTATCACATCAGTATATTCAGTAGTGAAAATTGGGCTGCTCCAGACAGCATGACATAACCAGTAGTGTGAAGAGACACTTCTTTGTATTCCATCTTTGTATTCCATCGTCCTGATGTTTTGCATCTTCAAAGCGTTCAGGAAATAGTTCCCAACTGCAGACAGTAATAAAATCTTGTGTTAAAGCATACAATGGTTTTGCGATCTAATCTGAGTTAAATCACCATCTTGCTATGCTTCTTTAAACCAACTGGCTGACCTCCTCCCACTTCTCAAACAGGGGAGAGGAAAGGCTGCAGCAGACAAGAAAAAGGAGCCAGGCTTCATCGGGGAGTATTTTTCTTTCTTTCTTTCTCCTTATAACTTTGCCTTTTTCAGTCAGACTGAGCAAACTGGGAAATGCAGCCTAGCTTTTCAAAAAATATAGCCAATCAATCCTAAACATGATGCTATGCTTTCTCCCAGGAATAAGGGGAAAAAATACCCAAATTCTCAGCCTCTCCTTATTGAAATCGTAGATGGATATAATTTATTTATTAATGGCTCACTTGGTTTTTCTTTCATGCAAACACCAAAATAACCCATTTCATCTATGAAATGCAGCTTCTTTGTTATCAGATATTTCCACTTCAAATATCAAAAAGATCGGAATGCTACTGCAATGTACTAAACTACATTGCTTCATTTTGATTTCCTATACCATACAATCCAACTACAACCACTGAGAAGCACTTAACTTTATACTGAGGATGATACTATTTAATACATTTTAAAATGCTATACAAACCTGTTTCCCATTTTTTTTCTATGTGACTTAAAACTACCCCCACCCCATAGGGAGATGCATCACATGCAAGACATACAGGTTTAGACTCTTTGTAGTGAGTTACTGTACAGTGGATTTTTCTGACAATAGTGCTTTTAATTCCTGGAAACTTTTTTCATGTAAGTTAGTCCATTTCCATGGAGCTTTCTTATCAAGAAGCCTGTGGAGGGGCTCTGCTATTGCAGCCTGATGAGGTAGAAATGCGTGATAGAAGTTTAGGAGACCCAAGAATGCTTGCAGCTCTCCTTTTGATTTGGGCCTAGGAGCCATTTTAATGGCCCTCACTTTAGAATCAGTGGGGTGAATGCCGTTAGCATCAATTCAGAAACCCAGGAATTCTGTTGAAGAAACCCCAATACTACACTTGTTCTTTTTTAATTTGAGGCCTGCTTTGGGAAGCCTCTGCAAAATAGCCCTAAGCCAACTGGCCAACACTTCTGGGGATTCCCCTGCAATAAAAACATCATCAAAATAGGGGCAGACGCCCTGAATACCCTTGAGTGTACGCTCCATGATTCCCTGAAAAATGCCAGGTGCAACACTGACTCCAAACTGTAAGCGTTTAACTTGGAAAACCACCCTGTGAGTCACAATTGTTTGAGCTGCAGCTGTGGCCTCATCAACCAACAATTGCTGATAGGCCTGTGCTAAATCAAGTTTAGCAAAAATAGTACCCCCTTGCAAGGAGGCTAAAATATGGTTGACCACTGGGACCGGGTAAGTATGCTGCTTGAGGGCTTTATTTAGTGTGCATTTATAGTCAGCACAAATGCAAATTTCCCCGTTGGCTTTAAGTGGGGTGACTATAGGAGTTTCCCACTCTCCACCATCAACAGGCTGTAACACACCCTGTTCTACAAGCTTATCAATTTCTGAATCAATTTTATGTTTTAAGGCAAAGAACCCTACGAGGCTTAACTCTGATTGGAACTATGTTGGGATCAAGCTTAAAAGAGATAGGTGGGCCTGTGTATGTTCCAAGGGTTGAATCAAAAACATCCGCCTATTCCTCGCACACTGATGCAAGGTCTGCAGTTTGTGTCCAGTTTATGCCAGTAATCTGAATACCTAAGGCATCAAACCAATCAAGTCCAATGACTGCAGAGCCAAAGTCCAATTCCATCTTACATGGAACTCCTTGTAGCTCTACCATGACCTTAAGTTTGGGTTTGAGGGGGCGTTGAGCCCCGATGCAGCATACGCTTCTACGGCTTCTGAAAAATCCCACACTAACTGGACCCTGGGCTCCAGTACCTCTCCTAGTCAGTTCTTCCGACTGGTGTTTGGGTGGCCGGTCTCTCTAGCGGGCTCTGCAAACCACCGCAATGTGGCCTGTTCTTCCGCAAGCTCTACACGTGGCTGAATGAAATCTGTAGTTGGCGCGAAAATGGTTGCCGCAGCACCCTTTACATCTTGGTAAGAGAACTGCCTTGTAATTGTCCTGTTGTGGCTGGCTGTTGCAGTGTGGCGCGTTGGGTTGCTTTTGGAGTCGGTTGATTTCAGGTTCCTCTTCCTCGGAGAGTTCTTCAGTGCATTTGGCATCCTCATGGTGGACCATTTCTTTGAACTTTGTCAATTTGGCAGGCTGTACAGTTTGAACGGTACCCCCGGCAGCTTCGCCGGCCATCACCTCATCTTGTGCTTCAGAAAACGTTAAATTTGGCCTAGCAAATAGTGTCTGCTAAAGTGTTCTGTCCCGTAGGCCACAGACGAGCTGGTCTCGTAGTCGCTCTTCTAAATTTGAAAATTTGCATAGGCGTGCGGCCTGCCTTAGGCCCACTATGAACTCCGACGCTGATTCCCCAGGAAACTGCACTCTTTGGTCGAACTTGAACCACCAAGCCATCTCAGACATCTTGGGCTGGAAGTGCCCAGTTAGCCTCTTTTTGAGATCTGCGTAAGAGACCACATTGATTGGTGTCAGCACGAAAAGGTTCTCAGCTAAATCAAAGGTAGCTGGGCCACACACGCAGAGTAGCGTTGCGGCCTTCAGTCCTTCTTCCGTGATCTGATTGGCTCTGAGGTAGTTTTCTACTTGCGATAGATATGATGGCCATTCCTCCGGGTGTTTCATGTCAAATTCTCACAGTTTGCCAACCTTCAGCATTCTTTCTTGCTGGTTCCTGCATTCTTCCGGATCCTGCTTCAGGCTCAGGGAATGAGTCCACTGAGCATGAGGTTGCTAACGTAGTTGCTAGCTGACCTTGAGAGGGGGGGAAATGCCTCTTCCCTCCAGCATGTGCTGCCTGTCCCTCGAAGACTTCAGCTCTTTATTCGGTGAAGCAGGATCCCACCTTCGTCGCCATTGTTAAATAGCGGGTTCTTTGGTGCAGGAATGAAGATGTGGAACAGAGTACAGGATAACTCATTGTTTATTTCGTGCTGGAACTGTACTGGGGAATTGTCTGCAACTAGCCGCAATATATACTCTAGCCCCTAGGTGGCAGCCAATAGGTTTGAATCAACCATTGCCACCTGGAGATAGCCAATTGCAGCACAGGAGACTTGTAGTCTGGGTTGCTGGAGAGCCGTTAGCTGCTCCAGCAGCCCACATGGTGTTTCACAAGAGCCCAGTACATAACAGTAGACATGACACTTTTTCAAGACATAATAATGATTTTATATTTACTAAAAGTGGCATCTACAACAGGGCCCTGTAGAAGAGCATACATCCAACTCTGCATTTGCTAAAAAAAATGTTAAGCTGAAGATAGCATTTTCTGAAAATAAGTAGACACTAGTAAAAGTGTTGTTGTTTCTGATCACACAGAAATGCAGACTCAAACCTGGGACCACAAATGACCAATTAGCAACCCGGGAATAGGGAATATGGATCTATAGGTGGATATAGAATTTTCAAATCCAGATTTGTTCTACTGCTGATACAATAGATGCAACAATAAAATAATGAGCACATTGTGTCCAACAGGTTGCGTCCAAGTCTAACAAAATTCTATCCACTGCCAAAATTTTATAGCAGAACTGACCATAACATTTTTACATAAGTTAAGAGAAAATTGAACATTCTTCTTATGGTTGTCCTATAAGGATTATACACCCAGACTCAAGCTAGTTGTGTTTCTAAGATAACAATGTCCCTTTCATTGCTCTATCCAGCAAATGCATGGCATGTAATATTGCTCTATCCTCCAGTGCAGCTACTCAAACCAGATTTCAAGGGCGCCACCTTTTGATAAAACTGAGTTTATGAGAAGAAAAACAGAAAATGATTCTTAATACATAAACTATAGGAAATTGTAGAGATATTCTACTCAATATACAATGTATCTATGTTTGATAGTATGTATGAATAATTACTAGAATCATCAGTGGGATTTGTATATGTTTATGCATTTATAAATGTAGGAATGTATTATTTTTGCAGATAAGGAAAAGTTGATTCCCACCAATTAGTTTGAAAGCAACCTTCCATAGTGTTTGCTTCATTCCTTATATGGAAAGGAGAAAGGGGGTGTATCAATTCTTAATAAATCAAATGCCAGGTTGTGAACAACAGTGAAGGCCACCGTCCTTCTCTATGGCTCCCACTCCTCATTACTCATTTTCCAGCGCAGTGCCACTGAAGCCTCCTACCTCCCCCTCCCGCGCCATTACAAACGGGGAAATAAGACAGAGAAACCAACGGTGTGACTGCATTGTAAGTCAAGCAACAAGCACAATTCTCTTCCGAATGCAGTAGTAGTTTAAAATAAAAAGCAAAGAGGGGAAAAAAAACACACAACACTGCTAAAATACGCCGCCTGATCTAACTTTCCTCCAGCGGCCCCCAGTCATCCTTACTAACCACGGATAAAAAGAGCCACGACTTCCCTCTCCGTGGTGCTGATAAATAGAGCAAGTGCTCCGTGTGGCCCCTTGGCCAAATATGGAGACACTCGCGCGAGCTTCTCTCGCCAACCAGCACGGCGTCCGACGCAACCAGAAACTTTTGCACCTTGGAGTAACCGAGAAGCCACCGGTGAAGGTCTGCCGGATTTACAGAGGACACACACACACACACCGCTCCCCACCCTTCGCCCCTCTCGCCTCCCCCCCACCCCGGGCCGGCTCGTGGACTTACACTGCTGTTGTAGCCGGACCAGTGCACCATCGCCTGGTTGTGGGCCGAGTCTCCGTTCAGGGCAAAGGTCGTGCTGGACAGTTTCAACTCTTCGCCTCCGCCCCCGCGCACTTTGCCCAGCCGCCCTTCCTCTTTGGAGCCTCTGCCGTGAGTTCGGGCTCTCTGGCCGTCTGGCCAGGAGGCGTCCCAGCCCCCTCCTTCTGCTCCGCGTCGGTCCGACCCGAAGGGCTGCCAGTCCTCGCTGCTCCTCCGTGCTCTGGGGCTGCCGCCCGGCGTTTCGCCCACAGACACTCCTCCGGGCATCTGTTGCATCTCTAGCCAGACGGAAGCCCGGGAGCTTCCCCTGCCCTTCGCCTTAGTAGTCCCCAGTCGGTCGGAGCCGGCGAGATCGGGGCTCCGGCGCGCCCTCTCGGTTTCCTTCGGGGGTCCGCCGGTTGCTTCCTCGGGCGTCGCGGGTGCTGAGCCTTGCGCCCCCGCCGGATCGCGATCCTTTCGGGGCGCTCCCGGCGCTTCGCCTTCCTTCTCCTCCTCCGCCGCCGCCTCTCCTTTTTCTTCCTCGCCCGCTGCACCCCATCCTGCATGGGGATTCTCCTGGAGGGCTTCCCCATCTTCGCCGCCGCCTGGCCCGAGTTTCACTCCCCGAGGAACCTCCAGCGGTGACGGCAGCTGCGGCAGCTTAACCCGAAAAGAGGTGGGCGACAAAGACGACTGGAAACAAGATCTGCAAGTTATCTCAGCCCCGGCAAACGACCCAAATAAAAGCCATGCCGAGGCGATCCAAGCGACGCAGCAGCCGGAGGGCCAGCCAGCCCCTCTCTCCATGCCTTGCAGAGAGTTGGGTATGTATGATGAGAGGCGGGGGGGGTCCTTTCTAAGCGGGAGGAAGTGAGGGAGCGCAGCGGCCAGCGGACTGTTATTATTTTGCAGCCAAGGCTTGCTTCTTCCACCTTTTTCTCAGCCTCTGAGATTGAGGAGTAAGGATTTCTGGGGGGAGGGGGGGGGGCAGGGGATTTTGGATTTAAAAAAAAAAAGAAAAAAGAAAAACAGAACAAAAACAAAAAGTCCTGTAGTTGGATTCTGTTCTTTTCCCTGTTGATGGATTTTTCTCTTTCCCTTTTCTTTCTTTTCTTTCTTTCTTTCTTTTTTTTTAAGAAAAACGTGCTTTTCAGTGAAACTGTTCACGTTCGAGGATTTGATCAAGTAAGAGGATAGCACCACCGAGGGGAGGAGCTGCTGCTCCCGAGCCAAACGCGACGGATGAAATACACCCAGCAATTCACCAACCACGCTGCACTTTCAGCGGAATCCGGCGGTGTGTGCGCGCCCGAGCGGCTGCCTCGCTGCTAACAGGGCGAGTGTAAGGGAACTACACTGGCGCGCGTGGGCAGGAAAACAACAGCAGCAGACGACGAGAGAAGCCTATAGGAGAACCACCGCCGGGGATTTTCTCCTCGCTTGCCTGGCGGTGGAATAGGAAGTGAGGAAGCCAATGCCTCTGCCGAGCGAAAGGTCTTCCCCCCCCCCCTCCCTGTTTCTCTCGGGGATTTTCCAACAGCTAGGAAAAGGGTCGCCTGTACTTCCTCCGCACCGTTGACAAATCTCGGCAGAAGCCATTGGAGTAACGGGCGGAGATCGGTGCGTGTGCAAAGGGTGAGCCCTGACAGCGGGGAGGAGGGGGAAGAGGGCACAGCCGCGCGACTGGCACTAATCTATTCCCATGGGATCGGAAGTCACTCCGACGGATCGATAGCAGGCAGCTCCGTTCTAGACATGGGAAGTTGTAAGGGCAGCCGTAGAAAGAATGGCTGATTCCCGTGGAGCGTCTCTTCCCAACCTGGGCGGGCGGGCAGGTAGGCAGTGCCACCGCGTTTACTCGGAAGCAAACCGTTTTGAGAACTAGGGGCTTTAGCCCCACGTTTGTGTGAGGGTGCAGCCTTCCTTGGAGAGAGTCCCACCGCCTCCTAGTCCTAATCCCTTATTCCCGCCCCCCCCCACCCGCCCCCCAGCGCTTGCCTTTTAGCATTCGGGAAGCATCAGAAAACCACTCCTTGAGATGACAGACATCCCAACCTGGAATGGTGAGGAAATCAAAGGGTTTGGGAGATTGGCCATCATCTCGCCATAGAGATATACAGTAGGAATAGCTACGGATAGGTATATTATAAAGTAGTCTTATTTTTAAAAAAAATGAATGCTAAGCAACAGT
The DNA here is from genome assembly GCF_947247035.1 of Vipera ursinii. NCBI lineage: Eukaryota > Metazoa > Chordata > Lepidosauria > Squamata > Viperidae > Vipera > Vipera ursinii. The sequence continues at coordinate 49,004,866 of NC_139518.1, read as the reverse complement.
GGAAGTAGTATCACAGAAATTACTTCAGGACAAAATTCCAAAATATTGCAAGTGGATTTCCCGAATTGTTGCACAGAGAAGTTATGGGTGGGGCCAAATGAGACCTGATCATTATTGCTTTAGCTATGTGATATTTTATTACCTGAACATTCAGAACCATAGTCCTACAGATGTGGCAGTGTATCAAGAGGGAGCAAGTTCATTTCAAAGCAGGAAACCTGAAAAATCGAACCTAGACCTTATAGGAAAAGAAACAAAGTCATCCCACAAATTTCCACGGGAACCTTCTGTGGTCTCTCGGAAGCCAGAATTATTTGGATGCTATTGACAGGCTAATAAGATTCTCATTATGAGGATTCCTTACTGCCATGCAGCTTATTTTGCTCTCCAGCAAGCTACAGATTTAATGTTATGCCAATTCATTATCCCATCCTGTAGAAGGATTGATTCTGCATTTGTCTCTTATTACCCACCCCACCCTTTCATGGATTGATTTACATTTTCAGCCAGACCCATCAGGGATTTTAACTAGGAAACATTCCTAAACACCGAACAGATGTAAACTAACAAAGTGAGAACAAATTATTTAACGCAGCTTCTTGGAAGTAAGTCTGGAGTGGAGTGGAAATCCTTGCCATCTGCAAGGGAAAGTGATGACAAGTCATTTCCACTATACTTTGTGGTCACAATAAAGAGGCAAGCACCAGAGTTGGATGAAACATTCTAGTGTTTATTTAACATGATGAGCCTAAATAAAGGAATGAGACCAGAAAGGCTCAGATTCCCATCTGTACTCACTGTAAGGAGCCATAATTTCAGTGAGCCATTGTGATGATGAAATAAGCTCAGTCCTCTTCCTTGAGCTCCCAGCAGATCTACAAATTAAAAACAAGTTTCACTCCTTAATTCTCCTTGGAAAGAAGTCATCATGGTGGTATGCTGAATGTCAGATGACCTGAGCCTGCACTTCTAAAATGGAGCCTTGATCATGTGAGTTGATGTCCTCCCTAAGAGTGACAAAAGTGTTTGGCAAAGAACAAGTGACTCCACTTTCCTAGGGAACATTTCTTATTTCAAGGATCTTATTAGAAGACAGGAATATATAAAGATATATTCATCTGTTGCTCTTTTCAAGTTGCAATGAATACAGAAAAACATGATTTACAAATTTGTATTTGTGACCCACTGAATAAAATATTTATTGAGTATACTAAAATCTAATCTTGGCTGCCTTATAATCAATGTGTCAACACATACTTGGGGAAGATGAGATATAAAGGTAATCACCCTAAGACTTCTTGCAAAAGAGGAAACTGGTTTATATAGGCTGGGAGTTTTTATAACCTTATCTTTAACCTCCTTTCCACATCTTGACAGATCATGTTTTTATGCATATAGGATTCCTTGGCTACAAGATTAGCCTCCATAAAATATAAGCATTCTGCCTGTGCCTAGAGGTTATCCCAACTTTCTGCACTTTTTCACTTGTGTTGTCACAGTTGGAAAAGTCCATAGTCATATGAACCTTCTTATCCCTGCTCCAACTGTGCTCATATGATGGAAGTTCTTCTACCATTAATAAATAATGTGGAATTCTTATATCAAAGACAAAAGGACTCTTGAAACCAGTTCCTAAAGAAGTGGGTGCTTTGTTACTATGCTTTTAAGCATTCTAAAATGTATTGGTCTTGTTAGAAGGAGATTATTGTCTCAAATTAAAATAAATGACCCACCTTAGAGAGCAAACTGAAGATAAACAGAAGCAAGGACTAAGCTCCAAATATCCTATTTATTCATAATCAAACCAACCTGCCCATAATGTTTATGTTACTTTCTCCTAATCAAAATTCTAGGAATACATTTGCCTTGCTTGAATTTTCTAAGTGGTTTTGGTGGCAGTTCCACAGAATATGTTGTAATGGTCCAACCAAGAGACAATTAATATGACTAGTGGTCCTATTAGCTTCTAGTAAAGTACAATCCGGTCCAGTACATAGTATAGGTTTTTATATCAGGTCCAGGAGCATTCCAATTTTCTAAGATTCTCATCCTCTAAGACGGTGCTTCCCAAACCTGGGCAAATTACCCAAAATTGGAGAAAAGTGGCTTTTAGTTGGGTAATGATACACAAACCCTTTACCCAATCACAATAGGGGCATTTAAATTGATTCAAAGTGTTTTACCTATATTGGGTAAAAAGGACCTTATGATAAGTAATTTTGGGGAATGAAGGAAAAAGTTCACTTATGTTAGTTCTCCCCATCCCCAATACTTTAGTTTTTGTTTTGTTTTTTTCCTTTCTCTAAACCAGCTTCAGTTCCTACTGAGAGGAAAAGTAGAACGGGTAAGTGGAAAAAAGTGAAAGAGGATGTGAGATGGAAGACAGGATCTGGTGAAGAAGACATAACAGTGGTGCTTCAAACTTTATGAATCATGTGCTATATACGGCTTTGGTCTAAACAATATTGATTTTTCACTCTTTCCAAAATATTTTTTTGAAACTTTACAAAAATGTTCATTGCAAAACTATAAATAAAAGGGCCAATTTCACACTACTTTAAGAAGTGGGTTTCTTTTTCAGTTATTCCATGATAACATTTGCAATTTGTGATCCAGAACACACAATATTACTTTGCTTAAGGGAAACATACACACTTCCAGAAAGTATACTTGCCTTGAATGCTGTGAGTAGATTGAGTAGAGACATCACTGTGCAATTGACTTATGTTAATTGCCTTTTAACATTCATAAATAACAGGAGCCTCATTAGTGTGCAAGACTACAATTGGAGAGTTATGTTTTGTAGACAGTAATTGGCTGATGATAGCAGAGTTGCCAGGGATGATAGGGAGCATCCAACTTGTATTGTCATTTTTTTTCATAAATCCTACTTCCAAAGGGATGTACCACAGAAACAATAAACAAGTTAATAGCAAATAGTTGTATACAGCTTTAAGAATGCAAGAAGAGAGAAACACCAAAGTTAAGAATATAACTTTTATAAGAAAATATTTTTAAGAAGAATGCTTGGGGAGGAAATCGGCTTTATTTAAGAAAAAATATAGTGACAGGAAAACTTGAATTACTTAATTCTATTTACAGTCTGTAAGTCAATTAACAGTCTGTAGGTCATTTCTAAGGAGGTCATTTCTGGGGAGGCAGGATTAACAAAGTCAGATAGTGGCCACAACCACACAATAGACCTTCTCCTTTTCATGGAGCTTAAATGCAACACCCATAAAATAGAGTAGGATTAATTGAGCTTGCAGTCACCATTTTCACTTTTTCAACATACACAAAGCCTCTACAAGGGATGCCCCATTTTGGAGAACACGCAAGTCAGGTAAGTATCTGCACTGCACAGATCAGAGCCAGAAAGAAGAGAAGACTAAACTGAGAGACAGGGGGAAAAAAGTGAGGAAAGCTATATGAATAACAGTCAAAATAGAAGGTCTGTTGCACAAAACTTGCAAAATAAGTCTTTTAGATAATGTCTAGACTTCCTTTGTTAACTGTCTCCAAATCTACAGACATCAGTGTTCAGTTGGTTCATAGGTGCAGAGAGCCAGCACATTCAAAACTGAATTCAAACAGTACATGAATATAAAGCAAAGGGGAAAGACAACAAAAATAGTACCTGCATTAGTATAAAATGAATGGTATTTTATGAGATCATGAGGATAAATTTAATAAAGCTATAGTTCATCTTTGTAAAAGCGCGTCTCCTCTGATGTGCTCTTCTAGTATTTTGTAGCTTTTTGTTACTTCCCAAGAGTAGTTAAAGTCCCAATATTTTTTAAACTTACCACTTTGCTGCATTTTTTTTAATGGAAACTAATGTATATTCCAGTGCAATTCCATTTTTCCCTAACTCAAATTATCTAGCAATCCAATTTATTCAAGTCCAAAGGAGACTCACTTATTAACTGCATATAAATATAGCCCCTATGCAAAACAGTATTGTGTTTATTTGAATGGCTAATTGTCAGATTACTTGGTTAGCTTCTGAAGCACTTACATACAGTAAACAAGAATTCAAAACAGATCTTTTTTTTTATTTATTTATTTATTTATTTATTTATTTATTTATTTATTTATTTATTTATTTATTTATTTATTTATTTTTGGGACTTATATGCCGCCCTATCTCCCGAAGGACTCAGGGCGGCTAACAACAATAAAAACAACAATACAAAAGTTAAAAGAAATTAAATAAACAGCCCCAAAATAAATTAACTAAACAATTAAAAATTAAAACATTTTAAAAACCCGTCATCACTCCAGGTCAGCCTGATGAAAAAGGAAAGTTTTGAGGTTGCGGCGAAAGGACCGGAGATCCGGGGCCATCCGGAGCTCAAGGGGGAGTTGGTTCCACAGGGCTGGTGCTCCCACAGAGAAGGCCCTCCCCCTGGGGGTCGCCAGCCAACATTGTCTAGCCGATGGCACCCTGAGGAGGCCCTCTCTGTGTGAGTGCACCGGGTGTGGGAAGTCGTTCCCGGCAGCAGACATTCCTGCAAATATCCCGGGCCTAGGCCATGTAGGGCTTTAAAGGTAAGTACCAGCACCTTAAATCACTTCTCAAAAGATAAGCCTGAATTGTGAAACAGGGTAATTTTTATTTCTAGCAGGAATTATTTCATCTTACCATGAAAAATATCCTGTGAATATTATGAAGTACATATTCAGATACTTTCATTATGCATTGCATACATTATCATACAACTCTGGAGACAAGGTTCTTTTATCTGGACGAGATCGTTCTGTCCCAGACAGATCCAGTGAGCAATTTGAGGGTCTTCCTAGGCTCACAGCTCTTGCTTAAAGAGCATGTAGCAGCCTTTGCTAGGAGAGCCTTTGCTCACCTTTGCTCACCATTCCTGGACTAGAAGCCCTGCTCATCATCATTCATGCTGTTGTACTTTTCACTTAGATTACTGCAATGCACTCTACATGGTGCTGCTCTTGAAGAGCATTCAAAAACTTCAAGTGATACAGAATATGACTGTGTGGATAGTAAATGTGTTAGATATATAATACTTGTAACACCTCTACTGCAGGAGCTGCATTGGCTACTAATATGTTCCAGGTGCAATTCAATGTGTTGGTTATCATCTTTAAAGCCTTACATGGCTTGCAACTGGGTTAAGTAAGGCACCAGCTTTTTCCAAGAGTCTCTACCCATCAAATTCAATCTAGTAGATTGGAGGTACCTATCCCATTAGCCAGAGTGTCAGCTGATGAAGACCAGAAGGCAGGCAGGCAGCTTTTCTGCAGTAGCCCCCACTATGTGGAATATTCTCCCCTTGCAGATTAAAATGGTCTCAATCCTGCTGGCCTTTCATAAAGCTTTAAAAACTTGGCTGTGTACCAGAGCCTGGAACTTTGAACATGTTGAAGGCACCATTTCTTGGCTTTATTATATAGATACACATATATTGTATATGTGCCCATAGACACCCATATACACCCATGGGTGGCTCTAGAAATTGAATAAAGAAATAAATGAAAACTGGGATCTCAATAAGTATCCCAAAATTAATCCAATATGGGTATCTTTTTTCTTACATTACTGCAGAAAGTAGGACATTGTGCAGAAGCAGGATCCAGTAATGCTACATTCTTTGCAGAAGAACATAAGGACACAAAAGAAAAGAAAAACCTTGGTTGATTTTCTATGCCCCACATGGTCAGCCAGATGTAATCAGGAAGCATTGATTATTTCCACCCTTTAATACTTGTCTGCTATTTAAGAGATTCTTTATTACCATTAAAATTAGTAGCCATCAACAGCCTGATCTTTTGATACTGGAGATATTAAGAAAGAAACAGACTCAGGAAAGAAACCTAGAAAAACCAAAAGTGCCCTTTTGCCTCTTCCAAAAGGCATTTTAAGATGTGTAAAGTCATCACTCAGTAACTGTAACAACAAATAATGATTTACATATGTGGAACAGATGCCTGAGATCAAATATAATAAAAAAGCATCCAGGTGTCCTTCTTGAATTACTTTAATCTCCAGAACAGGAAAGTCATGTTTTGAGTCACTGAAACTATTTTCTTCTGATACTTGTAGGAATATTATTATTCCCATGGTTACATCTATATTACTCATAGAAATATATGACATTTCTCCCTACATTGTTAAAATAGATTGACTGCATGCAAGTGTGTGCCTTATTTTTTAAGGCATTCAGAGGTGCCAGGATATGCTGTAATTTTACTGAACATTTCTGTTTCATGGTTGGTTATCAGGTATACAAATGTAATAAATAATATTTTAAATAGCAACTGTCTTTTATTAAGTGGTGTTTTATTACTGTCCCCTCCCACAGGATGCAAAGCTGATAATATAAATGAACTTATAATCTATATAAATTTCCAGAATGGCCACTCATAATGATGCAATATATGTAATATGTTTGTGACAGGTACAAAATAAATGTAATTGCAAGACATATAATTCTTTGTACATAGGTTGGTCATATTTTATATAGTTATATTATCTGAACACAATTCAGCTTCTAACTTGAAGGCAAAGGCTAGACCAAATTTATGCTCCTAACATAAATCATGGTTGGGATGACCCAGAGCAAACCCATGGTTGTTATAGCAACCATGAATTCCTGAGCAAGCCTGAATCCACTCCCAAGGCATGAAGGTTATAATTCCCCCACACCAATAAACAAGAGCAATCTGTCACCAGCTCAGCAATGTCTTCAAACAGCTCAGATAAGGACACTGCCTAACAGTAAGATTGGCAGTAACTAGTTGTATCTTCAGGTTATCCCTAGAGCCCAACTTCACACACAGAATTTCATATCCAGCCACCTGAAGATATAGCCAATATTAACTTCTCTAGGAAGATCATTGCCACCAGCACCCCATGTCTCTAGAGTCATGGTTTCTGTAGTATACAAAGCCTAGGAAAGCAAATATCAGCAGCCTCACACTTTCAGTCTTGCTCCTGTCACAGTTATACAAGCCAAGTCTATTCTCTCCTCCATGATAAGGCCATGGAGGAGTATGGTCTTACAGCAGTTGCAGCAGCCTAAAGGCAAGATTCCCAATAACTCCGCATTTAGTTCCTTGAGTTGAGACAGAATGGCTGGAAAAGAACCGGTGTAAATTTCCTGTTTTTCTATCCCTCCAAAGTGTATCCAGTGCCTCCCATTTTATTTCTGTCTGTCACTATACCAATCCTTCCCAAATGGTCTCTTCCCCTTCCTCCCAGTATTCCTCCCCCCAACTGATCTCCTCAGATCTCCCTCTGTTTAATATATTGTACATGAGTTCCTCTGCACCTCTGTTCCATGCCAATCCCTATGATGATCATCATCATGCTATTTAGCTTTAGGCCATTCTGCTGAACATATAATAAGCACTTTCCCCCAAATCTCTTCCTGTACCAGGGGTAGGCAACCTCGGCTCTTTTATGACTCATAGACTTCAACACCCAGAATTCCTGAGTCAGCTGACTCTGAAATTCTGGGAGTTGAAGTCCATGAGTCATAAAAGAGCTGAGGTTGCCTACCCCTGTCCTATACCCTTCCACTTGAACCTTTAAATCCCAGCATACCCTTCACATCTTTCATTCTTTGTGTGGTGGGTATAACATATAGAAATTTGAGGCACAAGCAACCAGAACAATTTGTGGATAGTTTCAAACAGAAGCTTTATTGTTGGTCATCTATGTTACAAGAATCTCACTAGATTGACTGCATTCTCTTGGGAATGGTCAGATAAAGTTTCAGTGATTATGGAAGTGGTCAGGCTTGTGCTACTTCTGCAGTGCAAAGACTCTAAACTCAACTCCCTCTTCACACTCCCTCTGGTCTATCTGGAGATTCTACAAGAAAGCACTTTAAGAAGTGTGAGATCATTCCTGGTTTTGGAGTTGGGTATCATCAGTATGCTGATGATACCCAGCTTTTCATTTCGACCCCAAACCACCCCAGTGATGCCCTCGACGTGATGTCCCGTTGCCTGGAGGCGGTTCGGGTCTGGATGGGGAGGAACAGGCTTCGACTCAACCCTGACAAGACTGAGTGGCTGTGCGTACCGGCATCTCGGGATATTCAAGATATCCCATCCCTCTCTATGGGGGGTGAGTTATTACCCCCCGTAGATAGGGCTCGCAACTTGGGAGTCCTCCTAGATTCACAGCTTTCTTTAGAAGACCATATAGTAGCTGTGACTAGGGGGGCCTTCGCCCAGGTCCACCTGGTGTGCCAGTTGCGGCCCTATCTAGACCGGGATGCCTTACGTATGGTCACTCATGCCCTCGTGACCTCTCGTCTGGACTACTGCAACGCTCTCTACATGGGGCTACCCTTGAAGACCACTCGGAGGCTCTAACTGGTACAGAATGCAGCCGCGAGAGTTGTGTTGGGAGTTTCCCGACACTCCCATGTTACACCTCTGCTCTGCGAGCTGCATTGGCTTCCAGTTGTCTTCCGGGTGAGATTCAAGGTGTTGGTAATGACCTACAAAGCCCTACATGGCATGGGTCTGGAATACCTTGGGGAGCACCTGTGGCCGGCGTCAACTTCCCTCCGCCCAGTACGCTCCCACAGAGAGGGCCTCCTCAGGGAGCCACCGGTCAAAGAATGTCGACTGGTGGCCCCCAGGGGGAGGGCGTTCTCTGTGGGTGCACCGGATTTATGGAACCATCTTCCGGTCGAGCTCCAGATGGCGCCTGACCTCCGCTCCTTCCGGCGCGATCTCAAAACCTACCTTTTTGAACAAGCTGGCCTGGCCTGATGGGATGGGGTTGGGTTTTATAAATCTGTTTTAACTTTTTTAATGTGTACTAATTTATTCATGGGCATTGTTTAATTGCTCTTAATTTTTGTATCTTGTTTTTAATACGTATTGCCCTGTTCACCGCCCTGAGTCCTTCGGGAGAAGGGCGGTATACAAATTAAATTAATAAATAAATAATAATAAACACTGTATAGGAAATGTACTATGGAGTCACTTTAAGTAGTAATTCATAGTATGAGTTAATTCAAGGTGCTGGTAATGACCTATAAAGCTCTAAATGGCTTGGGTCCGGATTATCTAAGGGAACACCTGCTGCCGGCATCAACTTCCCATTGTCCTGTGCGCTCCCACAGGGAGGGCCTTCTCAGGGTGCCGGCGGCTAAGGAGTGCCGGCAGGTGATCCCCAGGGGGAGGGCATTCTCTGTGGGCGCGCCTGCCCTTTGGAATGATTTACCGGTGGAACTTCGGACCGCCCCCGATCTGCGTTCATTTCGCCGGGATCTGAAAACCTGGTTTTTTGATCGATCAGGCCTGGACTGAAGGGGTTTTAGCTTTTAATATCATTTTAATTGTTGGGCTTATGTAATTTAATCTATTTTAATTTATACTATTTTTATATTACATTTTATGTTGCCCTGTAAACTGCCCTGAGTCCTTCGGGAATAGGGCGGTATAAAAATTTAATTAAATAAAAAATAAATAATATAAGCAACAAAGTTTATTTTGTATATAGTCTTTTGTAATAGAAGTGGCTTCTCATCCACTAGGTTAACTTGCCTGATTTACAACCATTCTAAAGAATCCCTATCGCCATTATTAGTATTTTGAAAGGAAGATGGACTTAATAATCTATATTTTGTACAAAACATTTCATATTTCTTCATAAACAACCAATTCCACAAGTCTCCGTCCTATGTTCTGTTGTGAAATGGAAGATTCCTAAGGCTTCTGCAATTCTGTTTAATATAGTGGCAAAACTCTAATCTGCTAACTATGATCTTATTATGTACCCAACTTGATGTTGTCCAAATGTATGGGACCTATAAGCTGAATAATACAGTTCTCTAACAAGCAATGGTGGGATTCAGCCGGTTCACACCACTTTTGCAGAACCAGTAGCTATTTTTTTGTTGCCCAGGCCCAGAATGGACTTCCAGAAGTGGCATCCACACAGAGAACCGGTTGTTCACATACTGTATTTGAATCCCACCACTGCTGAGAAGGTAGTGTTGGGGACTCTTGATTACTGAAATAGCCACTTTATATTAATTAGGGCAATCCTTCAGACTAGTAAAAAAAATCAGGAACATTGATACCCAGATAAATACATTTTCCAGGTTCTAACGAGTGATTATTATATACATTGCAAAGTGGACAAGCACAGGAGCCAGGAGGGATTTAATATGGATTCTCATTTAGAGCTGAACATTCTGTGCTTCCTGTATGCTTATGCAGTATATATCATTTTATGGATAATTCAATGCAAGGAAGAGTACACAAATGACATCTATTTGTCAATATAAGCAGAAAGCTCACTCATGAACTTAGCAAAAGTGGTTTAGGTAAAGCAATCACATTGTTAAATAACCTGATTATAATTGTAAACTGTTGATGATTAAATCATGAAATCATTCTGAATCTAGTTTTCATTCATATAGCTGAAATTCTTCGTGCACATGAATAGGTGTAATCTCTACTGAATTCAGAAGGACTTACATTCTTAGTTAGTTTGGATTAGCATAAATTTTGTTCCAAATGATACCCCCACTACTTGTCCTATGACATAATGCTATGCAAAGATATGGATGAGTGTTAATACTGAGTTGTACTCTATGAAGATTTTTTTTTCTATTTTGTCAGTAGAAGCATTCCTGGCCATCACATTATGTTACACTTGACCAATTACAGTCTTTTCACTCTAGGAAAACAGACTTGTTTATTGTTGTTTAGAGAGGATGGTGGTGTTTTTGCAGATGAGGAAGTAAGAGCAATAAAGAAGGCAGAAAGGAGTACATTATATACCCAATCCAGCTTTGTTGTAATGCCTGATGACTATAGTTCTTTCTCCTTTTTCAGAGGCAGAGAAAACTTAGATTTTAGGGCAATGTGCTTAGTGCAAATTATAAAATGATTACAATGCAAGCAACATCAGACCAATTGGTCACAAAGTGAATAGATTTGAGTTTAGGACAGCATTGGCACAAGGAATAATTATCAACCTTTTTCCACAGAGGACTGGAAATCCTTCCAGATAGTTGACTCTTAATCAGGATCCGGCTTTATGATTGAAATGTCACAGACATAACAAGATTAGTTAGCTAGATTTTATTGCAGAGTACAGTGAAACCATATACAAAACAAGATGTGCCTACTGCAATTCACAGCACAGCTTATATATCTCACCTAAGGTTGAATTCTAGGGTTATTTGCTTTTTCAAGGTGATGGATATTTTCCTGCTCTGTTCAAGGCTGTGTGAACTGAAAATTGGAAAGGGTCCTGTCTCATTAGCATTACCCCTAACGTGGTAGGTGATATCACAGTCATATCACCTAAAATTGCACATGAACAATGATTCCGCATGATTCAATTCTGACATTAGGAATAAGTTTGTATCCAAAAGATGGGGTTACAGGGAAACTACATAAAAGTAGACAATCCTGTGACACATTGGGATCTGACCAGAATGAACATTAACTTTTAGGCTGACAATATTTTTTTTAATTCCAAACCTAGAGAGTTCTGTGATCGTCAAACAAGAGTATATACATACCTGTAAATAGAAAAATAATTGTAGTAGCAAATAGACTTCAGTTATAAGTAAATATCTAAACAGGTAAATAAAATGACCATGAATGGGCAAAAAGATAGTGGGAGCAGCTGGCTTCTCTGTTCACTTTGATTGCAGGAAATTGGCAGGGAGCATTAGAAATCATGGGTATGCTGCAATGGCCACAACTTTGTGAATAAAACTAGTCTCAAATCATGCCAATTTCAATTCCATTGGAGCAATGGGTCCGGATTTCTGCATTCTTTTATAAGTTAGCAGATAAATTAAATATCTTGATTCAAAAATTGTCACGATATAATGCACCATTTGGCCAGACCTGAGAATACGAGCAGACAAACAGATAAACACAATGGGAGTTTTAGTAGCAAATAGATAGATCAGGTTTCAGTGAAAACACCTGATTGTTTTAAACCCTGATTGACCCAAGTGAGGCTGATTGACCAAGTGAGGCATTGTCAGCATATCCGGAGGATGCCAGGCTCTGAATGGGAAGCAACAGGCTCAGGCTCATGCACAGAAAGATTGAGTGGGTTTGAATTCAGGGAGCTACTGTGTCTGGAGATTTTTCAACTTTAGTTCTGAATTGGGTTACATTTAACCAGTCTGAACAGGTATACAGTTGAGAGTCCTCCTAGATTTCTGCCTTTTGCTTGAAGAGGCAGTTTTGGTTAAGATGGTAAATTCATTTTATGTGCCCATTTGCCCTTTCCTGGATTGGTAGGCCCTTCCCACAGTCACTCATACCTTCAGTCATTACCTGTTGGATTGCTGTATTTCTACTCAGGAGTGCTGTTACTGACACCTGAAAACTAGCTGGTCTAGAATGCGGTTCCTTCAGTGAATCTGTTTGACAATGTTTTTTGTGAGCTGTGTTAGTTACCAGTGGATTTCAAGATGCTAGTTCAATTTATAAAACCCTTCATGGTTCAGGACCTGGCTATTAATATGACCACCAATTTACATTTTAATAAACCCAGGAGTATATCTTCTTTGCCACACATTTCCCCCCAAGTTCCATTTCCCCCCACGTTTGCTACACATTTTCCCCCAGGTTAAGGGCTTTTAACTCTCCTGAACATTAGGAACTTTTAAAATCTTGGATTTTTTTCCAGCAGACCTTGGGCCTGAGTGATTTGGGAACTTACATAAAAATATGTAATTTAAATTGTTATATTTAGAGGCTTGGTGGAGCAGTGGGCTAATGCCTCCTTAAGTAACACCAGCTGCCTGCAATTAGCGCAGGTTCGAGTCCCACCAGGCTCAAGGTTGACTCAGCCTTCCATCCTTCCGAGGTAGGTAAAATGAGGACCCAGATTGTTGGGGGCAATTAAGCTGACTTTGTAATAATGCCGCTTGGGTGTGTGTGTGTGAAAGCCCTAATAAGCAGGCATATACATAGAATGAAGGCTACTGCTAAGCTTGTAAGCCGCCCTGAGTCTTCGGAGAAAGGCGGGATATAAATGGAATTAAAATAAAAAATAAAAAATAAATATTTCCTGATTTTTAAGTTTTATAACCTATGGTATGCTGCCTTGAGTCACTAGTGTTAGGGTCATACAAATTGAATAAAATAAATACACTGATTTAAGTCAGGTTTAAATAATTCTGGGACGAGGGGATAGCAAAGTGCTTTAGATCTGCTCGGTGCTTTTTTTGTAAAAGAAAAAGGTGCCGGAACTCACACATGTCATACAACCCGCCTTGCCTACCCTACAATGTTCCATCCAAAAAAGGTGCCGGAACTCCGTTCTGAGCGTTCTATGAGAAAAAAAGCCCTGGATCTGCTATATATCTTTCTCTCTTTTTTCGGCATCATAACCTCAACATTATATAGAATAGGGTTCATGGTTCTGCTGAAGATAAAAGAGAATGCATCCAATGTTTTATTTTCTTCTTCAAAAACCAAAATCATTGGTGTGGGAATGGCCAGAATTTGGCCTCCCAAGAATTTGGCCTCTCAGCCTTCAGCTTTCCCAAACCCCCTTAAGGGCCTCCATGTGAGTTACAGTGAAGAGCAAACTCTCCTGACTGACAGGCAGGCTGGCATGTGGGAGGTTTGGGAAACGCTATGATAGAGCTTTCACATATATCTTTTTGTATCTTGTTTTTGTAATGATCTCATAGGCACCTGAGAAGCTCTCACTATGTATCCAACTATCTATGTATCCTATTTTGTATGAGACTGATGGAGGTTTTTTTGTAATGTGGGTATTGAGTAGAGGAAGGTGAATAAAAGTTCAGCGGGCAGTTGCTCGGGGGGGGTTGGAGACGAGGCTGCCTGGCTGGTTCAGACCATCTCTATCGACCCGGGTCTGAATTCTTTTCTCTACTTTGAATTCTTTTCTCTTCAATTGGAATATACCAATCCCAAGTTATCCCACTCAACCCAAGATTTTTTGTGCTGCCAATCAGTATAGTTTTAATGAAGTGATCTGTAACTTTAGTTGTACTTTTGTGCATTCTGCTAAATAAATGAACAAATTTAGGTAGTATTCAAACATATTTCCTAAACTGGGATTTTTAACCAAAAGGACTGCTTGTGGACAGTTAGTTAAAAAAAAGAACTGTTTAAAAGAATTCTTGCAATACAAGATGGAGACTGAATGAGAAAATCTTTTTCTCAAAATAGAATCAAAATCATCAGTTTGAGTCCCGTAAATAATACTTATTGCCTGAACTGGTATCACAGATATTATAGTTGCACGGATTATGGATTACATATAATAGATTTACTGTGGTGTTTGGGTGGGTGATTATTAAATTGGATCATCACATTTCTTTAATAGTTTGACTTCAAAGCAATAAGAAAGGAGAATTTTTTTAAAAAAAAGTTATTGCAGAAAAGAAACTCCCACAGGTTCATTCTTTGTTGTCTACTTTACCACCCACTTTCTGAACAGACAGCTGGATCTAAGCAGGTGAAAGTATAATGAAGTATCATAGTACAATCTATTTTAATACTGACCCATATTCTACATTAATCATCCTATCTTGTTTCCACATTAAAAAAATCTTCTGTAAAACATGACAGATATATTTGGAAAGTTTGGAGCAGTCTTGTTCCATATTCTCTAGCAAAGCTAAATTCAAAGGAACCATTTCCTTGTGAAGAGAACATTCCTTAGGGAGCTAGGAAGTGTTGTGTATAAGCTGAGCTCCCTTAAGCTTTGGTGACAAAGTTTGCTAGGAGGCATTTCAACCTTATGCCACTGTGTTGTTTTGTCTTATATGATAAACACAACCTTTTAAAGTTGTTCCTTTTGTTCACCGTTACAAAAGGCATCCTAGGAAAGACAGACATGAGAACTATTGTGGAGAGGAGGAGAAGGTGGACAAAAATGCTCATCTCAGAGGAAGGAATAACTTTTTCTGCAGAGGGGCTAATTTAAAAAGAGCAACCAGCCCAATGTTCTTAATGGGTGGAAGGAAGGAATTACTCTACCTTCATTCTCCATGCCCTTCTCACTTAGGGCTTTGAAGAGGAGAGGCTCTGAAGTAGAAAGCAAGCATAAAAAATGATTGTTTTTTAAGCAGTAATGTCCAAGGATAAATCTTAAAAGAGCTTTATCAAAGTTTAAAGCTCGGGGAGGGAAAATCTTCCCCCTTTCTCCCATGCCCAATTCCAAAACTACAGTAGAAACCCAATACCACTCTAATGCCTATTCACTTCTTTATAAACCTACCCTTTGGGATGTTCTCTTCCCTGACCCAAATAATTGTGGTCTTGGTAGCCACAGGATCACCACAAGATGTTCCTGGGATATCTTGGGAAAAACTAAGTGCTTATTTATCTGTTTTCTGTATCTGTTTATATTTGTAAAAACATTGCTACCCTCCTCCCCGTCTAGTTGTGATTTGATTTTCTGGTTATTTCTTTTGACAGTTTTTCCTTTACTGCTTTTGGCAGATTGCTTCAATGTTGATTTTTCTATTGTTCTTTTTCTGTGTACCACTTTGTGTTCATCTGGGTTGTAAAGCAATGCAAAACTAAAAGAAATGATAACAGTGATAATGACTTGTATTCCTCTACATTTCCCTGTCTTCAGTTAGGAAACAGCTTCTCTAATTAGTTTCAACATTCAGAATATATAATTAGAGATCATGGATACAAAATAACCAAACTCTGCTTATTCCAAATCATGACAAACTCCACTTGCTTGTTATTCAACTAGGTATAAACTCCTTACCATATTCATCATCACAAACCCCATGCAGAGTTAACAAAATGTAATGTAAGAAAAGCTAAGTTATTCAGAGAAATTAAAGTTTTCAACAATGTCTGACCACTGTTCTCTTGTACATTCTCACAGTTATGGTAGTATTATAGCCTAATATATATTTTTTTACATTGATTTACTGCAAGGGGCACACACTACCTTAGCTTGCTAATGGAATTTTTGAGATCATTCCTGGATAGACTGCAATTGCTTAATTATCCCCAGGAACTAATGCAGAGATTTAATAGCATGTTGAGGAAAACAATTTGGGGCAGGGTTGACCTCCATTTCTTTAGTTTAGAGGAAGTAAATTGTTACACAGTGCACTGAATTTGGGCAATGTACTTAATTATCTTTGGCTAAATGCCCCACAGTTCAGAGGTGTTGCTGTTCTACCAGCAACCCCACTAAGCTTGTTGCTAATAAGGGATTATCCTGATGATCCATCAAAACCTGTCCCATCTGTAATTTACCATTTGTGTAGGATTCCCTCAACTCTCCAGTAATGAGATATTCAGCCCACACATTATTTGTAGTAGGAGAACAGCCTCATTACAAAGAGCATCTTACTATTGGGAGACAGCCAGAATGCTGCTTAAACTCATCTGTTCTTGCTAGAGGCAGTTCATCTTACTTCTAAGGAACTGTTTGTCCATCTTTTAGATCAAGTCAAGGAAATTAATTGCAACATATAGTTCACACCTCTGAGCTGTGGACATATGCCACAGTGTTGAAGCTATAAAACAGAGATATATCCATTCAATAAAACATGCAATGCAAAACCAGCAAACATCTACAGAATGACACAGTAGGGAAGGATGTTGCTCTCCTAGTTATATTTATGCCACAAGCACTGTTTTGTCAGATTCTCTCTTTCTGGTAGCAATCAGACAAGTGATTATTACCAGGATAGCATGATGTTTAATCAGCAATCTCATATTACCCTATAGTAATGGTAAATTGGAGTCACTGGACACCAGGTTGAGAGGACCATATGGCTAACAAACTCAAGGTCAAAGCAAGTGACTCAAACTTCAGACCAATTTTTAAACTTCTCTTAGATTCTGTATCATGCCCATCCAATGCAGTTGCAAGTGTTTAAAATTAATTAATAATATTAATTCTGGTTTTAAATTACTATTGTATTTTAGATTTGTTTTAATCATATTTGTTATCCAATTTAAATGCATTTATAAGTGCTCTGAGTTGAAAACATACGTATAATATGGGGCCAGTTCAATGTGGTACATCAGCCCTAGCATGGCATCTAAAGTAGGGTATTGTTTTTGTGAAGTTGCATCAAAGAAGTGTTTCATCATAGCCTTGATCAAAGCAAACTGCATATTCAAGACCTCACTCTGACCTCTTCCAAGATACAAGGTATATATATTCATACGAAAGAATATTTAGCTATCTGAATCCCTCATTTGGCCAGACTAATTTAGATGTAATGCCTTATCTAGTTGAAGGTAGTTACAAATCCACTGAATATTTACTTGCAACACAATGTTGGTACCTGATTCACAGATGTACATTTATCATTCACAGATTCAGTTTAATTAGCAAAATAGCTACAAATACAATACAGACTTCTGAGAAATACAGAAAATCCTTGACTTACAACCACATTTGAATCCAAAATTTGTGTTGCTAAGCAAGACAGTTATTAAGTGAGTTTTGTCCCATTTTGCAACCTTTCTTGTCACAGTTGTTAAGCAAGTCAGCTGTTAAGATACTAACATGGTTGTTACGTGAATCTGGCTCCCCTATTGACTTTGCTTGTCAGGTTGCAAAAGGTGATCACTTGACCCCGGGACACTGCAACCATCATAAATACGAGTCAATTGCCAAGCATCTGAATTTTGATCATGCTGCAACACCCATGTGAAAAATGGTCATGAGTCACTTTTTTCAGTGCCATTTTAACTTTGAACAGTCACTAAATGAACTATTGTAAATCATGGACTACCTATAATTAAATAGCTGGGTGGCTTTAGTCAGGCAATAAAAAAGGCTTAAGAGAGGCTTCCCACCAAAAGGATAAAATAGAATAGAGCTGGAAGAGACTTTGGAGGTCTTCTAGTCCAGCCCCCTGCTCAAGCATCTCAGACAAGTGACTGTCTAGTCTCTTTTTAAAAATCTCCAGTGATGGAGCACCCACAATTTCTGGTTAATTGTGCTCACTGTCAGGAGCACTGTCAAGTTTCTCCTTAATTCCAGGTTGCTTCTCTCTTTGATCGGTTTCCAACCATTGTTTCTTCTCCTGCCCTCTGGTGCTTTGGTGAATAACATGACCCCCATCTTCTTTGTGGCAGCCGCTCAAATACTGGAATACTGCTGTCTTGTCTCCCCTACTTCTTCTTTTCTTTAGACTAGCCAAACCCAAGTCCTGCAGCAGTTCTTCATATGTTTTAGTCTCCAGGCCTTTGATCATCTTAGTTTAATTTTTTTAATTTAATTTAATAATATTTCTATACCGCCCTTCTCCCTGAGGACTCAGGGCGGTTCACAGGGCAAAAGTAGAATACAAAATACAAACATTAAAAAGAAATTAAATGATTGCCCAAGTTTAAAACAATTGATATACAATTATAAAACCCCAAAGATAAAATTAAGAGTACAAAAAATAAAAAACCCCACCAATCCCCATCAGGCTAGGCCGGCTTGTACAAACAAAAACGTCTTGAGATCGCGACGAAAGGAGCGAAGATCGGACGCCATCCGGAGCTCTACCGGTAACTGATTCCACAGCTCCAGAGCGCCCACAGAGAAGGATCTCCCCCTGGGGGCCACCAATCGACATTCTCTGATCGGTGGCACCCTGAGGAGGCCCTCTCTGTGGGAACGCACAGGGCGCAGGGAGATTGATGCTGGCAGCAGATGTTCCCTGAGGTACTCCGGCCCCATGCCATGGAGAGCTTTGAACACCATTACTAGTACCTTGAATCTCACCCGGAAGGCAACTGGTAACCAATGCAGCTCACGGAGCAAAGGTGTAACGTGGGAGTATCGGGAGACTCCCAACACAACTCTCACGGCTGCATTCTGTACCAGTTGGAGCCTCCGGGTGGTCCTCAAGGGCAGCCCCATGTAGAGAGCGTTGCAGTAGTCCAGACGAGAGGCCACGAGTTGCTCTTTGAATTTTTCACAAACTCTCAACATCTTTTTTGTGATATGGTGACCAAAATTGGCTGCAGTATTCCAGATGTGGTCTTAATAGGGCTTTATAAAGTGGTACAAATACCTCATGTGATCCTGATTCTATCCCTCTGTTTATATAACCCAGGATTGTATTAGCTTTTTTGGCTGCTGCTGCACATTGCTGGTTCATGGTTAAGTGATCATCTACTAGGACTCCAAGGTCCCTCTCACAGTTACTGTTTTTAAGCCAGGTCTTGCCCAATCTGTATTTGTATCTTTGGTTTTTACTATCTAAATGTAAAACTTGATTTTCTCCACATTGAAACTCATTTTGTTGGATAGGTCCCATTGTTCAAGTTTGTCAAGATCTTTTTGTATCCTGAGTTTGTCTTCTGGGGTGTTGGCTACTCCTGCCAGTTTGGCGTCATCTGCAAATTTGATGAATTCCCATTCAATTCCCTCATCTAAGCCATTGATGAAGATATTGAAGAGTCCTGGGCCTGAGACAGAACCTTGTGGTACCCCACTGCTTACTTCTCTCCATGTCAATGTAGTGCCGTTGAGGACTACTTGTTGAGTATGGCTTGCCAGCCAGCTACAGATCCATCTGGTGGTGATGTTGTCTATTCGATTTTTTTCTAGCTTACCAAGGAGTAGGTTGTGGTCTACTTTATCAAATGACTTACTGAAGTTTAAGTATACAACATCCACAGTATTTCGCTGGTCTATTAGTTTAGTCACTTTGTCAAAGAATGAAATAAGATTGGTTTGGTATGATCTGTTTTTTGGCTACTAGTTATAACTTTGTTTGCTTCTAGTTGCTCACAGAACCATTTTTTGATTATCTTTCATTATCTTTTCTAGGATCTTCTTAGGTATTGATGTTAAATTGATTGGTCTCTAGTTTCCTCGGTCCGTTTTTCCCCCTTTTCCTGAAGAAGGGAACCACATCAGCCCTTTTCCAATCCTCCAGAATGAACAGCTGGGATCAGAGTCTGATCCCAGAAGATAAAATTTAGCTCAATTGGTTTCTACCACTTTTGAGCTTAGATCACAACCCTGATATAATGACCTGCCATCAAATGGAGCTGTGAATTAAGAAACAGAAACACAAAAATTCTAGAGAGAGAAACAGCTTTTTCTTTGTGAGAGATAGTTAAGAGCAAAAATTAGGAAACCATCTCATCATGGGATTAAACTAATTATTTCCAATGAAATATCAGCTCTAAAAGATATACAATAGATGGGGTAGGACAACCTGCACTTAACCTTGTAGTGATGTTAATGTGGGAAGAATCTGTGAATATTGAGAGCTGATGTACATCTGGTTAAACTATTTGGTTTATATTGTTCTTATTGTCTGTCCAGCAGTAACTAAGATTTTGAGTAACCATCTTCCTCTTCATCTACTTAATATTACCTGTCATCTTCTGCATGAAAAGGAAGTGATCCTAGGCTAAGAGCCTTTCCTATCAATTAAGAGGACATGGACATTGATAGTTGGTAAATGTGTTAAGCAGAGCAAGTTTACAAAATTCCACATTTGTTGTGTGACACTCCAAAACGATTATTAGGTATTTCGTACAATGGGAAGTTATTGTCTTTGGAGCAAGGAAATTTCAAAGCATCATCAGCCTTTGTACCATTTGTCTACTCTAGCCCAAATAACCTTCTAAAAGCGAGAAAAAAGCTCCTCTTTTCTGATTTTAAAAGGGCCTTTGGGGTCATAGTGCATACATCTGAGTATAATTGGCTTTGACAGTCCCCCTTCAGTTTACAGAGGTTGGAACTTGAAATGGCTTTGTGATTGCCCCCATCTGCTCTTTTGACTGATACTATCCCTGCCTATATGGGCCCAAGGGATACACTGTGCCAAATGAACAGATGTGATCCCTAAATAAAGCTCTGTGCAGTGGTTCCCTGGGGTTTAACATCAGCTATTAATTATGAAAAACTCTATTACAATTGAAGATTGCAAGCTAGTACATAGCATTACTATAATGTTATGTCTCTCTAGGCAATTTGTGCAGTGATACTACAGCACTCCTCTGTATGCTTTTATATTTATTCAGCTTGAAACTTTTCTGAACAAAATCAAGACAAAGCAAATCATCAGTGACAGTTTATAGTAAATATGTGTGATTTCAGCTCCCAGAATTCCCTAGCAGGCCTTAAGTTGCTAATCTTGAGAAAGCCTGGACTACATTAATTTTCATTGGAGAAATCTGCAAGACAACATGTCTCTTACAACATGGAATTTAGTGCAAATTTCCAGGAGTGTTTCAGGGTTATATATTAATTTAGAAGGCTATGGTAATTTTCTACAATTATTTTATTCCTATTTTACAACCAATGGAAAATTACATGATTTAGTTTTCTTTTCAAAAAGGCAAATCTGATCATTATTGATAACATAATCTTACATAACAAAAGTAAGAAAATTGAGCAGATAGAACAGTTAGTTTAGGCTTTTTAACAAACAGTGAAGTTCAGAAAGGTATAAAGCCGACATGTCAAACTCGCGATGTCATGTGACGTCACACAGCGTATCGGGAGAGTTTTGCCATTGCCGGCAATGGGGTGGGCATGGCTTCCGGATGATGCGTCCGGCCCGTGGACCAGCAGTTTGACACCCCTGGTATAAAGACACCTTTATACCAGCAATAATTCTCTGTATGTATGTATACTTTATATACATACATACACACGCAGACACATACACACACTATATATACTATATATATGTGTGTCTGTATACTGTGCACACATGTGTATATACTCTGTCTGTCTGTCTGTCTGTCTGTCTGTCTGTCTGTCTGTCTAAAGATCTGAACAGAATGGTGGCCTAATGGTAAAAATTCTGGCTTCCCACTAGGAAGGTTGAGAGTTCAACCTTAGGTACAGCAGGTGTTTCTCTTCTAGAGCACAAAGAAAAAATATCTGCTGCAAATTCTGCATGGCGTCAGGAGTTCCATTTAGTCTCCCTGACTCTACCCCAAAATAAGGGATTTATGGGGTTGTAAAAAAAGGAGTTTATATTTAAGCATGATATAATTATTATATCTTACTTTATAAGACAAAAATAAAATCAGCTTATACACACACACAAACACACACACATACCTTTGAAATATATAGTGACTAATTTTATTGTTATCTTACATAGTGAAATATAACAATTATATCTTATTTATATATAAACAAAGTAAGATATAACAATTATAGAATAAACAATTATTAGGTTTAGTGTGGTATGTGAATCCATAATGACATTTATTTCTTAGACATTTGTAAAGTGGCACTGCACCAATTCTCAGATTGCTAAATCCTACTCCTTTGTTTTGCTTTGACTGATTGAAACTTCCAGGTGAAGTTGGTACTAGTAAAATTTAAATACAGGAATTAAATCCAAGAAAGTGAAGGATCTTTACTTACTGCCAGAAATGCTAATGATGGTCTCTGAGACATTACTTTCAATACATGCTGTTGGGTTAACCAGACTCATTCCTGATTTACAAAGTTGAACAGGTAATGGAGCTTCTGTCTCCATTCCAGTCTTGTAACTTAATGAGCTATTCATCTTTAATTTTTCAGTGGGCTTCAAAAATATCTTATGTGTTAACTATAATATAAAAGCATCTAGCTTGCTATACACCTCACTAACACAGCTTAGTGCAACCAATCTACTAAATGGCAACATATGTTGGTCTACAAATGGGAATTACAGTCCAACATATTTGAGGGAAGGCAACAGCTTGGAAAAAATTGTCAAGGAGCAATAATTCCTTTTTCATCACCTAATCTACTACCCTGGTTGCTTTTGCTTTCTTCTCATGCATCTACCATTTAAGACTGTTTACTCAACTTGGAGAGTTTAGCAAAACAATTTAGTACAAAATAAGATAAGATAACCTTTATTGATATTTTTTTTACTGTGGGCACAATGGCACACATCAAAAATGAAATTTAGTTGCCCGTTCTCAAAGTGGAACACATACATGACACACACCTAACCATACTATATACACATATGTATAGACCCACACCCCTACATATACATAACAAATAAATATTAAATACTGTCCATCTTGAATATATAATGGAAGGAGGAAGCTTGAGAGTTCACAAGGTTAATGCTGACTGAAATAATACCATGGCTGAATCTCGATGTTCTGCTGCAGATACCATGAAGCCTCCGTCCAGAAGGTAACAAGAAAAACAGGTCATGAAGAGGATATGTAGTGTCCCAGATAATCTAACGGACCCTGCTCAAGCAACGCTTCTGTGCTATGTCCTGGATGGAGGGGAGGGAACTGCCAATGATCTTTTCAGCCATCATCACCACTCTCTGCACCACCCTCCCGTCTGAAGCAGTGATGCTTCCAAACCAGACTGTGATGCTGTATGATAGGATGCTCTCATTCATTCCCCTGTAGAAAGTGGTCAGGACAGGGGAAGGAAGATGTGCTTTTCTCATGCGATGCAGAAAATCGAGGCGCTGCTGTGCCTGCTTCACCAGTTTCTCACTGTTGAGCGACCAAGTCAGCCTACTCGTTAACTGCACACCCAGGAATTTGATGCTGGTAATCATCTTCATAGGTGAATCATTTATGCACAGAGAAGTGTGGCTGTACCTGCCTTTTCTGAAATCAACAAAGGTCTCTTTGGTTTTTCTGGTATTTAAAACTAGGCTGTTTTCCTTACACTAGTTCACCAACCCCTCAACCTCCTTACGATAAGCTTCCACCTTGTCATCATGAATAAGGCCCACTACTGTTGTATCATCTCCAAACTTCACAATATGGTTGGTGGCAAACCTAGCACAATAGTCATGGGTCAACAGGGTGAACAGCAGCAGACTTAGGACTGAAAATATTACTTTTTAAATTTTGTTTATTTAATTCTATAGATACCCATCTCAAATGCATAACTCCAGGCAGCACACAATCATTAAAACACTTAACCAATTAAAACACAATATTTTTTAAAAAAACAAAAAGTAGCCAAAAGATATTTTATTCTATAGGTGTCAACCAGGAAATGAGGTCTCTCACACACTTAAGACCCCAGGTCCAGGTACATTTGGGGGTAAAGTTTTGCATATGTTGCATTTCATGAGCCAGCCTTCCTTAACACTGATGTTCTGGAGGTATCCATTGTCCCATTCTAGAATGCTGCTACTCTGCATGTGCTGCCAGACTTGGTGACCTGCAAATATAGATTCACTGATAGACTTCAAAGAGGGTATTAGGCAAAACGTGACTCCATAACTACAATTGGACAGTTATAAAAGAAAGGATGTTAGTTTTATAAAGGTGCTGAGAATGCAAATGTACCAAGACTTCATAATATTGTACAATTTAAGCAATCTATGTAGGAAATAGTCAAATGTGTTGATGTAATATATTTTTCCTTTGTTTCCAGCTTGCTCCTAGCATCTGAGGAGTAGATAAAATTTGTATTTCTGGTTGTTATAGCCCACAATTATTTCAGAAACTTTGTTTTGTGTCTGTATGTTATGATTGATCGATTCTCAATATTCCACTGCTCATGATATTTTCCAAGTAAACAATTCCCCTTGTCCACAGGGAAATAATATCCTACTTTAATCAAATTGGTGGATGGCCAAGTCAGTATAATGTAAACCAGGCCTTCTTCAAATAAATCTTAAACTGTTTATAATAGATTATTTTAAGCCTCTAAATGTGAAAATAACAAAGAATTTAAGTTATAGGAATTAAGCCTGTTAATTCCATTAAATATGTTTAAGATTGAGTTATTTAAATGATTTCTGGGTTCTAACTGATCAAAACAAATGATATGTGAAATGAATTTTTTTATTGCAATGTGATGAAGAGAACTTCTGGTCTGGTTTCTCTTTCTCATATAACAATGAGTTATTATGGTTGATCGCACGATCAGCCAGATGTTTACACTGGGTTTGACATCCTTTATCTACTTGTTGAGTCTTGTTCTTTATTATTTTTATTATTTATACAAGAATGTGAAATCATACCTGCCAGTTCTTTTGCTGGTATCAGCCTGCATACCCATCATGTCCTCCCAAAGAAGCTTAGATGTCATAATGTATCAGCATAGCATATGAGTGAGGTCAGATAATGTGGTGTTTTGTAACTGACAGATGGACATTTTGTCAATGCACAGATTTTCTAAGAGTTGTCTAAGATTTTTTTGGTATAGCATCCAGGGTGCTCATAACTACTAGGATGACTACAGCTGATTTACACCATGATCTTTTAACTTTATTTTTTAGATTATTATTAGTATTATTATTGATTATCACAAAGTCAGCCGGATGATCAGACTGGATTTGATATTTCGGTCTACCTATTGAGTCCTTAACAAGGACCTGGGATAGAAAGATCTGGATGTTTGATGTTGTTGTCATTGTTGTTGCTATTATTATTATTCCACCGTAATGATTATGGTGTTAATCTTAGCTGGATCTAAATGTTCACTCCTCACCAGAATTAAATGGTAGACCTTTGGTCAGCTATTCTATCTTGCAGCTCAAGTTAACTCACAAACTGTGTGCTATGGCAATAAAGTGAATGGATGCTGCCTAAAGCTCTCAGAAATCATGTTTAAATAAATGGTATAAAAATAAATAATAAAATACATCTATGACTTATGGGTCAAGTGGCTCAGCAAGTTATTCTCTGACTGGTTGGCTAAGGAAATGATTTTATTAAAAACATTTATTACATTGGGAAACGTGATTTTTAGGTAATGAATGAAGATACATAGCTTTCTATTTTTATAGAGCATGTGTGATTGTGACACTTTTTCATCTTTATGTGCATTTATGCTCACCATGAGAAGTCACATGGTGGTGAACTGCTTTAGACAATTACCTCCAAATAAAGGCTTGATTCAGAAGTTCTGAAAAATAGACATCTAATGGCATGTTGAATCACGCACTGCAATGCATGTGCCAGTCGTAAACTGATGGGGGCAGGGAACCACCCACAACACAAGAAGGGGATTAAGCAATCTGCTAATAACTAGTTCCTGCTTTTGAACTATATGGGTCATAAATGAAAAGTTATTGGGAAGAGTTCTTAGCCTCTGCCTAATTGTATGCCCACAGTGATTACTTAACATTTAGACTTGTAAAAAGTTATTCCTGTTACAATAACATCACTAGAAAAAATTAGTCTCAGTCTATGGGTTCATTCCATGACAAACTTCATGCATTTAACTTTCAAGGGGCTGAAAGAGAAACATTTAATTTAATTAAATATAAATGGACATTTAATTTGATTTTTCTTCCTACAGATTGCAACATTTATTTTCCAGTTTCATCTGACTAACCAGGAGAGGAATAATAAGTATCTTAATATGTAATAGAAAATAATCTATATAGAAATTTAGTTCATTCATTCATTCATTCATTCATTCATTCTTAACTTTTTCTTTTACCACTTTGTGTGTCAAGTGATATTTATTTATTTATCAAATTTATAGACCATCACCTCCCTTTCTAAGTCATTATGGATGTTTTAAGGTAAAAACCATAAAATCCATCCAAAAATAAACTAAGTGTAAAGACAGGGAGAGTTTTCCCAAGCCACCAGCCACCCTAGTCTTGTTGACTAAGCCACACCTTAACACTCTTTCTGAAAGCCAGAAGAATGGAGGACAGCTTCACCTTGGGTGGGGGGGGCAATGTATATAGCATGGGGACAATAGCAGAGAAGGCTCTTTTCCTAGATCCCACCAATTGAAATTCTTTTGCAGACAGTCAACACATGCATCTTCTGCCTGATCCGGAAGGATTGGTCAATGCAATTGGGAGAAGACAGTTCCTCAGATAACCTGAGCTCATACCATGTTAGGCTTAAAGGTCATAAACGACATTTTGAATTGTTACCTGGAAGCAAACTGACACTCAGCAGCTTCATATAGATATTAAAAAGGAGCTGAAAGAGCACTAAGCTCTGTGGGGTCCCACAAAGCAGGGGACCTTGTTCCCTATCAACAATGATTGGGAATGATCTCAGAGTAAAAAAGTGAACCAGCACAAAAATGTCCCCGCCCCACTTTCAACTCCCAAAAGACCCAAAAGGATACCAGATAGATGGTATCAAATGCTACCAAAAGATCAAGGAGAACCAAGATAGATCCACTACCACCATCTCACTCCCAGCCTGAAACCTGACTGAAAGGGCCCAGACAATCCATTTCATTCAGAATTGTCTGACGCTGCAGTGTCACTACCTTCTCAACCAACTTTTCTAAGAAAGGATGGTAAGAAACTGGGGGAAATTGTCCAAATTGATAGGATACAGTGACAGCTTCCTGAAGACAAAATACTCCACTGCCTCTTTATATGTTGCCAGGAATATCCCCCTCCCTAAAGGATGAACTAATCATCATTAATTCATATCCAGCATACATGCTTTATCAAAAAAAAATATGGTATCCATTTTAGAAAATATATGGAACAAACATTAATAGTCTACAAAAACAAAAACCACTTTTCATGATATTTCACAGTTGTAGTGTCACGCTATAGTCCAATTACCAGCTTGAGCTGCACTAATTTGCTGGCAGACTAGAATGGCAAATTGTTCACTTCAAATGCCTGATAGACACAGCATAATGGAAATTACAAATTATAGCAGTATAGTTTTAAAATGTATTTACACAATGAAAACAGATTGGGTATTTCACAATAAACCAATGCCTTCTTTGAAATTTAGCATTCCTTATCTGGGGATAGAATTCAGGTAAGAATAAGTCTGATAACTATACGACTCAATGTTAATCTTATATTACACATACTGTAGATATGGAAAGCTGCCTAAACTAGGGAAAAACCAATTCTTATTTATTAAGAAAGCAATGACTTATGTTACTTTCTTACATTTTTTTATCGTTCCTACCACAGAGATGAAAGTTGCTCAAATAGATTTTTACCCAATGCATAGCCACAATTAAATGACATTTTAAAGTTTGAACAGTCCAATTTCCAGCCTCTGTGACAGAAAGCTCAGACCCAAGCAGAAGTAGAGAATTTGAATCCTAGTGAAAGATCCTTTTATTTGAAAAGAATATCATGAAAATCCATGAAATAAAAAATACGAGGGCTTTTGTGCCATCTTCTACAATTTTATTTCTATCATCCTTTATCTTAGAGCTTGTTAATAGCTGCACGAAGGTAAAAAGTACCGTTTGGTTACTGTGATGCAAGCGCGTGATTTCTACAATAATGTTTTAAATGCAACGCCATTAACACTTTTGGAAGCTGGAAAGGGATCTGGAGAAGGAGTGCATCAAGAGGCCGAAGATGGTCAGATAGAAGACAACGGTGTTGGAGGAGATCAAGATACAACCTCGTCGGATGAATCTATAAAACAGAGGGTGACGCGTGCTGCTGCAAAACGATCTAAGAAGAGAAAGTAGCAGGAATCGCAGAAGTCTATGGAACTTTTACGATATAGTCAAGTAGTCAAGTAGGGGAGGGGGAAAAAGATTTGGGTGTAGACGCAATATATTTTTATATTTGGTGGTTCTGTGGAAAGGGTGAGCTTTTTTGGATTAAAGTTTGGGGGAATATATAGAAGATTCTCAAATGAAGGTTCAAGTTTTGTTTGCAATCTTTTTTCTTTTTTCTTTTTTTTTTTTTGTGTTTGGAATAATTATAGATGTGGTACTGGAAGAGGAACGGCCGATTACAGAAGAGTTGACTTTAAAGTTTTTTGATTTGGGATCCTTGGTTAATTTGGAAAATTATTTGTAAGAATGTTATATCATGGAATGGATAAAATGGATGGAGTTTATTTAGGATAAGTATAGGGTTGAGAAGGGGTTTTTTTCTTCTTTTTCCTTTTTTTTGTCTTTAATATATATTTAATACTATTAAGGTTTGTTCCATTCTATATAAGCTAGAGAGTGTCCTTTTCTTATTCTAGTTTTTTTATACATATATTTAATATTGTTAAGGTTTGTTTTATCCTATATAAGCTAGAGAGTGATGGATTTTAGAATTTATAGTTGTTAGTATATGGTTGCTTAGGTTTGCTTTTTATATATATATATACCTTGTATTCAGCTCTGGGAAGTAGGGGGGGGAGGGGGGAGGTAGGGGGGGAGGAGGGAGGGGGGAGGAGGGGAGGTAGGGGGGGAGGAGGGAGGGGGAAGGGGGTTTTTTTAAAGGAAAATTGTATTTTAAAACTTTTCAATAAAAAAAAATAGCTGCCAATTTATGATTCTTTTCAGATGGCTTTCCTTGGAGTTAATCATATATCAATCATGATTTCTTTTAGTTGTCTGTTAAGACCTTTCTCTTTGCTGATATCTTTCTATGGGAATGAAATTAGAATGCTTTCCTTCCTCCCCCTTATCTACATTCACATGTACATTTTAAAAATGTGATTGTATTATAATTTTTTCTGTTGATTTTAACACAATTTGTATGTTCCTTGAGGTCTTAAATATAGTACCAATAGTAATTTGGGTGTAATTTCAAAATATCTGGACCACCACTTGAACACCATCAGCATAAATAAATAAATAAATAAATAAATAAATAAATAAATAAATAAATAAATAAATAAATAAATAAATAAATAAATAAATAAATAAATACAAAATCACCACCAGTCAATTACAAAAGGCAGCTTTACTTGGAACAAATTGCATACTGTGACACTATATTTAACACCATCAAACAACATCTGCCAATCCCAGCTCCTCAGAAAGGTCCTTAGGAATAGGTAGATAAAATGCCAAATTCAGTCTAAATGTCTGATTGACTGTGCAACCATCCACAGTAATAATGGTTTCACATGAGTTCATCCTTATTAAATGGAGCTCGTGATTTTAGTTATTAGATTTTTAAAAAGGTAAAGGTTCCAGTTTGTACCAAAGATGCTTTTTCATAAGGCAAGTAGATTTTCTTGGGTTGTTTTGTTTTTGTTTTGTTTTTTTGTTTTAGTTTTGAAGACATTTCACTTCTCATCCAAGAAGCTTCTTCAGCTCTGACTGGATGGTGGCAAATGGAAGGATTTATACTCCTTGCAGACAGCTGGTCATTGCATTCTTTTGAAGAGTCACTGAGGTCACCTGGAGGTTTATCTGTGTTGTCAGGGTCACCTGAGTAGTGCAAATGGATGTGGATCTTTCTTGGAAGTGTTGAAAGGACTGTGTTGTAGACTGGAGATAGATGATGTCGGATCTCTCCCTCTCTGTTGAGAGAGGGCTGTTCAGTTTTGATATAGATGGCCTCTTTGACACTTTCTTCAAACTCACAGTCCTCTCTGTCCAAAATGTGTTCACTTATGTTGTGACATGCATTTATGAAGGAGACAAACCCATCAGGACAAGATTCAGCAGTCCATCTGCATTTAAAAGACAAAGGCCATTCTTTCGAAGACAGCAAACTGCACATTTTGGACAGAAAGGACCACTGGTCCTTTCAAAAGTTCTAAGAAGGCTCCACACCCACTTGCACTACTCAGTTGAGCTTGACAACACAGATAAACCACCAGGTGACCTCAATGACTCAACCATTCTCCAAAACAATGTCTGCAATGAGTATAAATCCTTCCATTCCTCACCATCCAGTCAGAGCTGAAGTAACTTCTTGGATGAGAAGCAAAACGTCTCCAAAGAAAAAACAAAAAAGTCCAGTTGCCTCATGAAAAAGCATCTTTTGGACAACGATGACCTGGATGACTGAGCATCTCCATAGATGTTGCAGATTATACATAGCACTAAGTTCAGCATGGTTGAAAGCATCTTTTTTTAAAAGTCTGGATTAGACAACTAGGTCAGACAAATTCAGAAAATTAGTAGAAACCTACCAGGGTTGTATTATTACAACTATTCCAGAATATTGCAATTTATGAGAAGGAAGCAACATAAAACTGTTACTGACACAGTTTAAATAAGCATTTATGGGACTTTTCACCAACTAACAAATGAGTTTATGAATCAGACAAGAAATATTTTTAGGTTATTACAGTAATCAAGCATTATTGGGGATCTATCTTAATGTTATCCAGCAAAAAGCATTAAACAGCCAGTTCTGTATTTCCACCACGTGAGCTGAGACTAATTCTAATAACACAGGCTTCTTTGTCAAACTCTATATGCTGCTCTGTATACTGTATAAGTACATTCATTCATATGATGCACTATTTGAAAAATAAGGGAATCTCTTTCTAAAATTCCACATATCTATATTTTCAAGAGAATTTCCAATGTCAGGATTGTTCTGTGATGGAGGAAATCACATTGTGTGCATACAGTGCTTTCATTAAACCCAATTCCAGACACAGCCTAAAGCACAGTCATAAACCAGCAACAAATGCATCAAGAAAACAAGGCTTTAATAGAAATGGAGAGCAGAAGCAAAGGGGTGTGGCATCTTTGATCTTGAGCATGTGAAACATCTTACTGAACAATATACTTGACAAACAGTAAAGACTATGGGACACTGGTGGAATCCGTGTATCATTTGAACATAGCAAGGAATTTACAGTGAGAGAGGGGAGGAGCGGGGGTCGGCTGCTTCTGGGGCTCCAGGGCCAGTCGTGGGATTGTCCATTCCCACGACGATAGGGAATGGCAGCAGGTGTAGGAACAGAGGGCCGTATCGGTCTCAGGGAAGGCCTCTCCGCTGTTTACAAGCGGTGAGGCACTCCGACCCTCTGGTTCCGCCCCGAGGTCCCGGGAGTGAGGATGAGCAGCCTCCTGAGCTCCGGCTGGTGTATTTGAATGCCAGGTCGGTCATTAATAAGGCTCCTCTCGTTCGAGACTTGGTCGAGGGTGAGCAGGCTGACCTGGCTTGCATCACGGAGACCTGGTTGGGCCCAGAGGGCGGTGTACCTCTGGTTGACCTTTGCCCACCAGGTTTCCGGGTGCTGCACCGGCCTCGGGCTCAGGGTAGGGGTGGGGGAGTGGCTGTTGTTGTGAGGGAGACCTTGTGTCCGCGGGAGGCCACCGTTCCCCAGACAGTCGGGTGTGAGTCTCTCTTTTTGAGATGCGGCCCTGGTGCGCAGTTGGGCTTGCTGCTGGTGTACCTTTCGCCTAGTCACGCAGCAGCAGCCCTGCCTGAGCTGCTTGATGTCCTCTCTGGGCTGGTGGTTGAGTTCCCGAAACTTATAGTTTTGGGGGACTTCAACCTACCATCGCTGGGAGGATCATCTGAGTTGGCTCGGGAGTTCATGGCTTCCATGACGGCCATGGACCTGACGCAAGTAATTACGGGACCGACTCATGAAGGAGGCCACACCCTTGACCTTGTTTTCTTGTCTGGACGGTGGTTAGATGATCTTGGTGGGGGCTCTCCAATTATTATGCCCCTGTCATGGACCGATCATCATCTCCTGCGGCTGGTCTTCCGTTTTGCCACCCCCCGCCGTGGGGGTTTGGAACCACTCAAATGGTACCGCCCCAGACGCTTAATGGATCCTCAGAGGTTCCAGGCGGCGCTGGGGTCCCCACCTGCCTCCCTCGCTCACAGCTCGGCCGAGGCCTTAGTGGAAGCCTGGGAAAGGACGGCCACTGAGGCCCTTGACCGAGTTGTACCCTTGCGGGCCCTGACCCGGTGCAGATCCCGTCGGGCTCCATGGTTTTCTGCGGAGCTCCGGGAGATGAAGCGTCGGAGACGGGGCCTAGAGAGCGGTTGGAGGGCCAGCCGATCCGAACCCGACCGATTGCGACTAAGAGCCTATATTAGGTCTTATCTCGCTGCAATTAGGGAGGCGAGGTCCAACCACTTCGCCACCCTTATTGCGTCCGCAGATAATCGCCCGGCTGCCCTGTTTAGGGTGACTCGCTCCCTCCTAAATCAGGAGGTGAGGGAGGATCCCTTGCAGGGACGTGCCGAGGAGTTTAACCAACATCTGTCGGACAAAATCGCTCGGATTCGGACCGGTTTGGATTCTGACTGGGCAGAGTCTGACGATCAGGACACGGGTGGTCTTGTCGATATCATCTGGGAGGAGTTTGATTCTGTGACTCCGGAGGAAGTGGACAGGATCATGGGGAGGCTGAGCACCACCACATGTTTACTGGACCCGTGCCCTTCCTGGCTGGTTTATGCAGCCCGGGAGAGGACACGCAGCTGGTTCCAGGCAGTTATATCGGCTTCTTTGAGTGAGGGTATCTTCCCCGCCGTCTTGAAGGAGGCGGTGGTGAGGCCTCTCCTCAAGAAGCCTGCCTTGGACCCAGCTGTATTGAACAACTTTCGTCCTGTCTCCAACCTTCGCTTTCTTGCGAAGGTTGTTGAGAGTGTGGTGGCGCATCAGCTCCCTCTGGTCCTGGATGAAGCGGATTATCTAGACCCGTACCAATCGGGTTTCAGGCCCGGGCACAGCACGGAGACGGCATTGGTCGCGCTGGTGAATGATCTCTGGAGGGCTCGGGACAGGGGGCATTCCTCTGTCTTAGTCCTATTAGACCTCTCGGCGGCTTTCGATACCATCGACCATGGTATCTTGCTGCGGCGTCTCAGGGGACTGGGAGTGGGAGGCACAGTTTTACAGTGGTTCTCCTCCTATCTCTTGGGACGTTCGC
The DNA here is from genome assembly GCF_947247035.1 of Vipera ursinii. Classification (NCBI taxonomy): domain Eukaryota; kingdom Metazoa; phylum Chordata; class Lepidosauria; order Squamata; family Viperidae; genus Vipera; species Vipera ursinii. The sequence goes on along the minus strand of NC_139518.1, from coordinate 48,971,406 downwards.
AGTCGGTGTTGGCAGGGGGGCAGAGGTCGACCGCGAGGTCTCTCATTTGTGGAGTTCCTCAGGGGTCGGTCCTCTCGCCTCTCCTGTTCAACATCTACATGAAGCCGCTGGGTGAGATCATTCGTGGCTTTGGAGTTGGGTATCATCAGTATGCTGATGATACCCAACTTTTCTTTTCAACCCCAAACCACCCCAGTGATGCCCTCAACGTGATGTCCCGTTGCCTGGAGGCGGTTCGGGTCTGGATGGGGAGGAACAGACTCCAGCTCAACCCCGACAAGACTGAGTGGCTTTGCATACCTTCATCCCGGGTTTACTCGGACATTCCATCTCTAGCTATGGGGGGTGAATCATTACCCCCCGTAGATAGGGCTCGCAACTTGGGGGTCCTCCTAGATTCACGGCTCACCTTGGAAGATCATATAGGAGCCGTGACTAGGGGGGCCTTCGCACAGGTTCGCCTGGTGCGTCAGTTGCGGCCCTATCTTAGCCGGGATGATCTATGCACAGTCACTCATGCGCTCGTGTCCTCTCGTCTGGACTACTGCAACGCTCTCTACATGGGGCTGCCCTTGAGGACCACTCGGAAGCTCCAACTGGTACAGAATGCAGCCGCGAGAGTGGTGTTGGGAGTCTCCCGATACTCCCACGTTACACCTCTGCTCCGTGAGCTGCATTGGTTGCCAGTTGCCTTCCGGGTGAGATTCAAGGTACTGGTAACGGTATTCAAAGCACTCCATGGCATGGGGCCGGAGTACCTCAGGGAACATCTGCTGCCGGCATCAAGCTCCCTGCGCCCTGTGCGTTCCCACAGAGAGGGCCTCCTCAGGGTGCCACCGATCAGAGAATGTCGATTGGTGGCCCCCAGGGGGAGATCCTTCTCTGTGGGCGCTCCGGAGCTGTGGAATCAGCTACCGGTAGAGCTCCGGACGGCGCCCGATCTTCGCTCCTTTCGTCGCGATCTTAAGACATTTCTGTTTGTACAAGCCGGCCTAGCCTGAGGGGGAGTGTTGGGGTTGTTTTATCTCTCGTTTTTTAATTTTTCTGGGGGTTTTTAGCGTTGTATTTATATTGTTCTTAACTAGGGCTATTGTTTAATCCTGTTTTAATGTTTGTATTCGCTATTTTATTCTGCCCTGTGAACCGCCCTGAGTCCTCAGGGAGAAGGGCGGTATATAAGTGTTATTAAATTAAATTAAATTAAATTAAATCATAAGCAGGCAAATATAATTATGTCCCATTGTAGTTGGCAATGGCACTAGTAAGTGGCAACTTATGCAGAAGCTATATAAGTAAATGCCCTAAAATGTGCTCTTTTAACTGCCTATTAACTTAGCTTACCTGCTTATCAATAAATACATGTTTAGAAGCTTGTTGTAGGTTGTTAAAGTCCAAGGTAGCAAGCTGATTTGCTTCTGAAAAAGGAATGAAATTCCAGATCTCTATATTCCAATTTGAAATTCAGTGCACACTCACAGCTTCTCCTTCAATCATCCCACAAATGCAACATTGTACAAATGATGCCCTTCAATGTGCTGTTTTTAAAAAAATGATTTTACTCTCAACCATCCACTATTGCCAGTTACAATGAGACATAATTATACTTGCCTCCTTATGATTTGATCTCTCATTGTAAATTCCTTGCTATATTCAAATGATACTCAGATTCCACCAGCGTCCCATAGTCTTTACTGTGTGTCAAGTATATTGTTCAGTAAGACGTTTCACATGCTCAAGATCAAAGGTGTAATGGGCAGTAGGAATAAAAAAAAAAGCAAGAGCCCCAACCAACAATTCAGTCAGATAAAAGAAATTTGAGTCTGAGGCAGAAATGTATTTTAAGAAAGTATCTCAGATGTGACCCTTCCTAGTTCTAATGAAGATAAACAGGGAAAGGGCAAGTGTATTCAGATTTGTGAGATCCTTTTCTATAGTCTCTATCTATATTATCTATAACTATATCATCTCTCTATCTCTATCTCTATCATCTCTATCTCTATCATCTCTATCTCTATCATCTCTATCATCTCTATCTCTTTCCCTGTCTCTACCCCTATATAAAGCTCAGGACTATATAGGTTGGAAACATGTGGGAGAGGCCTTCATCCTCCAGTGGATAGACATTTGGCTAAAATGATGATGGTAGTAGCGAAGAAGAAGAAGAAGAAGAAGAAGAAGAAGAAGAAGAAGAAGAAGAAGAAGAAGAAGAAGAAGAAGAAGAAGAAGAAGAAGAAGAAGAAGAAGAAGAAGAAGAAGAAGAAGAAATAATTGTTCTAGTTGATCATCACATCAAAAGCTATTCTGGGCAATGCAGGTAAAATTCCAAATATAAAAAACAAATGTAAAAAATATAGAAATGTAGATTATGAAACAAACACTATAGAAAAACAAATACACAAACTCCTAGGCAAAAAATAGGATAAAAATGGTCACCTCAACAATGGAGTCATCTAGGCAAATCTCTGATTTCCTGGGAGTGCCAGACCTGATAACACAACTAGGTCTTGTGGATCAGTCAAAAGAAAAGCAGATAATCTATTCTGGGGGAAAGAATGTTCCATTAGTGGGTGTCATGGAACAGAAGGCACATCTCCTGGGACCCACCCAATGTGCATCCTAATTAAGTGCCTTTTCTGCCAGACTAGTGGGGCAAGCTGAAATAACCGGGGGAGCTGGTCATTCAGATAGACAGATCCCACATCATGAAGGGCTTTAAAAGTTAAAACTGGCTCTTTGAGTTGAATCTGGAAGCAAACTGGCAATCAATGCAGCTTGTAGGGCAGAGGAGTAAAATTCACTGTTCTAAGCACATAATTTGCCCTGCTGCATTCTGTATCAGCTGAATCTTCTTGATACCCTTTGAGGGCATCCCATGTAGACATTGCAGTAATTCAATCTGGGTTGACTGGGGCATGAGTGAGTGTAGGCAGGGTCTGCCAATCCAAGAAGAGGCGTAATTAGTGCACAAGATGGAGCTGTGCAAGGGCTCACTTAGCCACAACTGCCACCTGCCCCTCAAGCAGGAGTCATGATCTAGGACATCCTTATTTCGCTCAGGGTATAGTGCAATCTAGTGTGGTGCAATTCTATCCAATACTAAAGATATTCCTGGAACCAGTAAACCCCAAACTGCAGAGTACTCAGTCTTGCCAGTGTTCAGCTGAAACTTGTGGTTTCCCATCCAGATTGTCACAGTCTTGAGACACTATGATAAGACGTTCATGGCATCTTTTAATATGCCATGGGTGAAGATATATAATTAAGTATCATTGGCATACTGATGATACTTCACTCCATTGCAACAGATGAGCTCATCCAGCAAGCTTCAGGTAGATGTTAAAAAGGAGAGGAGACCGAACTTTGTGATACTTCATATAGTAGGAGTTAAGGGCTGGACCTCTCTTCCTCAATCATCACCGACTGGCATTGAAGGAACCTGGCACTGTGTCACACATTCCCAATCCTCTGAGCTGATCTAAAAAGATATCATGGTCATTGGTATCAAAAGTTACCAAGAGATCAAGAAGATGCACTTCCCCCATTCCACCTACTAAAGAAGTCATCCAAAAGTGCAATAATGCTATTTCCTTTCCATACGTGAATCCTGTCCAAAAAAGATCCAGATAATCTGTTTCCTACAATGCCCTCTGAAACTGTTGCACAACCACCTTGCCAAGAAAGAAAGATGAAATGTTGGATGAAAATTGCTCAGTTTGGTGGGATTCAGCGATAGCTTTTTGAGGAGGGAGCAACCCAATGTTTCTTTAAGAGGTAAAGGAACAACATCTCTCTCACAGAAGGTTTAACCAACTCCAGAACCCACTCACATGAAAACCCCAAGGAGGATTTAAGTGTGAAGTATTGGTGGTTTGCCATCTTTACCACCACAATGTAGGCCTTATTAGCACTCTCACCTTTATAGTAAAAATAGTTTTAGCATTCATAACTCTAGTTTCTTAATCTGGTATATCCTAAAGTGAAGTGGCTGAAAGACCACTCTGGACGACAGGTTAACCAACTAGGATTTATTTAAGAGCAAGGCAGAGAACAGTATAACTTGTCCAGCTTTTATAGCCGGCTGCTGTCAGTGTAGGCCAATCAGCTTCCTTTCTTTTGGCGCCGCGTCCTGTTTGTCCAATCACCGCCGTTGTGTCTTGACAGCTCCTCTCTCCGCGTGGTGAGTCGGTTCTGTGTTTTGACAGCCGCGAGCTGTCAAATGGCTGCGCCTGCGCTCTGGCGGGGGAACTTTGACAGCTGTCAAAGTTCCCACATGTTCTCCTGTCAGTGGTGTTTACCTCATAGTATTAACGGTTATAACTTGTTAATAACATTTGTACATATATGTTTATATACACTACATAAAGGGTTTACATTTTCTTTTTGGAAACACCAATGACAGTGAAACAACCAAGAATTAATTTCCCACACTATGGGAATATTTGGGTCCTTTGTCTCAATTATCCTTCTGCAAACAAGGACTAATTGGACTGAACTATAGGTATAACTGTGTCCATAATTATTCTTTTGTTCCTTACTGCCTTCAGATTGAAGATGTGTAAAAGGAAGATCGAAAAGGAATGACATCTAACTAGGCAACAGAAAGTCTTTTCCCTGTAACATTCATTACCCCAAGTGCAATAACACATTATTGTTTCTTTGAAATTTATTTGTAAGAATTGTGTTCAGTTTCACAGATTATATAGTTCAGATTCTTTGAGGAACTTTTAAGAATGCAAGAGATTGTCCAATGGTTTAGGGCTCAAGCTTGCAAAAGACCAAAACCTGAGGATTCAAGTCAATCACCACTAGTAGTATCTCTCCCACAAATTTATCTCTTCATCTTTTGCTTGTTTGCCTTTTATCAACACACTGGCATCTTAGTCTGCTATTAAAACATTTTTGCTTGTGTGCAAGACATCAACAAACCAATCTATCCCCCATTCAGCAGGTTCACCTTTAGATATATTTAAGAAGGCCAAATCCATTCTGGGACGGGGCGGGGTGGGGGTGGGGGGTTCCCTTTATTTCCCCAACTGCAGCAAAGAAGGCTATAAGGTTGTCACTTTCTCTTTTTCCCCCTCTCTGAGATGGATGGGGATGGGGAAAATCCACAGGGATATGATTGGGGTTGGGATCATTGTGGATAACCTCAGCTACTCAACAGCAGCTCATTTGCCTTCTTTTTCTCCCTCCTTGCAGTGTGGCCACAGAGGAGAAAGAGATAGGAGTTTCTAAAGAAGCTCCAGTCTCCCTGCAGTTTTCCCAGTTTCAGAGTTAAAGAAATTCAGCTAACTTCCCTATAAACAATTTATAGATAACTGGAACTTCATTTAATCCCAATCTGTTTAGGCTAAATACTGTATAACACTTCTGGATTAACAAAATTTCTCTTTGCTGCCAGATAGAAGTCCTCCAGATTTTTAGAGTTCAGATATGGTAATTAGGTAGCTTATTATATAAGCTAAAGCACTGATACAACTAATTCTATCCTCACCCAGAGTTACGCATGTTGCCTGTATAATATATAATACATCCTCCCCATTCTACAAAGAAATGAAAACATGTCCCTTAAAGAAATGAAATATCAGGAGAACTTGCTTGAAAGAAAAGCCTAATTATAAATTTTGCTTTCTAGATAAAATCCCAAGGATTTTACCTGTAGGCAGCCTTTCAACGGCCGCTAGCAAAGTGAGTCTCCACCCCAAGATGGTTTATCCAGGCAGAATTCTCCATCTGTCTAGCATTTGTTGAGCTGTATAGTATGACAAATGGAGCCAGATGTGAAATCCTCCACAGGCGAGTCACCCTTGGTGGGTGACACACACAAACAGACAGACACATTGGCAAATGATAACTGTGTGCAGTTTAATGAAACCAAATTGCCCATCTTGGAAACATCTGCTTTTTCCTTCCAGGTGTTTGAATCTGATTCTCTTCAGTTAAACTGCTTGGGCACTTAGAAAATTACAGCTAGTTGTTTGTTTGTTTTTTCATTTTCTGGGAGAGGAAAAAAGAGTACAAACAGGTTCTATTTGTCACCTTTGCAAATTTTGCCTGCAGAAAACAGCCGTGTAAGCAGATAGTTTGCAGTCATTTGGCTCTAAAGAGTCTTCTGCTTGGCAATATATTGACTGTTAAGTCTCCTGGCTGAATGTTACTTAGGATACTTACTCCATCAATAAATGCTAATGGTTAGGAGATAGCATCCTGATAGTTACAGAACTTCCATAAAGCTTTGTTCACATACCATCCTTAACCAGATTAAATGAAGTCTTAACCAATGCATTCAATAGCAATAGCACGTAGTCTTATATACCGCTTCACAGCCCTCTCTAATTAATGCGATTTCAACCCAGCCTGTTTAATTCACTTTCAAGCAATCACTTAATTTTGCTTCTGTTTTTGGGAAGGAGTAACTATTATAATACATTTACACATACCACTCACAATATTAGCATGATTCACCTACGTAGTTTACACACTCCCTCTGACAGTTACTGAGCTTCTATTTATGCTGTTTCACTTTGTTTATCCCAAAGTTTATTCTTGATATACTAAAGAATGTAATCCTAGGTACATCAGAGAATTTCATTTTTCCTTTTACTATTCCCAATGTTTGGATGACAGAATTTTCAGACAGAGAAGATTCACCCATAGATTATACACATCTACATTAACTAATGGGTAAATCAGGCCATTGAAACTCAAATACTTTGGCCACCTAATGAGAAGGAAGGACTCTCTGGAGAAGAGCCTAATGCTGGGAAAGATTGAGGGCAGTAGAAGAAGGGGATGACAGAGAATGAGGTGGCTGGATGGAGTCACTGAAGCAGTAGGCGTGAGCTTAAATGGACTCCAGAAGATGGTAGAGGACAGGAAGGCCTGGAGGAACGTTGTCCATGGGGTCACAATGGGTCAGACACGACTTCGCAGCTAACAACAACAAATCAGGCCAACAGTATTTTTAAGGAGGCTGCCTTACCCATTAGGCAATGCAATTCCCTATTTGCCATTTGGTAGATCATGCCAATTAGATTTTGGGATAGACAAATCAACCCACAGGCTATCAGCTCTATAATCATTGAACAAATCAGGCCAGCAAGGTTCATTGTCTTAAGAAGAATGTTACTGCATGGTGACTCTGTCTCCAATAAGATTCTTCTGAATAAAATTTTCTAATACAAAAGGTACCAAGATGTTCTGTCAATCATTGGAGAGGTTTTCATGAGCATCATCCAACTGTTTCCAGAAATGGTGGAAAAAGGCAACTGGAATACAGCTAGCTGGTTTCTGTCTGAACTGAGGATGTTATAATAAGATTTTCATCACCAGACAACTCATGGCAGGAAAATATTCAATGAGGCAGATGGATGGGTATTATTTTTCTTCATTTTCAAGCAGCCTTCGACAGTATATACTGACCAGTTTTATGGAAAGCACTGAAAAGTAAACAAATGCCCATAAAAATTGTATGACAATGGCAAAAACCTTGTAGCAATTCCAACAGCTGTGTGCACATCCAAAATGAACTTCCAGAGGAATTCCTAATTTGAACTGGTGCTAGGCAAGGCTGCATGATCTTACCTCTGCTATTCAGTGTATGTTAGAAAGAACAATGTTTTAATGGCAGGCAAGGGGCACTATGCAATGAAACTTGATTTATAATTGACCTCCTGTTCCTGGATTACAATGCCATTTTTGCAGACAGTGTTGCAGAGATGCAGATACCTTGTAAGTCATCACAAATAGTGCCAATTCATATGGCCTGAAAATCAATGCCAACAAACAAAAATAACAGTCTGTGTTTATCTCAGATAGATAAGGTTATCCAGTTCCAATGCCTTGAGTCATGAGCAGAGGAATAGAAAAACAGCATAAAAACAGAAATATATAGCAGCTTTTGCCAGACCACTGCTTTCTATGGATCATTAAAGTGATGTCTGTGGAGGAGATGAAGCATTTCAATGAAAACAAAGATATGGATCTTTTGGGAAATAGTCTTGCTATAGAAATCTAAAATATGGACCCTGTTAAAAGCAGAGCTAAATAAACTGGATATTTTTTTCCTAATTGATGCCTATTGAAGTTATATTAGGAATCTTCCTACATGATCACCTCTACATGGATACCATCTGGCAGGTGTGCAGTGAACAACTTGGAATTTAGGAGATGAAATACAAAAGTCCAGAGATGGTTTGGACTTGTATGCAGAATTGATTTTCTTACAAGAGTACAGTGGAGAAAGAGTCTTCACTGTATAAGGTCCAACAAATTACACCTAAGAAAACAAGGGCAAAGCAAAATGAAAATGATTTGAAAAATCTAAGGCTCAGTTTCAATGATTTGAAACAAATTATTCCCCAATAAGAAAACATGAAAAGCTCTTGTAAGAAAAGTCTGTAGTGCAAAAGCATTCTCAGCAATTTACTGGGCCTGAGGTCAGCCCTGGTCAGATAGTCACTAAAGGAACAAAGAAGATGCATCTCACATTTTAAGTTTAGAATCTTTGGGTATTATATCTTAAATACAGGTAGTGCTCAATTTATGACCGTAATGGAGCCTACCAGTTATAGAAATAAGTTATGACAGTCATAAAGCTGGTCATCACATGACCAACCTGATTTTATAACCATTTGAGGGAGGCTTGTTAAGTGAACCCATTGTTCACTATGAGGTATTCTTGCCAAAAAAACCCAGAAGTAAATGTTGGTTTTCAACAAAAACATTGTAATCTACAGTAATGTGACTACAGGATGCTGCAAACAGCCATAAATGCAAGCCAACTCTGAGCACTCAAAATGTGATCACATGACTGTGGAGGGAGCAGCCATCAGAACTTTAGAACTGTGACATAAGTATCTTGGAGGGAGGGATTCCATCATAATTTCAGTCTTAAGTGACTCACCATGTCAAAGACTACCAGTACACCAACATCTCATTTTGCAATCATCCTTCTTTATTCCAGTATGGCTCACATTAATTTAACTGGATTATTCACAGACTTGTATTAGTAAATCTATGATTGATGGGTCTGTAGGAGTATATTCTAATATGCATTTAATGACCTTCTCAACTATTGTTTCCCTTGTTAGTTGTTCTAGAAATAGAACATGTTGTTTAACCTTTCATCTCTATGTCTATCTGCTATTAAAACTCTCATTCTCGTGACCTTTAACTGGGCAAATGCTGCATCATGAGACAATTTTTGAACCTCAACTGGGCTAGCCTACAGAATATGCCAAAAATCCAGGACCCATGACTCCCAAGGAAATGAAATTTGAGGAAGTTGTTGCAGCTTCAATGCTACCAGCTGCTGCTGCACAGCTGCTGCCATAATGTGATCTTTATTTTCAACATTTCATAACAGTTCTCCAGCCAGTCTCCCCATCCCTCAGTCCCTCTCTCACCCAGCAGCCATTTACCTGGCTGCTGGGATAGGATGTGATGGGATTTCTGATGCTCCCTGTCAGCTTTAAGTAACTCAGTGGTGAAGCTGGCAAGAAATCAGAAGTCACTGCTTTTTGCCCACCCACGATGATTCTCTTATTCTGCTTAAGTAAGAAAGTATTTCTGAAACAATGACCCAATAGGGCACAGGTTGTCTAGCAATATCATAAAGGGCATGTGTTGGTTTTGAAACAGCTTGCCATAAATACTTGCTGCAAAGTACCAGTTCTTTGTGGGAGCCAGCACTGTAGAAAGAAGCAGACCTCTTACTTAGAGCAGGGCTTTTCAACCAGTGGTATGGGTACCACCTGTGGTACATTGGCACCTGGCAGGTGGTACGCAACCATCCTAGAAAAGTGATAGCGGGGGAGGGGAATGAGCTGAACTGGTGGCAGCACCGCAGAAGCCTGATCGAGAGATGGCTGGAGCTGCAGGGCTGTCAGGGCTCAGCCAAAGAGCCAGGATCAGCACCAGGCTCCAGCTGGAGCTCAGCACTAATCCTGGCACTTCTGCTGAGCCCAGAAGAAGCGCCGATCAGCTGGAATATTGCAGCATCTCCAGGGTCTTGTGATTTACATTCAGAAGCTTGGCAACTGATTCATATTTATGATGGTCACAGTGTCCCAAATCCTGCTGCAACCACCCAGCAGATGGGGGGAATAAAAACCAAACACACCCCCAGCCCACCTCCACTGCCAATCCTCAACACAAATGCTCACAACAATGAAAACCTCGGACAGGAGGAAGAGCGCCACAAGTGGGGCAGGTAGGTGTCTCGTTCGTCTGTGGCTTGAGGAGGGCACTTTTTTCAGTGCCATTGTAACTTTGAACAGTCACTAAGTGAATTGTTGTAAGTCGAGGACTACCTGTACTTCATCACTTTTTTTTTGGTCATCAAGTTTTTGACACATTGCTAGGTGACTGGTGGTACTTGGATATTGCCATATCCTAAAAGTGGTACAATGGGTGAAAAGGTTGAAAAGCCCTGACCTAGAGCAATTTACTGTGATAAAGATTTATTTCTTGAACATAGAAAAATAAGTTTTAAGTATGTTTAATAGTAACATATGATAAAGTTGCTTTCACCAACTTTATGGAATTAATGGCAAATTCAATTTGCAGAATTTGGAAATTTTAAAAGTAGCAACTCAGTACTCCTAAAAAGTATCAGGTTGGAGGAAAACTATAGTAAAGAGTTGCCAGAATATCATGAAATACTGAATTGTATGGGAACTGTGTAACCTTGACACTACATCTAAAATCACCGTGAGCATTTTTTAAAAGTATCCCTTTATATCTCTCCTTCCACCTCACCCACACTATTTTCTCTCATTTTCCCCCAGCTCTTACTCTTCCCCCATTTACTGAGCTTTATTCTACAGGGATGTCATTATTTGAAGATGACACATCCAAGCCCAGAGTAAAGACTGAGTCATATTGCTGCCATGAGGGAGATGATGACTTAGAACAGATTGATCTTTATTTGGCCTGTGCAGTTCTCTTCTATAGAAAGAAACAGGTGGGTGGGGAGGGTCATGCTAAACAGGCATTCATACAAAGTGATGCCAGGTTTTAAAAGGGCTTATAACTGTCATTGCATCAGCAGCTTGAAAACAAGCTCATCACATGGAGTGAATGTAAAAATGGTGGTGGTGGTGGTGATGATGAGACAAAGTTCTCAATCTCACATAACATTAAACTTGGGCTCATACTGGGCTACAAAGGGTGGAGCTGATAAAATTGTATCGTTTGTGGTGCATTTAAACCTGATTCTACGCTCTATTTGCATGAGATAATGACATTTTAATGGTATTTGTAATTGTATCTTTATTTCATGGATTTTTATATTTAATTTTTATTTCTGTTTTATGCTTTGCCACAAGCCTTCTTGCATGTCATTTTCAGTGAAAAAAACAGGTATAAATAACTGGATGATACATACTGATGTTGAATTTCAGTGGCAAATTTCTGCAACACTGGGGTGACTAAAAGAGACTAGATTGTAACTGAATAAGAAAAAATACAAGAAAATTATTAAAATATTGATGAAATGTATTTTAAACTGGAGTGCAGGGAATCCTGCCCTTCATATTTGTGTGCTAATTCAGTCAATGCTGCTTGATTGAATGGAAAGAATACTGTATGGACTTATGATTATTATCATAACGTTCTGTTATAGTCTATCTTGATGTCCAATAAAGTGTCAGCCTCCTACAGTCCAGGTGATATATAGGAGTTGAAGATTTTAACATTAATTTACATATATAAAACTCAACATTCCACATCCCATGTCTTAATTATAACAAAATCCAATTTAAAGTCATGAACTGGGTCCCAATATCCTAACAGAAACAAAATTGGTCTGAGATCAGCTATTTTGTTGCAATCGTTATTAATTCTCATACAATCCAATAATGGTAGATTTGACTATTCTGAACCTTTAGGTTAAAATAAGTGGTGAAAAAGAATAAAAGACCTGCCAATAATGATATCCTCTATTGACTACATAACCAAGAACATTTCTGTGATGCTTTCCCAAAACAGTCTTTAGATTTTTTGAACAGATATAATAGTAAGTAACACTTTCATTATCCTGGCATCTGTTAAGAGACTGATATGGACAAACATGCTTCTTCAGAACATTTTTATTTATTTTTCTGGTGACTCTTTAGAAAATGTTTGAAACATCTTCCTTGACTCGAGTCTAACCAAAAACAGACAATGTGAAAACAGTGGTAAATGTTAGGGGAAATTATCATATAGTGTTGTAGTCTTTAATATTAAGAAAAAATAGATTACATATGGATTCAGGAAAGTGTATTATAATCAATGAAGATAATTAGAAATACCACACAGCAGAGAGTAATAGGAAAAGAAAAAATGCTGGTAGCAAAAAAAGAGATGGTTTGGTAATATGCAAAATCAAGTTGAAAACTTTTTTTAAACAGTTTGACAAAATAATAATGATTGCAAAAAATGTCCAAATGCAAGAAACTGGATTTAAATTAGATTCAAAAAATAAATTTTATTTGAAGTGATAGATTTGGTGAAAGAAACTGAAAACGATACAGATGTTATAGACTTATAACTGACTGAGGGGATTCCTGAAATTCAGACTTGCACTCTTTTACAATAGCAGAAAACTGACTGAATTGGTTTTCCCTAAGAAGATTGAAGAAGATTGGGGAATGAATTTATCGTACTTAACTCAAAAACAACTGCTGGTCTTTTTGGGAAAGATAGATCAACTTTGGAGAATGGATCTATTATAAGAGCTGTGATGGCGCAGTGGTTAGAATGCAGTATTGCAGGCTAACTCTGCTCATGTTGCCAAAAGTTAGATTCCATCAATTCTGACCTGCTCAAGGTTGACTCCGCCTTGCATCCTTCCAAGGTCAGTAAAATGAGGACTCAGATTGTTGAAGGCAATATATAACTCTGTAAACCACCTAGAGAGGGCTGTAAAGCACTGTGAAGTAATATATAAGTCTAAGTGCTATTGCTATATTTAACTGGAAAAGAAGAAGTACTAAAATCAAGAGAGTGTGACAAGTCTATCTACAACAAGCACAGGTTTCATCAAAATGACAGGATATGGATCTTGATATCACACTATTCACCTCCTGCCTGTCCCTCCACAGACAACTATAGGGTGCAATGTGTATTTTCAATTATAAGAAGGCAGTTTGTATTAAAGAGGCAAAACATCATGGTATTTTATCATTATTGACCTCCTTGGTAATTTTGATTTCTTTTTAAGGTGAGGTCATAAACATATTTCTGAAAGACAACAGAAATCAATGTGACGGTCTAAAAATCTTCAAGAAAATCTAAAACTTAAAAATATTCAAAGATGTTAAATTTTTAGAGATGTCAGGAAAAATAAATTGCAGAATAAAAAAACAAAGATAGCTCCTTCAATTATATACAAAAGACAGGAGTAAAACAGAATATCAAATGATCTATAAAAATTGTAAAAACTAAACAAATAACAAAATAAGAATTTGATAAGTTCTGTTGAAAGTTTCATATCACTGCTTTAATTCAGTGGAGGTTAAATTGAAGTACCTCCTTAAAATGGCTTCACAAAGCAATGCCTTCCTCCCCACCATTTCTAAATACAAAGTAAAACAGCTTTATTGCTTTACTTGACCTCATTTCTGATTCCTCTTCTGCCTACTGGAAATGCCAATCAAAACTCTGAAGCCCTGTGAAGCATCTGGTCAAGGAGAACTGCACTGCAATTTTGTTGTCATGAAGAAAATTGTATCAGCATCATAGCATGAAACACCTTGTGGAAGGGAATTCTAAGCACCAAGCAGAAGTTTAGAGTTCAGCTTCCATTGTGACTTATCTCTGAGAAGACAGTAGGCATTCTACTGGGCAACTATATATACTTCAAAATATGATCTATATATTCCAAATCAAGAAAAAGGAGAATCCTGATAACAAAAGATGAGTTAGTTTGACACTGATATCTGAGAATATTCTAGAATAGATTATAAAGTTTGAGTTGAAAGTAATGCAGTAATCACTTTATAATAAAGAAGATGAAATCCTTGTGTATTACAATGTCAAATGTGAACTGTATGTTATTTCAAAATAATTATATTAAGACATGGAATTAAGCTAAAAAATACATTAAGATGAGGGGGGGAAAGTTGTTATTGTTGGGGAGAATTTTTGAGATTAAGATGAATGTTTTGCTCAGTATGTGTTTTTTTTCCAGACAATACCTGTTTTGACAACCGATTTGACAACCACTTAAATCATGGAAGAAAGATATACTGTACCTACAGTAAATTTGTGTGTCAAGGAAAGAAATCATATTTAATATCAAACGTTTCAAGATGTAAAAGAAACAGGAGGATTGGTTGTCTATGGAGATTCTCAGTCATCCAGGTCATGGTTTCCCAAAAGTGCTGTTTTTCTCGAGGTAACTGGACAACTGGACTTTCTTGTTTTTCTTTGAAGAAGCTTCTTGGATGAGAAGTGAAAAATCTTCAAAGAAAAACAAGAAAGTGCAGTTGACTCTTGAAAAAGCACCTTTGGGACAACTATGACTGAGAATCATCTATGGATGATTGAGAATCTCCATAGACATTTAGCAATGCAAGAGTTGAAGAAGCGTCTTGAAAGTTTTTCTTCAAAGAAAAACAAGAAAGTTCAGTTACTTCAAGAAAAAAGCACCTTTAGAAAGCACCTTTACTTGAAATTATATTTTGCAGCTTTCTGTTTAGTTTGGATGAGAGTGGACATTGCTGAAAAATAGAAAAGGTTTGAAGGTAGAAGACCATGATTTGGGATTTGGATGGCCTGGATACTTATGATACAATAAAACTCAGGTTAATGTACATTTTAAAAAACATTTTGTTATACCTGATATACAGGTATATAGATACAAACAAGGTTGTTCCCAAAAAATACTTTTGTGGTTCTCGGTACAAGAAACATTTCTTAGAATAGAAATGATAAGTAAGCTCAAATGTGTGGCATTAGAATTTTGTCAACAACAATGAAAAATAAAATCAAGAGAAGATCTGGTGGTACAAAGGATACTCTTGTCAATGGTTCTCTTATGTACAATAATTAGAAAGTTTTAAAATAGAAAAAGATGTTTTGATTTTGAACAGTGTAAGCCTGCGTGTGAAACAGAACTATATATGAACATTTTATTGCTAAAATGTATAAACCTTTCTAAGCAAGATATACAGACTTCCACTGAGCTCTGTCTCCCCATTCCAAGAAATCTCAGAACATGTTCCAAATGCTTTTTTTCCCCCAGGATGACTAATGCTAATTCACTTTCAAAAAACTTAGTCATAATTCACAAGTTGAATAGTGAAATACTTGGTGATTAATAATCCCCTACTAAACAATGATGCTTCTCTGATGTATGTTTATGACTCAACACATGTTCTTCAGCCCTTATCAGACTAAATATGAGCCTTGGTGGAGCAGTGGGCTAATGCCTCCTTAAGTAACACCAGCTGCCTGCAATTAGTGCAGGTTCGCATCCCACCAGGCTCAAGGTTGACTCAGCCTTCCATCCTTCCAAGGTAGGTAAAATGAGGACCCAGATTGTTGGGGGCAATTAAGCTGACTTTGTAATAATGCCGCTTGGGGTGTGTGTGAAAGCCCTAATAAGCAGGCATATACATAGAATGAAGGCTACTGCTAAGCTTGTGAGCCGCCCTGAGTCTTCGGAGAAGGGCGGGATATAAATGGAATAAAAATAAAAATAAAAAATAAAAATAAATAACATTCTTTTTGATGACAAGTTTTTTTTTTCTTACAGGAGGATTTTCAAGGAATTTGAATTCCTATTTTTATATAAGAATTCCAGGAAGTTCAGTAGCAAAGGCAATGAAATTCAACAGCTATGACATTAATTCTTTTGTAAGACTCATAGCAATAAAAGAAAATGATAGTTACTGGGATTGCATAAATGTTGAAAGGAGAAATTTAAATATTTTCTGTCTGTCAGAAAAATCCCTCCTCAGAGGTCTTTCTTCACCACAAGAGAAAATCATCTATTGATATGAATGAAAAAAAAACCTTCTAAAAAACCAGCATCTTCACAGAACAGATGTTTATGTACCATAAATCCTCAGTTCAAGTTTGCTGCGATCCAAAGCAAACAGCATGTAAATTTAATACATTATCATTATTAGTCACAAAAAGATGTTTATATGTCTAAAAATAGCGTACTACATTTAAATGTTTCTTCTTATCTTGACTCGTAATCCAACTAACCTTAGGAAGTTGTTTTATGAGGAGAAAAAATTATTCAACTTTTAAAAGGTTATAAAGGATAGAAAGGCAATGTAAACCTATACAAAGTCCCATTCAGCAAATCTTGAATGTTTTTATAATAAGTACAAAGCAAATCTGGAATCAAGTTGTTGTCTCAGAAGAGGGGGAAAAATAATGAATTTTATTCTTATAATCCACCAACTTCTCTTCAAATGCCCAATGTGAATTGCTTGATAAGCAAGACATTTTACCCCTTGCTGATAGTTAGCAGCATATATTGTAAATTTCTCCAAAAAAAAGAAGAAGAAGGATCTGTGCGATATTCTATGGGGCTCCCTTGTGTTTGTGTCTAATTAGTAAGGACTGCAACAGAAGACTGAATAGCACACTTGGATCAAATGAGGACTCTTGGTAGTTTCAATCTTTGAAAATGTTGAACATTCAAGTATGTTTCATGTCTTAAAATGCAGTGGTTATAGAGAATAAATATGATATAATTATGTACAGTGCTTTTGAGGAACATTGTAAAGGACTACTCATACTTGTATCACATGATGTTAAGGTCAAAAGATTTCAGAACAGACACAATTTGGAGAAGTTAATGTTCCTGCTCTGTTTTCTGTTGCAACTATTAAAAGTTATGTCCCTATAATGAATTGTTACTATTAAAAACAGTAGGAACATATTGCAATAGAAGAACATACAGAAGATTTAAGTTTTCCATTAGTATTTGAAGAATTCCTACATGAAAGCAGTCTCAGTCAGTATTCCTCTTATAGGTTAATAGGCTAAACAAGCAATTTCAATTCTTGCCATGAATTTAATGAACTTTAGTGAGCTACCTTTATCCTCAGGCCAAATTCACAAAATGAGGCATGTTTAATGATAATTTAATTTATAAGCTCATTCTAAGAATTTTTTAGATGTTATACCTATATGAAAAGCACGTACATGGTAAATTGTGAGTAAATGGTAAGACAAATTATGGTCTTGTATTTGTAAGGATTATTACTCCTTGTAAAAGAAGAATATACTTTTTTGCCTCATTTGCTGGAGCATTCAACATTCTTAATATGTCACTGAATTCTTATCAAAAGTCATCCTTGAGCCCTGTAAATGATATAATAACACTAATAATCAGAAGTTCACTTTTAAAAAGTCTGTTGTAAATGTGAAGTATATTGTAAGAAACAATATTTGCATTTATATCTCATTTTTCAATCAAGATAAACTGTCAATCCACTCTAAAACTATAAACTACTTGAAAAGACTTTTATATATCTGACATGTTCGTTGGCCTGGCCTGACTTGATTCTGGAAGATCTTTAAAGGGATTGGTGTATTAGCAGGTTTTAAAATCAATAAACAGAAGATGAAGATATTAACAAAAATATGAAAATAGAAGCTAAAAAAAAATGATGAATAACACAAGCTTTAAAATTGAGAAGGTAAAATATTTGGATATCATTATGACAAAAAACAAATGTATGTTACTTCAAAATAATTACCTTAAGATATGAAATACATTTTAAAAGATATTTGAAAACAATAGAAATTACAATTATTCTTGGGGAGAATTTATGTGGTAAAAACTAATATCTCACCTAGAATTAAGTTTTTGTTTCAGACAGTATCTTTTTTGATAACCGATACAGTGGCTAAAGGATATATCTAAATTAGTGTAGCAGGAACAAAAACACAAATTAAATATAAGGTGTTACAAGATGCAAAGGAAAGAGAAGGACTCAGTTTGCCTGATTTGAAATTGTATTTTGCAGTTTTCTGTTTGTTTTGGATGAAACAATGGCTGCTGCTGAGAAATAGAAGGCTTTTGGAGTTAGAAGGAAATAAACCAAGATTTGTGTGGCATGGATACAATAAAATCAAGGTCAATGTGAATTTTAAAAAGCATTATGTTAGTGATGCCATGGTGGCACAGTGGTTAGAATGCAGTATTGCAGGCTAATTCTGCTGATTATTGACTGCCAGCAGTTCGATTCTCACCGGCTCAAGGTTGTTTCAGTCTTTCATCCTTCCGAGGTCAGTAAAATGAGGACCGAGTTTGTTGGGGGCAATATGCTGACTCTGTAAACCCCTTGGAGAGGACTGTAAAGCACTGTCAACTTTGAGTTGATCACACAACATGCATATTATAATTAGGAAAAATAAGGAAGGAAACTATAAACACCAAAGCAGGTACATAGTATGTTTTTGGCGTGAAAACTTTTTTAAAAAAGAAAATTCATCTTAAAAAGTGCTTTAAAGAGAACATAAAGTAGTAAGGGGGCATTCAGAGGAGGATAATACTATGATCTGGAAACCAGTCTTTATAAGAAATTGTGACAGAAGATAGGCATATTTAGCTTGCAGAATAGAGGAGTAAGGGGATATAAAGTAACGATCTAAAAATATGTAAAAAGCTGTAATTGCAAAACCTGTCCTCTATTGAAAGTTAAAACTGGAGAAGAAACTTAAGAGGAACAAAATTTAGGTTGAATATAAAGAAGAATTTCCTGATGGCAAGAACTGTTCATAGGCTGCTAACTATTAATGTGGGAATAGTCTTCCTAGAAATATGATGAACCTCACTTCACTTACTTAAAAGGAAATAAACAGGGTCTGATTGAACATTTGTCAGGGATGATTTACCAGATTCCTGAATTGAGCAGGGCATTGAACTGGATTATCTATAAAGCCCCTTAAAATTTTTAACTCATATATTCTATGATTCATTGATTTTTCCTGAAAGTGACACTTTCTTCCCAAATTTAAGATGAAAATTGGTATCTAATGCCCAGTTACATCTCCTTGCTTGTAACCATTTTTAATATGCTGTATGTTGGCTGGCTTAATATATAGTGTTGAGGCATTAAGATTTTGTCTTAATTATAATAATATAATAATATCCATCCACATTTCAGTGACTCAAAGCCTTTTGTATAACCCCCCTCCAGTATAGTTAAAGGTTTATGGAGATTCTCAGTCATCCAGATCATGGTTGTCCAAAGGTGCTTTTTCAAGAGGCAACTGGACTTTCTTTCTTGTTTTTCTTTGAAGACTTTTGCTTCTTATCCAAGAAGTTTCTTCAGCTGTGATTGGATGGTGGAGAATGGAAGGATTTATATTCCTTGCAGAGAGCTGGTCATTTGCATTCTTTTAGAGAGATGTTGAGGCCACTTGGAGGTTGTCTGTGTCCTCAGGTTCATCTGAGTAGTGGAAATGGGTGTGGAGCCTTCTTGTAACTGCTGAAAGGACTGTGTTGTGGAAGTGTGCTTTCTGCAGGATGTTTTCTGTCCTATGTCCCTTCACTGTTGAACATAGGCATAGGCTGTTGGGGATGAGTCTATGCATCTCAGACTGAAGCACCAATGGTTCCTGTAGTCTGCAACTTTTCAGGAAATCTGTTTATACTCCTACACCATTCAAAGGGTGTTCATCCCAAAGTGCGTAGCTGAATATCTATGGAGATTCTCAGTCATCCAGGTCATGGTTGTCCCAGAGGTGCTTTTCCAAGAGGCAATTGGACTTTCTTGTTTTTTTTTAGAAGTCATTTTGCTTCTCGTCCAAGAAGCTTCTTCAGCTCTCACTGGATGGTGGGGAATGGGAGGATTGATAGGAGCTGAACAAGTTTCTTGGATGAGAAGTTAAAAGTACAGTACCTAACTGTTTCAGAAATGTCCCACTTCCATTTTGTCTCTTTAACAATTGGAATACATTCATCTAAACACATTACTACATATGATTTATTTATTTATTTTCATGTTGGCTCCCTCTACACTTTTTACAACCTCAAAAGCCAATTGTGAATTTCATCCAAAAAATATTGAGTACTGAAATCTAAGAGAGCGGAGGCCTATGGGTTCATTAATCTTGTCAGTATTCTAACATTTTGTTCATAATACAATCAACAATTAAAGACTACCACGAGACAAGCTCACTTTCTGGTTACTATGTACATACTGTTTGCCCACCTTTTTTTCTTCTAAGATTTACATAAGTAGGTTGTCACTGCCTTCCTCTAAGAAGTATTCTCAGTTTCCCAATCTAGACTGCATCTCCTAAGGTATGCTGGTTGACTCCGGTCCAAGTTAAACAAAACCAGATGATTTTTAGCCTGTTTTTAATCAGCCAAGGTCAACTATGTCTTTTGAAATTGAGAAAGCATATTGAACTTGGGCTTGCTGACAAAAGTGCAGTTCCAAATTTCACCTTCACATATTGATCTTTACATCTATTTTCAGAGATGGAAAATACAGAAAACAGTACATAGAATGCATATGCAATAGGGGCTAAAATTGTAGGAAAATATGTGTATGTTTCAGACAATTTTCTTCTTTCATGTTTGAATCCTAATTTAACTCTATTTTCAAGTGGACCCAGAAATGAAATGAATATTGTGTATCTGTCCAGATAATTCTCAGATTAGAGTTTGAACAACCAGCATTGGTGAAGGAAGTAGGGAGAAAGGATACAAATTATATGTGAATGAAATTTATTAAATAAAAAAAATCCAAGCACTGTCTCTAGTGGTATATATAAGAAGCAAAAGCAATATATTAAAATATATCCCATTAAATTTGATATATATTGCCAATTTTTAAAATTAATATTACTAACTCATTCAAACATGAAATCTAAATTGATTTTAAATGCTAATTTAAGACAAAAATTAATTAGATACACATATACAAAGATATAACATAAAAATATTTTAAACTCTTTTTATCATAGGCATTTTTAGCCTGAAAAGAAAATGTAGACATTGTATCACTTTATTCAACAAAAGAGACTATTCTCTCCTGTGCTCTTAGCCACAAAAGTTTGAAATCACACAGGAAAATACTTTACAATTTGTGCTATAAAGCCAACCAGCCAGACCAGTACTAAAAGTCTGAGAAATATATTTACTCTAAAGGAAGATAACCTTGGGTTTAAGAAAATATTCTCCTTAAAAGGAACATTAGACAGAAAAAAGGTTATAAATAGACAAACAAAACATGTACACTTTCCCATTTTCTTGTTTTGCTAATTCCTACTGAAACCAGTCCGGGATATAATTCCCCTGATATATATCTTTCTGTGATACATTTTTATGTGTTTGCACTCCAAAATATAGAAGGGCTAGAACACAAGAACAACCTTTAATACTAACTGAACTTAATGACTACTAATTGAAATTAATTGTCTGTAAAACAAGGCAGCCAGTTTGTAAAATTAATTGATCTACCATTTACATATACACACAATTTTCTCACACATAAATTACCATCTTTCACACGCTGTTTGCAAAACTGTGGTTTTAATGAGCCTGACTCTCTGCATGCTTACTCTGAATGTAAACTGGAGTGGATAGAGATGAGATATTTTTCATATTGAGCAGTATTTCCTTTTATTTGGAAAGAAAGAAAGAAAGAAAGAAAGAAAGAAAGAAAGAAAGAAAGAAAGAAAGAAAGAAAGAAAGAAAGAAAGAAAGAAAGAAAGAAGAAAGAAAGAAAGAAAGAAAGAAAGAAAGAAAGAAAGAAGAGATTGATCATGAATGCCTTGTGTTGAGCTGAATACTATGCCTTTGTGAATGAATACATGCCATCAAGTCAATCTAGCAATTGTATGGGCAGATTTTCTCCAAGATCTACGGTATGTCCTCAACTTGATCTTTTAACTCTCTTAATGATGGATTTTGCAGTCCTCTTCTTGTCTTTCCTTCTACTTTTTCAGTATTATGGACTTCTCAAAGATTACTTTTTGAATAAAGTGCTCATAATATAGTAGCCTCAGGATGGCCATTTGTTCCTCAAGAGCAGGGGTGTCAAACTTGCAATGTAACGTGATGTGTCGCGACATATCACAACTTTTTTTCATTGCCAGCAAGGGGATGGGCACGGTTTTGCCATGATGCATCCGGCCTGTGGGCCAGCAGTTTGACATCCCTGCTCAAGAGAGAACACTGGCTTGATTTGGTCTAATATTGATCAGTTTGTTTTCTTGGCTATAGTCTTCTTACAGTCTCCAACTCTAAAGTTCAAACATAAGTACTCTCCTTCTTTGAAGTTCAACTTTTGCATCCATAAAGTGTCACATGGAAAACCAGTGTTTGCACAATTCTAATCTTTGCTGGTATAAATACATTGTGATATCTGAATAATTTTTCCAAGACTTTCAGTGATATCCACCACAGTGATAGTCTGTGGCAGAATAACAGAATAACAGAGTTGGAAGGGATCTTGGAGGTCTTTTAGTCCAACTTCCTGCTCAGGTAGGGAACCCTATACCATTTCCGACAAATAGTTGTCCAATCTCTTCTTAAAAACTTCTTGAACTTCTGGAGGCAAGTCGTTCCACTGATTAATTGTTTTAATTGTCAAGAAATGTCTCCTTAGTTTTAGATTGCTTCTGTCCTTAATTAGTTTCTATCCATTGCTTCTTGTCCTGCCCTCAGGTGCTTTGTAGAACAGGTTGACTTCCTTTTCTTTATGGCAATCCCTTGAAACATTGCTATCATGTCACTCCTATTCCTTCTTTTCATTAAACTAGACATACCCAATTCCAGCAACCGTTGTTTATATGTTTTAGCCTCCAGTCTCCTAATCATCTTTGTTGCTCTTCTCTTTACTGTGTCTAGAATCTCAACATCTTTTTTTTACACTGTGGCAAGGAAAACTGGATGCAGTATTCCAATTGTGGTCTTACCAAGGTATTATAGAGTTATATTAGCACTTCACATGATCTTGATTCTATCCTTCTGTTAATGCAGCCTAGGACTGTGTTGGCTTTTTTGGAAGCTGCAGCACACGCTTGGCTCATATTTAAGTGATTGTCCACTAGAACTCCCAGATCCCTCTCACAATACTACTATAGAGCTAGGTATCACCTATGCAATACCCATGCATTTCTTGCCTAAGAGCAGAACCTTATTTTTTTCATCATTAAATTTCATTTTATTAGATAGGGCTCAAAGTTCAAGTCTGTCAAGATCCTTCTGTATCTTAAGCCTATCTTCTGGAGTGTTGGCTATTCCTGCCAGCTTGGTGTCATCTGCAAAGCTGATGAGTTCCTCATCTATGGCATATTTCCTAACTGCTGGCTTTTATGGCTGATCCTTTATTCTAAAAGGCAAAGCTATCCCACTCTTCATTGTCAGTTCTAAGGTTGGTTGCTGTATCTGCTGTAATTACTTTGGCCTTTATATTTAATCTTAGTCCCTTTTTTCACTGTGCTCCTTGACTTTCAGTACTAGAGATTGCAAAACATTTGCATTTTCAGCACTGTGCAATTGTTTGTCTATTTATTATACAGACATATATGGCTAGCCAATCTATGCATGACTCAGGCTGATTATCAATCAATAAAATAAGCATCATAATCAAAACAACATTTTGCACATAGTGCAAATAGCTACCTTATCAAAATAAGGTCACTCAGTACTCAAGCTAATGCTTGTGGAAAGAACCATAATCTTTAGTACCTTATGAAAGGCTAGCAACTTCAGTAGCATCCAAACTGCAGCGACCATGACATAGAAGTCACACTACCAGGTCCAAATAGATGGCTTTGCTTAATGAAAGAGTGAGTCTGCCCTCTCTACCCCCAATAAATAGAACTAATTGGAAACAAGTAGTTCTTCAATAACCCAATCTTATGCCATAAGGGCATTACTGGCGATGACCACCTTGAACTGCATCCAGATGGCCATTAGAACTTCTCAGTCAGTATAGTTTACAGAGAAGCTTTCTGTGGCTAAACCAAGCCACGCTGAACTCTACTGCATTCTGCATCAGCTGCAATCTTCAGGAACAGGCCTACATAGAGCTCACTGCAATACTCCAAATAGGAAATACAGGTTGTCCTCAACTTCAGCAGTTCATTTGGTGGCTGTGAATTTACAACGGCACTGAAAAAAGGGGCTTATGACCATTTCCCACATTTATGTCCATTTCAGCATCTCCATGGTCATGTAATCAAAAATCAGGCACTTGGCAATCAACTCATATTTATGACAGTGGCAGTGTCCTGGGGTCATGTCATTACCTTTTGGGACCTCCTGACAAGCAAAGTCAATGGGGAAGCCAGATTCACTTAACAACCATGTGACTAACTTAACAATTGCAGGAATTCATTTAACAACCATGGCAAGAGTGGTCGTAAAATGGGGCAAAATTTACTTAACAACTGTCTCACATAGCAAAATAAATTTGGGCTCAATTGTGTCGAGGACCATCTGTAATCAAAGCAGGAATGACTGTAAGCAAGACTTAGTAGCCTAGGGACAGGTAGAACTAATGCACAAGGTGGAGCTGAGTGAAGGCATACCTAATTACTATTGCCACCTGCTTCTGTCACTGTGTGGGTTGTATTTTTTCTGCTGCTTCTGCTACAAGGGATTCTACATGGCTGATATTTGTATTATCTTTATTTGCTGGGGAGGGGGCATTTACTCACTTCTTATACTATTTGGGATAATCCTTGAGCCATTTCTGGTTGCTGTCTATAATAACTTCAGAATTAACTTCTTCTTCACTTGCTCAAGTGTTGACATTCCCTTGCAGCACTAATCAAGATTAGATTTTGTTTGTTATAATTATTTTCCACTTTATCCCATAACCTTCTGCATACCTGTCAGCCAGACTATTCATTGATATTAATTTTAGCACCTTTTTTTTAGAAGAGTAGTAACCCAAGTTCAGAAATGGTTTGACTGCTGAGTATAGAGGAGAATTTCCACTTCCCCCAATGTACCAGTCTAGTCCAGGAACTTGTTGATCAAACCAAGCAACTAACAAGTGGGTAAATCCTGTATCCATCCATACTGTAATTATACTTGCCCAAGCCTGCCTTCCCTTACATTAGGGAGTTTGTTTTGTGAATGTTGGTGGATCCACCTATACTTTCCTTTAATTTGGCTTTCAATAGAACTATAACAGTGCCTACTGACAACCTCATTATTCTGCCATACTTTCCTGCTGGTTCAAGGAACAGAAGGCAACATTTAATTTAGCCATTAGGGGAAAAATCTGTTTATCGTATCCAGCTTTTAAAATCAATGGCATGGCTAGATCTTATATTTCTTTCTAGCTGTTCATTTCCAGCCTGGGTATGTGTGTTTTCACTCTCAGTTTTTTCCCCCAAAAAGACATTTAAGATTGTTTTTGGGATTTTGTTCAGACCACAACCTATCCCATGTTTTTGGTCTAAATTATCTCTTCATAATAAATGTGTTTTGCTTCTGCTAGTATCCATCTGTTACCATATTCTTCTACAGGAATACCTGTATTACAGCAATTCAAAAATTTCACAGTGTGCCTTTTCTCATTCCCAAAATGTTTCCCTTGACTGTCCTTCTGAGCCCCATCGGGGCACCTTTTGTCACCCAAAATAATTTTGAATATGATATGTCTTGTGAAGTTCCGTAAAACAAGAAAGGGTGACTGATGGATCTATTTCTAGTTCCAAGTCATAGAAGAACAACACTTATACATCTGTGGGTTTGAAATATATATTTATTCTTGCACTTCATGCCTCTTCTTTCTCCTCCTTCTCCTTATGACATACCAGAACTGCAAAGAAAAGACACTTCAGTCATCCACCCTCAACTGTCACCTCCACATCAGATGTGAAAGATCTTTAAGTACAGAATGAGTTCTTTTACTGTATCTAACAAATGTCTTCTATGGGCAACAAATCTGCAGACAAAATATAGTCATGGAAACTTCCTCAATGTGAGACATGTTAAATTCTAGCTCTCCTCTTTCACAGCTAGCTTTTTGCCATGCTAACTCATTATGGAATCCAACCCATTTGATTTAATATAGGAGACGCTAGGATGAAATATCATTTTAATCTCTGTTCAGATGATCAATTTATATTCTGTGGTAATCCTAATTTGAAAATTGCAAATAAATCTCATTTTCTTAAAGTCATCCTCAAGCAAAAGTATTAATACAGATTATCCAATATTATCTTAGATAATATTATTGATGATCATGTTTTAAAATAATCTGAGTTATCACAATACGAATTTGCATTGCCCCAAACTGTGATTCAGTTGAAATTGAAACATTTATTGTTTTCATAATTTGGGTCCAAATATATTACCAGCAGATCAAATATTGTATATCTTCAGTAAGTTTGAAATAAAAAGCTATGAATTTAAAGAACATCCTATTATATTAAAAGGGAGGTGGTGGCTCAGTGGGTTAGGACGCTGAGCTTGTCGATCAGATGGTCGGCAGTTTGGCGGGTCGAATCCCGAGTGCCGCGTAGCAGAGTGAGCGCCTGTTACTCGTCCCAGCTTCTGCCAACCTAGCAGTTCGAAAGCACGTAAAAATGCAAGTAGAAAAATAGGGACCACTACGGTGGGAAGGTAACAGCGTTCCGTGAGCCTTTGGCGTCTAGTCATGCTGGCCACATGACCACGGAGACGTCCTCAGACAAGCGCTGGCTCTTTGGCTTTGAAACGGAGATGAGCACCAGCCCCTAGAGTTAGAAATGACTAGCACACATGTGCAGGGGAACCTTTACCTTTACCTATTATATTAAATGATATTTATTCAACAAAAGAGTTCATATTGAGCTTATTGGACTGTTTGAAAGTAATTTTTAAAAGTTTGGCTTGCCAATTTCATTATGCTGAAAGTATAGAGGGACTTGTATTATAAAGGTTTCTCACATTGTTGCCCACTATTGCTCACTTTAAGTTAATATGAAACATGGTGTCACAAAATTCAGTAAGATTAGAAGATGTCAATATAGCAAAGATTTAGAAATTATTGCAATACAAATAACTATGTAATTGGGAAGCTAATACAGATAATATTATTAGAAAGTCAGTATGACTATAGAATTTCAGTCTTGTAGTGATGTATGTGCATTTTCCATTAATGAACTGGAAGGTTCTACCGTACTAGGACAGAACAGAATCTTCACATCTTTCTCCAGGAACTGGAAAGTGGTGAACAATTTGCAGAGAATATGTAGCCACTGAGAGTTTTATTTTCCATGATTTTGTTTGATTTGTGTATTTAAAATGTAAATATTCCATATTTGATAATAGATTCCACTGTTTAATTATGCATTGTATCTATTTTTACTGCCTTTCCATTATGTTTCATTGGATAACCAAGATTCTAATGTTATCTAAGAGGAGAAAAATGTTTTAAAAATTAGAATTTCTCCAAAGTAATGTATTCTTAATCTATGGTTTCAAGTCTCCCAACAATTCATTCATCACCATTGTAACTGAGTCAATCCAGCTTGCTGCTGGTTATCTTTCTTCCACCTTTCCCAACAATACAGCCTTTTCCAGAGAGCTGAGTGTTTGCAAAAGGTGTCTCAAAAATGTTCTTCCAGGAAATTGCTTTTAATTCCTAATCTTTTGGAAGCCTGCCTTTTGCACTTTTGCAGCACTATATTATTATTTGGAGATGTTGATATATGTATATGGTCACATTAGCAATGTGTAAGAAGTTATTACAATACTGAATGCACTATTTGAAATCTCTTTCTTAATTATTCCTAACATATTTACTCTGAAACCTCTGAATTATCAGTATTTTTACCAAACTCTACAAATCCCAGTTTATTTTTCCCACCCAATTATCACTAACTCAGACTTCTTCACACTATATGTGAAAGTAGGACTTTTTGGCTCAAGGCATTTATCTATATTGAACTGCTATTCTAATTTTTATATATTTAATTTCAAAATATTTGCCTTCTATTTTTATTACTTTTTCAGTGATTGGTATCATCTGAAGAGTTGGCAATTTCACCACTCACCACTCTGATTTCAGGAGAATGTAGATATGAAATTTAGAATCTTGCTGTTCAGATAACATGAACTCATATTATTCCATGGTATTTCATTAGTCCAAAATAAGTTTATTGCTTGTATCAAGTTCAGTCAAAATGTTTTCAGTGTACAGATATATTGGGAATGAAGATGAAAGTCTGGACACTTGTAGCAGAAATTAATTGAGATGAAGAGGTTGGTAGATTACAAGAAAGACTATAGAACAAAGAGGTTAAAAAGAATTTGTGGTTTAACTTTCACAGACAATTGTTGGTCCTGATGATTATAGGACTGTGATCAATAATGGAGGATCCCCAGGGAATAAATATCAATCCTTAACCCAATCCTTGGTGTCCTACTTTTTATCTGTTCCATTACAAGAACTGGCTATTTTCTTCACTTCATGTTGTTTAACTGATTATTGATTGATAAATTACAATACCTTATTCTACCGCTTCTAAATTGACCCAAATCCTTCCAATGAAGAACAGCTTTCCACATTAGCTTAGTTCTATGTCCAGACTTGCAATTATTTCTCTTCTAAATTCTGCCAGAGTAATTTACTTGAAGCCCAGCATACAAGCAAATGTACCTGAAAATAAATGCTTTTAAGTTCAGTAGGCTTTACTTCCTAGGAAGAGTATTTAGGCTTGCGATCTCAATGTTCTCGAAAGGCCAATTACTCCTGTTTAATAAATTATGGTTAGTGCTACAATATAATATTGAGCTTTAGCTTAATTTATTTTTCATTAAGAAATGATGCCAACAACTAAGGAAGGTAGTGAACGATAGCTAGAGGAAGGATTCAAAGCTATAGTTTAAAATATATGAAGAAAAACAGATTTTCAGTTAATGACACCAAAATTCTTAACTATAAGACATGATGACAGATTGATTGTCCTTCTCAGTGGTGTTATTAAAAAAAATCAGATTTTCTTTAAACATTTTTTAAAAATAGATGAACCCAGTATTGTTTTTACTAAAAAATATGTTTTGATATTGAGTGCCCTATCTTTAGAGAGAAGATTGGTTCTGACTGTTCCATGAATAACTTCTATATCTCCCTGATAATCAGTGGCTTTCTAAACAATAATTTCATAGGACCAGACCCAACAGCTCTGGGCGTAGTCTGTACACTATCTGGATTTCAGAATGAGAAAATAAATTTTAACACCAGAAAAAAAATAATTTTTAGAATGTTCCAATGAAAATCCAATTCTCCATAAATATTTTTTGTAAAAATCATATTATTGAAAACGATAAATAACGATGAAAATAAAACTGATGTTGGAATAATTTTGTTTTGTTTAATCATTTTCAGGGAGATTCACCATAACTAGGAAATAACAGTTGTAAGGCACAATATTCTTCATTTCAGAATTGTAGGACCAAATGAGAAGGTTCATTTCAAAACTGCCTGGAGACATTCAATGACAACAACAAAAATGTTTATTGTTAAATGTGAATGTGAAGCATTTACCCTGGAAAGTCATTTAATTATCATAAGAATAGAACCAGATTGAGATCAATTAGAAGATTCAATTAATATGCACACTTTTCTTATAAAATAAAAGGTGGGGAGAATCCTTAGTTGCCTTAAGAGCATGGGATGTTGATAGGGGAAATTAACCATAGTCTAAATAACCTCCTCCATAAAAAAATCATACTTACTTTGGCCTGTTGGACATTGCTCCAAACAAAGCCAATGAGGAAGAATGCTAGAAGCTGCAGGGCTCAATGGACTCTGTCTTGGATTAGACATGTGAGGAATGGCTATGATCTTCATCAGCCCTGAACAGCTAGAAAATAGATACCTGCAGGATGTTTTTGAAAAAAAAATTGTACTCTTGCAGCCTGCTATTAAGGGTTACCAAATTTCTCCTTCTGGACAATAGTATCAAAAGAAAACCTCTAAGGCAGAGGTCCCCAAACATTTGGGCACCAGAGACCGGTTATGTAGAGAGAGGGTTTTCCATGGAATGGAGGGGGTGTGATTTTGTGTGCTACCTGCATCCCGCACATGGGGCTTTGCTTGTTTGTGCGGCCCAGTTGCTAGCATGCCATGGCCCGTTACTGGTCCATGGATTAGGAGTTGGGGACCCCTGCTCTAAGGAACAAAAGACATACCATATTAATTATGTAATGTGCATATGAAGTTACTGGTTTTCTTTAAACTTTCAAGTAAGCATGAAAAGTGCAGAGATTTAAATGCCCATCGGATCATTTTATTTCCAGAATTTCTCCTTCCATCACACAGCGTTATTCCTCAAGGCGAGGTTAATGGGAATTCTTTCAGGCCTTAAGCCAAGAGAAAAATGAATTGGTATAATTTGCATTGTACTGATGGCTAAATTCTAATCTGCCTCAGCAACGTGCCTTACTGATACTACTGCTTTTTCAGCATTATGGCAGGGCACGTTAAGGGCAGTAACTTTTGATTCCCCTGGCTCTGCTCCTTCTCCCACCTAGAATCAGTTGGACCAGTTGTAGTCCAAATGAAATATACAGTTTTGCAACTTTTCTGCACTTTCTTAGATACCTAGTCATTGGAATTCAGTTCATTTTTCTTTGCTCCTGAATTCAATTAAATATATTTTTCTTTTTTAATTTTCCCTTTCATGTAGATTATAAAATGCACTAAAAAAATAATGGCACAGGCAGACATTTCATACACAATAAAGAGAGAGCAAAATGCATACTAATTATTATTAATATACAATAGTCAAGAAGCATTGACTAGGCATGAAAAAGGATGTCTCATACAGGAAAGTTTTGGTGCAGGGTATTAGCAGTATCACTTCATAGTATTATTTCAACCTTAGTTCTTGAAGTAAGAGCAGTAGGGTTGTTTTTAAGCCCAAAACATGTTGATAGGAAGAAGGAATTGGATATATTTCAAGAAAATTAACATAGAGAAAAACTGATTCTGCAAGAGAAACCATGTCTCATTTTTTGAGACAGATGTTGAAGAATATGTCTGTGCATGTGCAGGCATATGTGTACTGAAAGCTGTGTATTATTTAAAAAAACTAAAAACAAAAAAAAACTCAGATTGGCAAATGTTGTGTCACTTAAAAAAATTACAGACAATTAGTATGTCAAGTAAAGTGCAAAATACTTTACAACATGCTGAATCATTGCAACCCTGCTGATATAATATGAAGTTTTGTTACAATTGTTGTTGTTGTTTAGTCACTAAGTTGTGTCTTACTCTTCATAACCCCATAGACCATAGCACACCAAGCTTTCCTGTCCTTTCCTGTCTCCCAGAATTTGCCCAAATTCATGTTTATTGAGTCGATGAGACTACCTAATTACGTAATCCACTGACATTCCTCTCCTTTTGCCTTCAATCTTTCCCAACATTGGTGTTTTCCAGTGAGTCGTCTCTTCTCATTAGGTGGCCAAAGTATTTGACCTTCAGCTTCAATATCTGTCCTTCCAAAAGAACAGTCAGGGTTGATTCCCTCCTACTCTATTTTACAGTCCTCATAACATTTCATAGCATTATCATCTGGGATAATTTAAAGTATATTAAAAGCCGGTGCCATTCATGTGGCTAGAGCTTTACACAATACCAATAATTGAATTTTTAATTAAAGTAAATTTGAAATATTAAAATTTACTCCAACTTTTATTTACAAATCTATGCAGATTAATATTACACCTTTAGTACAGGGAGAATAAATCAGTACTCTAATCATGACAATACCAAGTATTTATTTCTTTGGACAACTTCACACTCCAGAATCTATAAGGTGTTTTTTTTTTCAAAATTATACTTAAATTCATAACCTGGTAGTTTACATTTACATAATGAATGCTCAATTTTAAATTGAAAAATTGAAAAAAAATTCTTCCTTTTCTAACGTGCTAATTTTCAAATTTCTTTATCAGCTCTGTTCACCTGCTTGTACTTCCACCTTGCACAAGCACAAAATTTTAGGTGAATTTGAGATAGAAACACATGGGTTTATCTAAAGTTTAGAAGTAAAATAACAATACAGTATATAGATTTTATTTTGATCACCCAAAAAGGGTACAATATAAGGCTTAAGTCATTTTAGAAGCTAAGGAGCCTGCTAAGGACCTCAAGGCAAATGTATTATTTCACAGTCAGTCAGTCTACCAATGATGGAATTCAACAAGCTTAGGTTGTTTTATGAATTATAGGCATGTACTCTTAATTGCTCAGAGGGGAAAAAACATTAGCTGAGCAGATGTTTGATAGGACTACAAAATAAGAGAGAAAATATTTTTACCACATAAATCTTCTGGAGATTCCTGCCCTCCTTACCAGGAGCTGGATTAATTTTGAGAACTTGAATGCTAATTCTATGCCTTACTCAGGATGCAAGAGCCTTATTCAAGTTCTGCCTCAGCAGCTGTATTTCTAAGAACACTGCCATCTTTTAAAGATTTTGTCAGGATCCTCCCACCTCGCACCTCCATACGTTGGAAAAACTGCAACATGTGATTTAAGAAGAAAACAATATCATTAAGCTATGACAGCAGAGAATATGGGAGGAGATACAAAGGATGTACAGGAGGATGGTTTCCCTAGTGATGTTAATCAACTCCCATATAAAATAGGTTTTTTTTTACTATGGTAGTTACACAGTCAACCAGATAATTAGACTGTATTTAGCCATTTTAGCTTTCTTCTGAGTTCTTCCCAAGGATCTGGGATTGGCAGATGTGGATGTTTGATGGAGGTAAACGTCACAGGATGTAAGAAGTACCAAGAAAAGCTGCCTTTTGCAATTGACTAATGGTGGTTTTCAAGAGATGCTCCTGTTGTTTGGGGATTGCACCCAAGGAGCCTATCACTATTGGTACCACTTTTCCTTTCTTTTGTCACCATTGTTCCACTTTTATTTGCTTCTGTATTTTTATTTTAATAAAATCGATGAAATCACACCAAAGATGCTTGAAAACACTGCTGCCATCCAAAGTAAAGGGTATTTTTAAATAGGAGTGTCCGCTTTCCCTCCACAAAGATTGGCACCACAGTTTAATAATCTATTAGTGTCCATTGGAACTGAGTGGCTTATCAATTCAAAAGGATAAATAAAACGCCTCAAAGGCTACCTGAGGTGTTGATATCTACTCTTATTTAATCATGAGAAAGGCATCCACCACCTAGGAGAAATGCTGAAACTAGGCAGTACTCTTTTTAAAAATAATATCTATTAAGCCAATCATGCAGGTGCCTATATCCATCATAAAACTGATATAAAGTGTTCCAAAACAGAGGCTAGTTTATAACAGAGGTTTGGCATTCCTCCCACACTGGGGGTCCTATTCCTCTGTTGTCATATTCCTCCATGGATAGTCAAAGCAATTTACTTTTGGTAAGCTGTGGTGCACTACAAATTGCAAAACTTCTATTTTGTAATTTATAACACCAGAGCTGCAGGTTAAGGGGATAGGTCATCTCCTTTGTGGGAATGTTTTCTGTATGTAGCCTGAACTTAAAACTCTCCAGCAGATTTGACTGTCACCTTTCCACCAGAACCAATCTCAGTCCTTTCAATTGTTTCTAGTCAATTTATAATTCTTGTTGGGGGAAAAATAATCATCCATTATGCACCAGTTTTCTTGCACAGTATCTGAACTCAAACAACCCATTGGCTTTCCCTACCCACCCCAAGAAGCCGATTTTTTTATAAAATGACTAGGCAAATGCACAAAACATTGGGGGAAGAAAGCTTCTAGCTTTGGGAGTGGGGTCCTGCACTGAGAAAGAAAACATTTTTGTTTCTTTAACTACTGTGATAGCTCAGGGGGCAGAGATTGAATTATTATTTTTGAATTTCCTTATTATCTAGTGAAAAAAGAGCATTGATTAGTTAAGTGTATTCACTGCCTACCATCAACAAGTTTGGCAGGAATAAAGATGTCCAATTTAAAAACCCTGAAGATGCCCAGAGATTTTTCAGACATTCTGTCATTTTGCACATGATACCTGCTGGTGTGTGTGTAAATATATATATTTGTGTGTGTAAATATATAGGTAAAGGTAAAGGTTCCCCTGCACATGCATGCTAGTCGTTTCTGACTCTAGGGGCCGGTGCTCATCTCCGTTTCAAAGCTGAAGAGCCAGCGCTTGTCCGAGGACGTCTCCGTGGTCATGTGGCCGGCATGACTAGATGCCAAAGGTGCACGGAACGCTGTTACCTTCCCACCGTAGTGGTCCCTATTTTTCTACTTGCATTTTTACGTGCTTTCGAACTGCTAGGTTGGCAGAAGCTGGGACGAGTAACAGGCGCTCACTCTGTTACGCGGCACTCGGGATTCGACCCGCCAAACTGCTGACCTTCTGATCGACAAGCTCAGCGTCCTAACCCACTGAGCCACCGCATCCCTTACGTGTAAATATATATATATATATATATATGCGTAAATATGAGCTGTCACTGCTGTGACTACTGCCTGTGGATGGCCTTGGGTTAGGCTGAAACAGGAAATAAGATTTGTCCCATGTTTGGGGTCTAGCAAGGTATTCTAAATACTTAACAAACACTTAACATATATACATATGCACATACAGTACATATACATATACATATACATATACATATACATACATACATACATACATACATACATACATATATATATATATACATACATACATATATATATATATATATATATATATATATATATATATATATATAGAGAGAGAGAGAGAGAGAGAGAGAGAGAGAGAGAGAGAGATAAGGGCACAGAAATGTCTGAGTTTAACTGTAAGGTGGTCAAGTAAGGCTGATGATGTTTTGCCATTTTTGAGCTTTTTATGAAAATACAGGTAGATCATAAGTGGAAGCGTGAGTAAAATGGTCCAACATATCATCACAGTCCACAAGGTCAGTAGTGTCATGTTGGCTGCATTGAGGGTGAGATTTAGGATCCCTTCAACAGAATTAGACAGATTTGAAAACACAGTAGAAATTGATTCCTGCATTGTCAAGAAAATATATTTTGCCTTTAAAAATGAGGATTCCCAAAGTTCTATTAAATCCAGAGTCTAACATCCCCTACTGTATTTTTCCTAGACAGTGCAACTGGCACTCCAAAGTTTTATAGTGTTTCCTTTAGGTTCCAGATCTTTGGGTTTGTTTTTTAACTTAAACTAAAGTTTCTGTTATTTCTTTTCACACATACAGACTGTTGTACCCCACCCAGGGTTGTTTTGTGTGAGATGGGCAGCCATGTAAATGTGAGCCATAAATAAACAAATTAAATCAAGATTTGTTATGTTAACCTTAACTGAGCACGGGAATATGAGTATTTTCCTTCAGACAATTTCCTGGTATCCGGTCCAGCCTTGGCCAATCTGATGCCTTTCAAATGCCACTGAACTTTCAGTAATCCCTACTGACTGCAGGAGAATGGAGACATGGTACTCTTTATCACATAGCCAGTAATTTCCTTGACACTTGGCAATTATTAAGGTGCTGCCATCTCCTGTTAAAGCTGCCAAACTTACAAGAATATATAAACACATTGACTTGCTTAAAAGGGGTCTCTGTTGTTTATAAATCAACCTCTAATTTTCCAGTTATTTAATACCGTATCTAGAATAAATGTGGCAGTCATTCATAGCTGTAAGAGGCACAGACAGGATTTCCCTTTAGAAAAAAATATATTACTGATATCCTAAGATATCAGTCTAAGGCCTTTCCCACTGCTGAGCTGAAATGTAGATCCACACATGCTTGAGCTGGCAGATGACAATACAATATTCATCTTGCTACCCTTATAGCTAACTATGGGGGAGGGGGAAGATGCTTTAATACCAGTACAGATTAGGATAATTTAACCCTGTCTCATGGAAGACAACATCATGCAGCATGGAATAAAAAAAAACTTTTCCAGGGTAAGTGGGAGCCATGGTTAGATACAAACTGGCAAAAGAATCTTAGCTGGACAGTATTTCAGTATTATGCACCATTTGCTAGGAGTTTCTGGGAGTTATAGTTCTGTAAGACCTGAGGAATATCAAGGAAGGAACTCTCTAACTGAGGCAGAAGGATTACCAATTCAATATTGTTTTGATTCCTGTGAACTTTATGTATAGAAAAATTGAGCTTACAAAATACCAGCCTGAAGCTCACAGGGTTCTTAGAGTTTAAAACAGCACCATCTTTCTGTTCTTTATAAATAATGTTGCAATTTCTTTATCAGATATGTTTATATCCTGCTTTTCATCTGAGAAGTTCAAGGTCATGAACAAGTTTCCCATCCTTTTATCTTCACAATAGTTTTGTGATGTTGATTAATTAAGGTTACCTAGTAGCCTTTGTGGCTCAGCAAAGATTGTGATACAGGTCTTGCTAATTTTAATCCACCTCTGTAATAAATATAGAAGATCCTTTTTTTAAAAAAATCTCCATTTCTTGTATGACTATCAGAGCCAATACTTTCACTACTGGTTTTTTTTGTACTCGTGTTTGAATGGAGACATTATATGTCTGTCTCTTTAAGATGCATCCATTGAATTAAGATGACAATACTTGACTTTTGTTTAAATTGTAGTAAGTAGACTGCACACACCCTAAGATGTAAGCATCTTTATTTTCTCTTTCTAACCTTCATTATTTGGGGGCTTTACTGTCTAAACGAATCAGCCAACAAGAGAAAACTGGAAGGAAAGCAAGTGTTGTGTGAGAACACTGAAATGTCAATTCACCTCTAATATATATATATTGCAATTTGTACCTACTTTTCACAGAGTGGCTATTTTCAGATATATTTGTTAAAAGAATCTGCCTATCAGAAATTTTCCTGAAGATCTTAGTCCACTTACCAAGTTCCACCCACATTGCATCCCCAGCATCTTGACTGTGACACATTTCCTACTGGAAGGTAAATCAGAATAGCTTTTGTTCAAAATAATCTCAGCATAAGTTTTCCATCTCATCTGTGACAGAGGTTCTCTTTTCCATAAATCAAATTTACCCTTCTTTGAATACTGAAATTTGAATATATCTGAAGATTCTTAATCATCCAGGTCATTGTTGTCCCACTGATGCTTCTTCCAAAAGGCAACTAGACTTTCTTGGTTTTTTTCTTTAAAAACAGTTTGCTTCTCATCCGGTTTGCTTCTTAGGTTCTAACTATCTATTGAGGAAATGAAATTTAAACCTTTGTTTAGCATTTGCCATTTAGCCTACCCAGTGTACAGATAAATAAGAAACACACAACATACTTACTAAATCTCTTCAATGTTTCAGACTGTGATAGTAAAAGCTGGTTCACAGCATATAGAGACTTTCACATAAACCTTTTGCCAATTTCTTAAATCGGTTATAATATTTTCCCAGAATCGTGAGTTTTTTGGAGTCTGAAAGAAGAAAGAAAAATAATTATGATGATCTGCAGGATGGAAATTAAATCTTTGGGGGGGGGGGGAAATCAGGAATTTGAGTAGGGCTGGTTTTGAGAAAGAAAGTTGGTGAAGATATAGCAATAATTTCCAGATATCCAAAGGGGGTGAACTGAAAGAAGTAGGTCCTATTCAGTATCATCCCGAAATTCAGAGTCTTTAGTTATAGAAAGGCAAATTCCAATTGAATATGATGGCCGAAAATCTTCCTAGTAAGAAGAGCTCTTCAGCAGAAGAAAACATGCCCTCACAAAGCAGTTGACTGCCTTTGCAAAGCCACTTCATAAGATTAGGATTTAATCATTTTCTGGGACTCTGTAAACCAGTAATCCTTTCAAATACTGGTTAGTTTCTAAATTAAGGGCTTCCTAGCACTCCGTGTTTAAGTTATGATCCATTCACTCAGCTATAAATGCCAAATTGTTGTGATGTATGGTGCTGCACAGACATGGAGTGGTGAGAAACCTGGTCTGAAGGCTCTTATTTCACAGAAGTTCTGCCTCTGAGAATTCTGTCTCAATTTCTACAAAAAGTTACAAAAGCAATCTGAACACTGGCTCTATCTGGAGATAAGATATATTAAATGGTGATGTTTATCACTCAAATCATAACCAAATTCAGGATCTGAAAAACTAAACTAAAACTAAAATCAAAGTAACTGAAATTAGAAGAAGATATGCATACAGGTAGTCCTTGGCTTACAATCATTTGTTTAGTGACCATCTGAAGTTATAACAGAACTGAAAAAAGTGACATTACCATTTTTCAGACTTATGGTTGTTGCAGCATCCCCGTGGCCAAGTGATCAAAATTCAGAAACTGGCTTATATTTATGATGGTTGTGCAATATGCTGGGGTCATGTGAATCACCTTTTGCTACCTTTTAACAAGCAAAGTTAACTGGGAACTCGGATTCACTTAGCAACCATGTTACTAACTTAACAAGTGCAGTGATTAACTTAACAACTATGACAAGAAAGGTCATAAAATGGGGTAAAACTCACTTAACAACTATCTTACTTAGCAACAGAAATTTGGGGTTCAGTTGTGATTGTAAGACAAGAACTACCTATAAATTCCTTAAGATTGATATAGCAGGATTATGGAGAAGACCAAATTATCAGATAATCACAAGAGTCCTAAAAGACATAACTTTCTGCTCCAAGAGTGTGAGGCCCCTTTAAAAATAAACAATCACTAGCTATTTATAGATTATATTAAGCAAAACATAAATAAAAATAAACTTAGTCCCAGAGCAATTTTTTCTACTTTGTTTAGCATTCAGCAAATCTTATATTTACTGTATACAGGTCTCTTCAAATAATAATTTCCAAACTAGAAGAATGGTTCAGATTTGAATGAACGAGCTGATCTGTAATACCTTATTAAAGTAGGCAATCCTCAAGGTGTATTTTGAGAATTTTGCTGAACACTATAAAAGATCTTACAAGTATAACATCTTGAAGAGTTCTTTAATACTTGCCTTGTCATAGACTATTGCCTATGGATTATCTGGCAATTATTTTGGGAAGCTGGAGAAAAAGTACTAGATTAAAATGATATTTTTAAAAGAAAAATTCCAATTCTAAGCAGTGTGACTCATCATGTTAGATTTGATCATGATGTTACACGTTTAGTGTGACAGTTACAGCATTGACATGATCATTAATGCCATTCCTAGATAGTGTGTGGACTAATGTAGAACCTGTACCTCATGACTATGACTATGACACCCATGGACCAACCATAAAAACACTTGATATGAGGCACACTGCAAATCTTGGCATTCTTCACACCTTCCCTGTTCCAGCCTCAAGACAATCTGTAATTGTTTGAAAGTCCCAACCCATCCCATTCATGTCAGAGGTACCACTTAAGATGCTTCTAGGTTGAAAGAATTAGCTGGTAATATCACCATTGCCTGGGGGTGGGTGGGAAGCCCAGAGGGAGGGACTTTTTTCACGTCCCCATAAAGGAGCTGGAGCAAAGAAGGGAACTTGCCATGCAGCAGTATTTGGGTCTCAAACATTGGCTTGCTAACCTCCATCCTAACCACATGAGCCTCCTTGTTTGAAGGTGTATCTTAATAAAACCTTCTTCTCAATGTCCGACTTCTGTTGGGACTGGCTAAGCCTGAATCTTCCATTATAAAATGGAACCAGTCTTCTTATATTGCAAAAAGGTGTCATGGATGGAGGCAGAGGTGGAGGCAGAGATGTAGCCCTTGGGAGGTTGTGATTTCCAGAGCTCCAATTGGCCCATTTCAGGATTGCCCTCTCCCATCCAGCCATGAGGCACTGTGCTTCTATGACCATTTCTGCTTTACCTTCTGAAGAAATTCCTGGTAACCAACACTTTTGTTTTCTCAGGAAAAATTCTATTTGAGCAAAGTAAGGAAAAAAAACATGCATCTTGTTGTACTTCTGATCTTTTTGTCTGCATTCTTCTTACCTTCTCTCCTTGAACAATGTTGCTGCTGTTGCTTTTCTAAGCAGCTGCTCCACTCCACAAAGACAGCACTATCAATAGCTATAGTATAGCGACTACTATCCCAGGGGCCAGAAAAGCAGGCAACTGTGGCTACAAGCAGGAAAGCATATTGCCAGGGATATGGCCAGCAGTTAATTGGAATCAGCCAGTCAGCTTGGATCATCAGTTGTTTATCTTGAACAATAGTACATGCTTTCAAAAAGAAGCACACAGAAAGAGATGGTGCAATTTTATATGAAGAGTATGATTCTTGTAAATAAAAAGTTTGAAAGTGTTGTGCTTCAGCTAGCGTCAAGAAGAAACCACACAAATTGCTAAGCTCATCTGGCTTGACAGCTGCCTTATTTTGAAAGCACCGTTTTTTTAAAGTGTGCCTCAAATTCTGTACATACAATTGAAGTTGAAAATCCAGTGGCACCTGTCATCACCAAGTCACCTGGGCAGCAAACTCCTGCTTGTGCTCATGTATTGTTCTTCTTTGACATAACTACAAGCTGAAATGTTTGCCCCAATTAGGGACTTAGAGACCAGGTCAGTTGTCTGCAGGATATATTCCCTAGATATTTCTGACCTCAGAATTCCTGAAATGTGTTACTTTAGACCAGACATGTCAAACACAAGGCCCGGGGGCCGGATCCGGCCCGCGAAGTGGTTTCATGTGGCCCGCGAAGCCATCCTGGAAACAGTGAGGGAACGGCCCCCACTGCCTTGGCCCTGACCCAGAGACCCTCCTTCTGCCAGAGACCCTCAGATCTGTCCCACTCCTGCCCAGGCCCCCATAGGCACCCTTGATGTGAACGATGTAGAGCTGGCCACGCCCACCCAGTAGGCCATAGGCACTCTAGCCACACCCACCCAGTAGGCCACGCCCACCCTGGCCATACCCACCCGTCCCCTTGAGGGCAACCGCAATGCTGATGCAGACCTCAACGAAATTGAGTTTGACACCCCTGCTTTAGACAATTGTGATTAGTTGAGACTGTACTTGAGAAATTCTCCCTTACTATCAGATTGTTTGGCCCTTAACTACTTGAGGTTACTTTTACACTACTAACGTTGTGAGATTGAATACAATTATTATCATGGCTTGTATAACAAAGACCATTCTCCTTTTGCTACTCTCAAGTCTAGCCTACAAGTAGAAGCAGCTTATGTTTCTGCCCCTTGGTCTCAGTTTTTACCTCTTATTCTATTTCAGCCTTCCCAATCTTGGCCATGCTGGTTAAGAATCCTAAGAATAACTATACTAACACAACTAGAAAATGCCAAAGGGGAAAGGTTTCATGAAGAAGTGAGAATAAGCAAAAAGATTCAGATCTTTTAATATACAGCACCAAGATGGTACAACAAACTGCACTGGGTTATTTTTTTATTTATAAACAGTTATAAAGATAGCATAAAGAAATATTTATTATATTTGCTTATTGCTGAATCTGCCAGGGATTTCCTGTGGTTTATAGAACTAACAATTAGGAGTAATATGATTAAAATTTCCATGGAAAAAAGCAATTAAAAATTAAGATCATTCTTAGTCATAATGTTAATGGGCAAACAAAAATATAAATTGATAATAGCAGTAGAATAAATTGTGATAAATTAATTACTAAATGCCCTCTGGAAGAATTTTGTTTTTGTCATCTTTCAGGATGCTATTAACAAAGGGGAAGCCTGATTG
This sequence comes from Vipera ursinii, assembly GCF_947247035.1. NCBI lineage: Eukaryota > Metazoa > Chordata > Lepidosauria > Squamata > Viperidae > Vipera > Vipera ursinii. The sequence continues at coordinate 48,929,859 of NC_139518.1, read as the reverse complement.
CTGAGGGGAAACTATTCCAAAGAGCAGGTCCATAACTCCAGAACGGTGCCTCCTGATTTCAGCTCCCTTCATTTAACAGGTGAGAATGGACAATCCTACAGTACAGATCAATTCTGGTTGGAAAAGGCAGTCTTGAAACTTCCTAGAACCAAAATATAAGGGCCATTGCATTTTGCCTTGATTAGCTTCTGAGGTTGTTTTCAAAGACCACACTGCAGTAGTCCAGTAGCGATGAGGGTATAAGTCCCATATTAATCAGCTCTTTCAGAATTTGTATATTTTGTTTTATAAAGAAGAACAATTAATCTACATATTACAACATCCAGCTGGCATCTGGTAAGCATACCCTACAGATTTAGTCTAAGACTTTCCGTCTATTCTGCACGATTATTCATTGCCAAAGCCTTGTTGCTATTGATTGTCTATTTGAAAAAGGAAACTGCTGGTTAACAAAAAAAGCTAGTGATAGGAAATCACTATGCATAATGAGAAAGGAAATAGATTCTTATTTAATTCATTCCTGAAGTGGAGAAACACCTGGTCCTCTATGAGAGTGTGTTAGTTTCCTTGTCGTAGCTATTGCAGAACTAACGTATCCCTAACCAAAGGAAATTATCTTCCAACAGCAGTTTAAGGTAAGGTAAGATTTTAAAATGAGACAGAATGTCACATGAAAAATATTCTTGCAACATCAACATTTCTTGAAAGATTCTATATAGGATGAATGGTTCAATTTCAAAATTCTCTTCTGGTATTTGTTCCTTGCCAGTAATTGATTATGAGCCATCAGCTTAACTCTTAGCAGATAAGATGGACAGACAGACAGACAGACAGATGATAGGATATGCTGGATTTAGGGGACTAGTCCATACTATAGGCAGACATACCTAACCAGGGTAAAATAGCCAATTATAGTTGCAGATAGTCTTTGACTTATAACTGGTCACTTAGTGACCATTTGAAGTCATGATGGACCCTGTCCCCAAAAGGTATATTCAACTAGGTTCCAAAGTTGTGACAGATGGTACCCCTTCCTGCAGTTACATGACATTTTTGGCACTCAGCAACCAGATTGCATTTATGGCTATTTGCTATGTTCTGCAGTCACATAACTATTATTCGTGTCAGTTTGACTGAAAACCAGAATTAACTTACAGTTTTCTGCAGAAACACTTCGTAGTGAACAATGGTTTGCTTAACAACTGGTGCAAAAAAGGTCATAAAATCAGGTCTAGCCATGTGATGATCCACTTTAAAACCATCACAACTTACAATTGTATTAGCCTTGTAATTTGAGAACTACCAGTACAAGCAGTACATTATTCCAATGAAAACTGCCTTTCTTGGGTGTCAGAGAAAGAAATTAGAGCATTTTTTCATGAATAGTAGATATTTAATAGTAGATGATAATTGTTGAAAATGTTATGGAAATATATACAAACTGCCACCTATAACAAAGAAGCAGTAGTAAGAGGCATAAAACCCATATCTGCCATTCAGACATGTCAGGGTGGGGATGTTAAAAATAACCACCATCTTGACTTTCTTGAGTCCTGAGAATGCTGCCATTGTCATCTGTTTTTCTAGTATTATGTTTTCCACCCTTTTTCTCAGATAATGTCTCTGGACTGTCATAAGATTAAAAATTTTAATTACGTGTTTCAGGGGGAAAGCAATGAGAAGGAGGCAAAGATTTGTATGTTCCTAACCCGCTACTTGCCTACACAGAATCATTCATATCCAGGTCAATCAACAGTATTATTACCATAATTTGTGTGTAACATTCTTCTCTTCCCCAGTTCTCTCTATTTCAGGCTCCTATTTTCAGTAAGAAATTGAGGGAACTGAAGCTGAGCATCTTCAGTATGATTTTACTATATTTGTTTGGATGCATGCGCCTATGTTGGCTAGGAATTCCTATTATAATCCCAGCACACCTGAATGGCATCCAATTAAGGTAGATTGGTATACAATATTAAGCAATAGAAGAAGGGGACGACAGAGAATGAGGTGGCTGGATGGAGTCACTGAAGCAGTAGGTGTGAGCTTAAATGGACTCCAGAGGATGGTAGAGGACAGGAAGGCCTGGAGGAACACTGTCCATAGGGTCACGATGGGTCGGACACGACTCCGCAGCTAACAACAACAACATTAAGTTTCATTCTGAGAGAGAAGGAAAGGTCTTTGAAACAGCGTTTGAGGCATCATTGCAACTGTTACAGGATTTTTAAAAACCTGTGGCCTCCAAGTGGATTTATGATCTATTTTGTGATGAGTATAGCTGTGTTCTTTTACTTGCCTTGACCTTAGCTCACCCTTATGAATCAATATCTACCAAATATCCTGCTGACCCCGTTGCAGGTCAAGTTGATAGAGTTATGAGACACTGCATCTGATTCCTGATGTCTGCCATCTCTGCTAGGTTCCTTGGTTCTTTTAATTTTCTGCTATCAGTTATTTGTTATTTTTGCATATCATATTAAATGTTGCAGACTTTTGTTCTTTATTTATTCTATTTTCTGTGTTCTTTTTGATGTATTTTGATTTAGGATTTGTAATATTTTTTTTGTGCTTTGTACTTTTTGGTTGGCAACCCACAAGCCTCATGGTACACAGAATTTGTGATCTAGGCCCATAGACCTTTGGACTGAGGACTCACACACATGTTCTGAATGAGCTTAGTTGCCAATGCTGACATTCCTTCCTTACAAACTACTTCCATGCATCTATTGGACCCAGGCCTTAATTTTATCTGAATTGTATGAAAACATGCAAGATATGTTGTTTTTTACTCTGGTATTTTTTGTATTTTATTCATTCTTTTTTCTTCTTTATTCATCCTTGCTATTACATATACCCATGATTCTGTGTGTATCTTTTCTGGGAAATGTTAAACCTTGACAGTTAAACCTTGTAGGGAATGCTTTAACTGACAGGCTGTGTTCATCAGAAAGAGCAATAACTTTATGTGCATGTTTGGTGCTAATTATAACTATTACTATTCTTACACAGATCATCATCATTATCATACAATAATCATATGAAACATAGATATGAAGGATGCAACTCAGAAATACCCTTATCAGTACATGTTCTAGGGACCTGTAGTCTTGGACGGACTATTATGGAGTTTATGCTGTAAGCACCCCTTGGAGACTCAATTTGATTTCAATTTTTTTATTCCTAGGATTTTGGTGCCTTGCTACTCATATTCATAGCTCACTAAAGCCAACATGCCTTGCTATTGTGTGGATGAATTTTGTTAGGCACATCAAGTTTCTGGCCAAGTCTCCAGTTGATAGGCAGTTTTGGGGAAAAAATGTTTAAATTAATTCCAGCAGGATATATGATGCCCTTGTGGCAACTATTACTGTTCCCAAGTTGCCCATGAATTGCCTGAAGGGCAATGCCATCTTAACATTTCTGCAGGGAAAGCTGAGCAAGGAAAGCTTCAGTACATTTCTTAAAATAATGAGAACAAAATTGGGAGGGGGGATAAAATACATGTGAAAAACTCACCTGGTTTCTGGTTCATTGTGTATGCTTCAAATGTCAACAAAAATACATTGTGTGCTTACAGGAAAGGCACCTCCACCCCCATCCCAATGCCTTATTAATTGACTAAATCAATACCAGAACTGTATATGGAGAAATTCAATATGTGTCAACTCCTGGCATGAATCCACACCAAAGAAAGATTTGACTAGCCTCTCTATGCCTTCTGAAGCATAATCAAGGACCTGCAACAAAAGACTTTGCCATCCTTTTTCTTAATCTCTGTCTGTTCCTGTAAAAGCAGAAAATACACAAGCCTTAAGCCGGGTAGGCCAGAAACAAATTTACTGTAGAGAAGACTAACAGGCAAAACCAGAAATCCTCCTGCAACAATGCATAAGCTATAGCCCTATGCTCATTTCCTTGGGAGTAAGGCTTTTGGAACTCATTTTTGACACTGGAATAAAACTCCTCTCTTTTACAGCTAGTTCAGAAATTTCTTTTCCACATTTTTCCAATACTTCCAATGGAAAGTAGGGGAATAAAGACAGCCAATTTTGATTACAGCGTTACAGTTTCAAATGGAAGTGTCTCCTTTTTAGCATAAGGGACTACCATTTGCAACTGTGGAGCACAGGTGGCCCTCAGTATTTACAGGGATCCCATTCTTGTATAGTATTGTTGGTAAGAAAAACTCATACAATAAGATCTTGAGTTTGTGGGAACTGAGGGATTAGGGTCCCTCCAACTAACTCATGGTATTTGTGCTTGAGGGGGAGATGCAATTTGTGAGAACTGTGCTTGGAAGCTTCAGAGGAAAGAGTAGACCTAATGGCTGGTTTCATCCCAAGAAGAGGGAGGTAGCGTGAAGAAGGAGTTCCTGACAATAGGAAGATAAAGTCAGCAGAGCTGCAGCAATTCAAACCGGGATCAATTTCTGCACTTAATGCCATAAGACATATGAGTGTTCCAAGATATATATCACAAAGACAGCATTGCAGATACTATAATGTGGGTCCTTTTACCCAGCTAATATTATTGAATAACAGTTTACTCCACTCAAGCACTTATCTGAATTATTACCTCTAATGCCGCTGCTGTTTTTGAAGCTCCACCAGGGTTGAAGATTTTGGAAGAATTAGTTAAGGCAATATACTTATTTTTTTTACAGGAGATCATGAAACTGATATTAATACTTCATGTGACTTTGAGAATAATGAGCTTATTTTGGGGAGAAATTTATAATTGTAATTAAAGCAATCTACAATAAGCAAATAGCCAAAATAATGATTAATGGAGATATGACTGAAAAGATTAATATTATGAAGGGAACAAGGCAGGGATGCCCTTTATCCCCATTATTATTTGTATTGACACTAGAGATACTAAACAGAACTATAAGACAGAATAAGGATATAAAAGGTATGCAAGTTAAGAGAGAAGAATATAAGCTACAAGCTTTCGCAGATGATCTAGTATTTATCTTGGAGGAGCCACTAGAGACAGAACCTGTATTAATAGAACAAATAGAAAAATATGGTGAGGTAGCAGGTTTGAAGATTAATAAAGATAAAACAAAAATGTTAGTGAAAAATATTACTGAAAAACAAAAAAAAGAATTGATGGGAAAGTTAGAGATACAGACTGTAAAGAAGGTAAAATATCTGGGGATTTATCTGACAGCAAGACGTATAACAATTAAAGAAGATTATTATAAGTTGAAAAGACAAATCAAAGTAGATTTGGATAAATGGAAAAAGGTACAACTATCATTAATGGGTAGGACTGCAATAATCAAAATGAATATATTACCATGATTGTTGTTTTTGTTTTCAACAATACCAATAAGATTGGAAAAGAAATATTTTGAGGGGCTAAATAAAATAATTTCGAAATATATTTGGCAGGGGGAAAAGGCAAGGATTAATTTAAAAATGTTACAGGATGCAAGACTCAGAGGTGGGTTTAGCTTACCTAATTGGAAATTATATTACCAGGCTGCAGCAATGTCATGGAAGAGAGAATGGATTTTACTGAGGAATACTAGATTATTGACATTAGAGGGACATGACTTACAGTTGGGATGGCATGCATTCATATGGTATGGGAAAAATAGAATACACAGCTATTTCCAGAGACATCATATCAGGAATTCTTTATTGATGGTTTGGGAGAAAATAAAGAGGAAGCATTACTTGAGGATTCCATATTGGCTCTCAACTATGGAAGCGTTAATATACCCCAATATGTTTAACATGGGAAACATTATAAGATATAAAGACCTACTAACAGACATGGGGAAGCTGAAAACCAAACAACAATTAGAGGAACAAGGAATAAAGATGGATTGGTACATGAGAACGCAAATACAATCTAGATATGAAAAAGATGTGAAAATAGATGGTTTTAATTTGGGGAGAACAGAGTTAAATAAAATACTTACGGGAACTGAAGAAAAATGGATTAAAAATGTATAGCTACTTACTATATAGGGAATTAGAGGAGGAGCAAGTTAAGGAGTCAATGATAAAATGGTCAAGAAATTTTTGATATATGATTGAACTAGATAGATGGCAGCAATTATGGGAAAGAAACTACAAACTGATAATGGCGACAGCGTATAAAGAAAATATGTACAAGATGTTCTACAGATGGCATATGTCTACAGAAAGACTAGCTAAAATGTTTAAGGACAGATCTATGAAATGTTGGAAATGCCATCAAATACCAGGCTCTTTCTATCATATGTGCAGAAGCTAAAACTTATTGGAATATAATCAGATCATGGATAGAAAAGATGATACAACAACATATAGAACTAAGACCAGAAATATTCCTGTTGGGTATTTTACCAGAGAAATATAGTAAAGAGAACACATATTTGATTATTCATATAACCACTGCAGCTAGGATTGTGTTTGCACAAAACTGGAAGGCACTGAAAGCTCCTCCAGAAGAAGAGGTGATCAGGAAAATAATGGAATGTGCAGAAATGAATAGATTAACAATGATAATTAAAGATAAGACAGAGTCAGAGTATTATGAAATTTGGGGAAAATTTTACGAGTGGGTGAAAAAGAGAATAGGCTTAAAAGACGGCTAACACTAATTTAGATGGCAGAAAAATGAGGAGATAAGGACGGAGACCCAGGCGACACAGTATTGCATAACTGGAGGTAGTATAAAAATTTATAGAAGTATATACCGAGAAGTTCAGATTTATAGAAATATTGATGTAATCGAAAATTAATGTTATCATACCTAATATAGATATTGAAAATCTAAGGAGAGGAGCTGCTCAGACATTACCCCTGAATTGTATCGTAAGAGGAATGGGAGGGAAGAAAGGAGAGGAGACAGGGAAGAGAGTAGAGGAGGGGGAAGGAAGTAGGAAGGTTAGAGGAGAAGAGGAGGAGAAGTGGGGAGAAACGGGAGGAGACTGGTGAGGGAAAGAGGAGAGGAGAGGAAGAAGAAGGAGGAAGTAGGAAAAAAAGGAGAAAGGGAGAAAGAAAGTAGAGAAGAAGAAAGAGAGAGAAGGAGGGTGGATACAGTGAAAGGGGAAGTGGACGAACAGCATCCAAACTTACGTGTATGTATCTATGTATTGCGGTATATTTGTTGATTTGTTTGTGGAAGAAATGGAAAAATAAAAATGAATATAAACACACAAAAAGTAAATAAATAAAAAGAGGGAGAGAGAATAATGAGCTTGAATGTCTCTTGATAAACCAGTAATAACATTTTTAAAGAAAGGGAGATTAGCTTCTTTCGATCTTAAAATAAGAAGAGCACAACAAAAAATATTCTTTGCATATTGGCCGCCTCCAAGAATATTTAATAAATATCTGTGATTTTCCCCTAGCTGTTGGAAATGGAATTCAGGCGATGGAATATATGGATTTGTCCTTTCATTACCATCCTTCATGGTGAAAACAGTAGGCTGGTTAAAGTGACTTTAAATTGACTTTTGGATGTTAAGTGTTTATGTTCTTCTTGGCTATTTCTTTTTTAAAAAAATATTTTATTTGAATTTTTTAACATAACACTATAGTTTATAAACAGAATGTTGTCTGGGTAAAATTTATAAAACAATCCTTAACAATTAATTTCTATAATCTATATTTCATTATGTTAATTTCATTTGATTTCCCCTTTCCCCAAGGTATCTTTCTTTGCAAAACATTAGATCAAAACAAATCTTCAGTCTCTTTCTTAGAGGTTTAGATTTGCCTACAAAGAAACAGATATTGCTCACAGCTATGCCTATTCCATCTCTCAACTGATCCCTTTGTGCAGCTAAGGAGAATCAGAAAGCTTTGCAAAATTCAATGCTGCTGATAATTTAGGAAGAAGAAGGTGGTTTTTTTTCTTCTGAATTAAAATTCAATTATTTTTATTGGAGGACACTATATTGCTGGAAGGATAGATTTAAAAGTAATGCATCATTTCCTTATTCTTTATTTGGCATCCTGAAAGATTACTTAACTGATCTTGAATCTTACAAGAGCTCTGCTGCTAAAATCCCCCATTTAAAAACCAGTGAAATCACTCTAAGAAAAATGGTGTTTCCTTTGTTACTCAAGTGTTTAAGAGACACCCAGTATTTAAGGTACCCAGCATTTAAATTTTGGCTTCTGCAGAGATTATACCAGCAGAGTCAAAGGCCAAACATCACTGGGCACAAATGACTTAAGGAATTAAGTGAATGATTTCTCCAAATTTCTCCAGGAAAAGGAGAAAATATCCAAGAATTGCTCAAGGGCAAGGTTCTTTCTTAAGGATACAGGCATAGCAATGCAATGGAAAAAGAGAGGATGCAAGAGGGAGAGGTAATTATTCCAATCAGTTTCAGGTAGGGAAACATAGTTCTCTTGGAAGAACTTGGATTGGGACCCTAGTTTACCACGTGAGTCTCTCTTTTTTATTCCTTGCTATGTTTGTTATTCACTGCTGTAAAATAGCTTCCTCAATAACCTGTTTCAAATAGCTATCGCAGAACCATCCAAGACTTTCATATAAATTCATATAGATAACTTTCATATCATCATTGCAATATTTTCAGAGGAAACCATTCCCACAATGGAGAGATACGCAAATATATGTTGGCTGCTGCTGAGTAACAGCACAGCATTTTTGCTTGGAGTAGTTTGCAAACTAGAGTAGAATTGATAAGTGGCAATTTTATGAAAACTGAAAGGGCACTTATTGTATTTATAAAATAATACATACTTGCACTTATGAAATACTATATACCACTATGGTATCGTTCCCAAACCAATTACAGCAGGATAGAGAAAACATGCACAGCAGGGCATCTGGAATTGTTTTCCTGTCCCTCAATGATGGCTTCACTCTGGATCAAATAAATAGGAAAGAGACAGGATTTCCTCTGAACTACTTTGCTCCATGGCATGAAGCTATAACTCATTTCAGAGCTCTTTCTTTTGCTAACTGCATTCACTACATCAAATTTGGTGCTATTCAGTTAAGTTTCTGGAAAGTTATCCTCCTGACAGACTGAAATTATCCCCAAATGCTGTACATAATTTATTTCCAATATTTCAATGGATTGGAACAAATAATGCAGGGACATTGTGCAGAGTGCCAAATTGCATATCCCATAGGAATGCACTAGGAGAATTATTTTCCTTTAAAGTTTTTCTCCATAGCCCAGAGCCTGATACAATCTATTTTTAATTCATTGCTTTGTTGGCTTTCTCTACTATCCTAAATTTGTTTCTACTATGCTGATAGGACAGATGGTCAGAATTCCATGCCTCTTTACATAATATCTTTCCAACATTTCATTTGACCGGAAGAATAAAGAGAACTCACTGATAAATTGAAAGTCAAAAAGGACAAGTATAAAGAGCGAAAGAAGTGGTACATAACTAAGGCAGAATATCAGCAAATAGCCCGAGCCTGCAAAGATGAAGTGAGGAAAGCTAAGGCTCAAAAGGAACTTAGGCTTGCAACAAAAGTCAAAAAATAACAAAAAAAAGCTTCTTTCAACATGTAAAAAACAAGAAAAGGTTAAGGAAATGATTTGTCCACTAGTGGGAGAAAGTGGCAAAAAGGTGACAGCAGGGAGAAAGCAGAACTACTCAACTCATTTTTTGCATCCGTATTTACACAAAGGGAAAAAACAGTCCAACTTATCAGAAACAGTACTATAAAAAACAGATTAGAAACACAAGTTAAGATAGGCAAGAAAATGTTCAGCCTAGACGAGTTCAAATCACCAGGACCAGATGGATTACATCCCAAGGTTCTGAAGGAACTGGCAATGTGATCTCAAAACCAGTAAACTGTATCTTGGAGCACTGGGGAACTACCAGAGGACTGGAAAAGAGCTGATGTAGTTCCCATCTTCAAAAAAGGGAGAAAAATGGATCCAGGAAACTACAGACCTATCAGCCTGACCTCAATACTTGGGAAAATCTTAGAAAAGATAAGCAACGAATCAGCAAACACCTAGATGCAAACAAAGTCATTACCAAAAGCCAACATGAGTTTGTCAAAAACAGATCATGCCAGACAAATCTTATTGCATTCTTTGACCAAGTGACAAAATTAGTGGATCAGAGGAATGCTGTGGATATAATTTACTTAGACTTCAGTAAGGCATTTGATAAAGTAGATCACAAACTACTACTTGATAAGATAGAAAAATGTGGGTTAGACAGCCTCACCACCAGATGCATTTGTAGCTGGCTGGCCAGCCATACTCAGCATGTGGTCCTCAATGGAACTGCATCTACAAGGAGGGAAGTATATAGTGGGGTGCCCCAGGGCTCTGTTCTGGGATCAGTGCTCTTCAACATCTTCATCAATAATTTGAACTCATTAAAATTGCAGATGACATCAAGGTGGCAGAAATAGCCAACACTCCAGAAAATAGGCTTTAGATACAGAAGGATCTTGACAGACTTGAATATTGGGTGCTATCTAACAAAATAGTGAAAAAAATAAGATTCTACATTTAGGCAAGAAAAACCAAATGCACAGGTATAGTATAGGCGATACCTTGCTCAATAGTAGCAACTGTGAGAGGGATTTCGGAATCCTAGTGGACAATCACTTAAATATGAGCCAGCAGTGTGCTGCAGCTACCAGAAAAGCCAACACAGTGCTAGGCTGCATTAACAGAGGGATAGAATCAAGATCAAGTGAAGTGTTAATACCACTTCACAGTGCCTTGGTAAGGCCCACACTTGGAATGCTGCATCCAGTTTTGGTCACCATGATGTAAAAAAATATGTTGAGACTCTAGAAAGAGTATAGAGAAGAACAACAAAGATGACTAGGGGACTGGAGGCTAAAACATATAAAGAAGGGTTGCTGGAATTGGGCATTTCTAGTTTAATGAAGAGAAGGATGAGGGGTAACATGATAGCAGTGTTCCAATATCTCAGAGGCTGCCACATAGAAGAAGGAGTCGTGCTATGCTCCAAAGCACCTGAAGGCAAGACAAGAAGCAACGGATAGAAACTAACCAAAGAGAGAAGCAACCTAGAACTAAGGAGAAACTTCCTGACAGTTAGAACAATTAATCAGTGGAACAACCTGCCTCCAGAAGCTGTGAATGCTCCAACCCTGGAGGTTTTTAAGAAGAGACTATACAACCATTTGTCTCAAATGTTATAGGGTTTCCTGCCTGAGCAGGGGGTTGAACTAGATGACCTCCAACCCTGTTCCAACTTTTATTATTATTATTATTATTATTATTATTATTATTATTATTATTATTATTATTATTATTATTATTATTATTATTATTATTCAGTCAGCCAGATGTTCAGACTGGATTTGGCATTTTTGTCTACCTATCAAGTCCTTACCAAGGACCTGGGATAGGCAGATGTGGATGTTTGATGGTATTACAGATATCATCGCAGGATGGAAGCAGTTCCTAGTAAGGCCACCTTTTGAATTGACTAGTGGCAAATTTGTCAATGCCAATGGTGTTCAAGTAGTGCTCCAGTTGTTTTGGAATTGCACCCAAGGTGCCTATTACTATTGGTACTACCCTTGCTTGCCTTTGCCACAGTCTTTCTATCTCTATTTGTAGGTCTTTGTATTTTGTTATCTTCTCCAGTTCTTTCTCATCTATTCTGCTGTCTCCAGGCACTGCCATGTCCTCTATCCAGACTTTTTTGTCTTTCTTATCGACAGTTGTTAAGTCCGGGGTGTTATGTTGCAGGTGCTTGTCTGTTTGAATTCTGAAGTCCCAGAGCAGTTTAACTTTATCATTTTCTATGACTTTCTCTATTGTATGATCCCACCAATTCTTGTTTACAGGCAAATGATATGATGATGATGATGATGATGATGATGATGATGATGATGATGATGATATCACTGATTATTTTTATAGTTCACTGATGACAAACGTTGCCCTTGAACATTATGTTGATGACTTCCAAGGAAGGTTTGGGAAGGTTTCCCAAAAAAGTATTTCTGTTTAGAGAAATAGCAAAGATCCATCCCCAAGGAATCAAATCTCCCAAGTGAAGACCAAAGAATGCTTGTTTATTTTTCATTTGAAAGTATACCATCTGAACACAATCACAATAGAACAATGTGTTTTGTAGATGCCACCTAGCCAAATTGCTGGTATGAAAAGAACTGCTTTTTTCACCCAAATCCAGAATGTTGTCCTCCAGCTATCTCAGCCATAACAATAAGGGTCACCAGTTTAATAAAAGTATCCTTCAGAATAAAAAGGAAAATGCACTTTAAAAACTAGCAAAGGGACACATTCTTGTGACCTATCTCCTTCCTTCCTTTCAATCATTCCTTTACTGTTGGAAATTATTCATTTGTATTATGTCAACTAATTATGCAAGTGCTTTAATTATTGTGGAAATAGCCTGTTCTTTATTTAGTCACTGGTAATTGCATAAGTGACTCTTGATCCGCCTATTGGAATGCAAGACCTTCTCTTTCTTTTTGAACAAAAGACATCAACTGAAGAGGTTAAGGATCTTGAATCATAAGTTATTATTTTACTGAATGCAAAAGACACTGTATTTCTCAGCCGGTTTGGATAGAGAGATATACAGGCTTTGTAGGGATTTAACAAGACAAGGATAGGAATAGCAAAGGGAATTGTTATCTATGGGAAAATTTAAATGAACAAGATTGAAATATCCCTTTCATCTCATATAATCCACCTTTCTGGTTGAGACAGTTTCCTGTGAGGTAAAAATGAAATGAAGAACATTTTATTTATGTTTTAGAATAAAAATAAAGAACTGGTTTTTAGCTCCTGAGATATTAGAATAATCAACTATCACTTCTACCAAGCTAATTTATTTCATTTCCAGTTTCAATGGATTTGCAGCAAAGCAAAATATAATCAAAACTGCAACTGATATTTATTTATTTATTTTATTTTTATTTAATTAGTTTTCTATACCGCCCTATTCCTGAAGGACTCAGGGCGGTTTACAGGGCAATATTTAAAAGACAATATAAATTAAGATAAAAATAGAATTAAAAAGAATTAAATTAATAATAGCCCAACAATCAAACAATGTTAAAACTTAAAACTAAAAACCCCCTCAGTCCAGGCCAGATAGATCGAAAAGCCAGGTTTTCAGGTCCCAGCGAAATGAGCGCAGGTCGGGGGCAGTGGGAGTTCCACAGGTAAATCATTCCAAAGGGCAGGCACACCCACAGAGAATGGCCTCCCTCTGGGGATCACCCACCGGCATTCCCTGACCATCGGCACCCTAAGGAGGCCCTCCCTATGGGAGTGCACAGGACGATGGGAAGTTGATGCCGGCAGCAGGTGTTCCCTTAGATAGTCTGGACCCAAGCCATTTAAGGGCTTTATAGGTCATCACCAGCACCTTGAATCTCACCCAGAGGGCAACTGGAAGCCAATGCAGCTCGCAGAGAAGAGGTGTTACATGGGAGTATCGGGAGACTCCCATTACAACTCGCGCGGCCACATTCTGCACCAGCTGAAGCCTCCGAGTGATCCTCAAGGGCAGCCCCATGTAGACAGTGTTGCAGTAGTCTAACCGGGAGGTCACGAGCGCATGGGTGACTGTGCGTAGGGCACCTCAGTCCAAATAGGGGCACAACTGGTGCACCAGGTGAACCTGGGCAAAAGCCTCCCTGGTCACAGCTCCTATATGATCTTCCAAACTGAGCTGTGAATCCAGGAGAACACCCAAGTTGTGAGCCCTATCAACGGGGGGTAACACCTAACCCCCCATAGTTAATGATGGACAAAACTGGTTCTCCTGAGATGCCGGTATGCACAGCCACTCAGTCTTGGCGGGATTGAGTCGAAGCCTGTTTCTCCTCATCCAAACCCGGACCGCCTCCAGGCAATGGGACATCACGTCGAGGGCATCACTGGGTTGGTTCGGGGTGGAAAGAAAAAGCTGGGTATCATCAGCATACTGATGATACCCCACCCCGAAACCACAAATGAGCTCACCCAGCGGCTTCACATAGATGTTGAACAAGAGGGGAGAGAGAACCAACCCCTGAGGAACTCCACAAATGAGAGGCCTCGGGGCGGATCTCTGCCCTCCCATCAACACCGACTGTGAGCAGCCTAGGAGATAGGAGGAGAACCACTGTAAAACAGTGCCCCCCACTCCCAACCCCCTGAGACGCCACAGTAGGATACCATGGTCAATGGTATCAAAAGCTGCTGAGAGATCTAACAGGACTAGGACAGAGGAACATCCCCTGTCCCGAGCCCACCAGAGATCATTTACCAGCATGACAAATGCCATCTCCGTGCTGTACCCAGGCCTGAAGCCCGATTGGTACGGGTCTAGATAATCAGTTTCTTCCAGGAACAAAGGAAGCTGATGCGCCACCATGCTAAAAAGTGAAGGTTGGAGACCAGACGATAGTTATTCAAAATAGCTGGGTCCAGAGCAGGCTTCTTGAGAAGGGGCCTCACCACCGCCTCTTTCAAGGCAGTAGGGAAGGTACCCTCTCTCAAAGAAGCAGTTATTACTGCCTGGAACCAGCCTCGTGTCTCCTCCCGAGCTGAATACACCAGCCAGGAGGGGCACGGGTCCTATAAACACGTGGTGGAGCTCAGTCTCCTCATGGTCCTGTCCACCTCATCCAAGGACACAGGATTGAATTCACTCCAAATGACATTCTCAAGACCGCTCGTTTCCTCCCTGTCAGTCTCTGCCCAGTCAGAGTCCAGACCAGCCTGAATCTGAGCGATTTTGTCTGCAAGATGATGACTAAACTCCTCAGCCCACCCCTGCAAGGGCTCCTCCCTCACCTCCCGATTAAGGAGGGAGCGAGTCACCCTAAACAGGGTGGCTGGGCGATTATCTGTGGACGCGATGAGGGCAGCAAAGTAATTAGACTTCGCCATCCTCATCACCGCAAGGTAAGACCTCCTAGCGGCTCTCAACCGCAATCGGTCAGATTCGGATTGGCTGGATCTCCAACAGCTCTCCAGACCCCGTCTCCGACGCTTCATCTCCCGGAGCTCCACAGAAAACCATGGAGCCCACCAGGATCTGCGCAGGATCAGGAGTTGCAAGGGTACAACACGGTCGAGCACCTTGGTGGCAGCCCTCTCCCAGGCCTCCACCAAGACATCGGCCAAGCTGTGAGTGAGGGAGGGAGGTATAGACCCAAATGCCATCTGGAACCGATCCAGATCCATTAGGCGCCTGGGGCGGAACCACCTGGTCGGTTCCACAGCCCAGCAGCGAGGGGTGGCAAAGCGGAAGACCAACCACAGGAGGTGATGATTGGACCATGACAGGGGGACAACAGTTGGCGAGCCCCCTCCCAGATCATCAAACCACTGTCCAGATAGAAAAACTAGGTCGAGAGTGTGACCCCCCCCCCTCATGAGTTGGACCCTGAATTATTTGGGTCAGGTCCATGGCCATCATGGAGGCCATGAACTCCCAAGCTAACTCTGACGATCCCCCCAGGGAAGGAAGGTTAAAGTCGCCCAAAATTATAAGTTTTGGAAACTCAACCACCAACCCTGATAGGGTGTCGAGAAGCCCGGGCAGGGCTGTTGCTACACTGCTGGGTGCCAGGTATGTCAGCAACAAGCCCAACTGAGCCCCAGGGCCACACCTCAGGAGAAGAGACTCACTCCCGCCCATCTGTACAACAGTGGTTTCCCGTGGACATAAGGTCTCCCGTATAACCACCGCCACACCCCCGCCCATACCCTGAGCCCACAGCCGGTGAAGTACACAGAAACCTGGAGGGCAAAGCTCAGTCAGAGGGACACCTCCCTCTGAGCCCAACCAGGTTTCGGTAATGCATGCCAGATCTGCGCGTTCCTCCTCGATCAAGTCACAGACGAGGGGAGCTTTGTTCACAACGGATCTGGCATTAAAATATACCAGCCTGAGCTCAGGGGCCTGATCCCCCTCACCTCTGGATAAGCGGGTACCAACCAGAGGGTTGGAGTGCGCCACCACTTGAAGACAGCAGGGGCGTGATCCCAGATGTTGATATGGCCCTCCATGTAACCATCTGCTGCCATTCCCAATCCATGTAACCATCTGCTGCCAGACCCCACCCCACTGCTGGGAAAACCGGAAGTCCCCAACCCCAACCCCGTCTCACCGGGAACCATCCCAGGCCTGGACTGACAACCGGTTGATAAAATACACCCCCTATCCCTCCCAACCCTACCATTCCCCCCACTCCCTAACCCCTTAAAACAACCGGCTAAAAACATACCAAGGGCCTCTTAATATGTTTCCACCAATGGCCCCTGTCAATGCCCAACCACCTCTCGGGGTCCCAACAATTGGGCCCGTCCTTAAGGGAAGCAAAGGAAAGAGCAACAGGTCGTACCCAGGAGGGAGGAACCCTCCTGAGGGCATACAAGTCCACGCTAGAATAACACAGCTGTACCATATACCAACAATATTAATGTAAGAACAATGATGTTGGTTCTGCTCTGATACTCTAGAACATGCAGAAATAAACAGCAAAAAGCTAATTAAGACTTTGATTTTAGAAAGTTATAAAGGGTCCAGATAAATTTAAAATAAGACCTTGGAATTAATTAAAAAAAGTAATTCCAATGGTACCTGGGATAGCCAGGGAAATGATTGAAGCCTGGGAAACAGGCTCCATGTCAATCAACAGGAGTCTAATTTACCACCAGCTTATCAGGTACTTAGGAGCTTGTCACCAAAATAGCCAGCCATCAACACCCTGATCAACAAATAAAAAGCTACAGGAAACTAGGCACCACTATGCATAGAATAGCTCAAAGCACACATTCTGGAAGAGAGAAGTTCCCTGAGGATGGGCTCCAGCATGAGTCTGAAAGATTGGAAGATTAAACCTCTGGTCCTGGTGACCAATCCAGATTGATTGCTGCAACATTATCCTGGGACATATATATCTGCCTTCATTCGTGGAAGACATACTTCATGATCACTTAGATTAAGATCTCTCTTATTTTTAGTCTGGCAAGTAGAAGACTGAAAACAGATACCTTAATATTAGTTTGACCTGCTCAATGATTCTTCAATTGATTTTCCAATTAATTGTAGATTTACAGCACTCTTGAGAATTCTAAATTCTTCCAATCTTTTCAAATAATTAATGTCAAGGAATTCAATAAAATAACATAACTTTAAGGCATTTACACATGTCCACTCAAGGGTTACACATAGAATAGCCAAGCAATCAGCACAGAGAATAGAAAAGAGGGGGTGGGGGTGGGCAAGAAATGTAGGATGGAATTCTGGCTTAGTAAAGTCTTCAACATCATTCATACACAAATTAAACAGTAACAGGGAAGAATATTCACTTGTTTAACAGCTTTTTGAATGGGCATAAGTTGAATCATCATTGTTATTTTGCTTAATTTGCACAGTAGCACTGACATGCAGTGCTTTTATTAATTTAAGGATTCAGTGATCAATCAAAATGGCAACCAATTTACTCCAGATTCTGTCACATAGTATTGCGTCAAAGGCCATCTTTGAATCTATAAAGGGAACAGAGATGGTTCCTTTCAAAAAACTAAGATATTTCTCAGCTATGAGATGTAGGGTTATCCATTGTTCAGTATCTAGACCTGTTTCTGGCTGCTAAGGAACCAGGAATTTTCTGATAAGATCCAATGCAATAGTTTATGGTGAAGGTAGTCCTCATTTAGTTGTCACAATTGGGACCAACTTGGCTGTTAAGTGAAGTGGCATCTAAGTGAAACCACAATTGTACTTATTATCTTAATTCAACTTTCCTTTGCTTTACAGACCTGCAGAGGTTTAAATGGGAGAACTGATTATTAAGTTGCTTTTTAATCCCCATAGTAACTGTGAATGGTCACTAAATGTGCCAATCACTAAGCAAGGAATTCCTATACAAGAATCAGGTATATAATTTGCTGATATATGTAAGCCAAAGTCCTATTTATAGCCATAAAAAGACAGGCTAACATGGCTGACCACTTCCCCCTAATGTGAACATCACCATCTCTATTTTATTTACCTTGTGTTTTATTTTTATGTGAAACAATTTTCATTTTGGTATTGTTTTAGTAGTTGTTTTACTTTTATGGTAAAGTTTTAATTTGTATCTTTACTATGTAAACCATCAAATTTTGCATTGGCATATAAATAGATAGAGATGTTGATAGAAAGAAAGATGATAGATGATGATGATGATGATGATAATAGATAGATAGATAGATAGATAGATAGATAGATAGATAGATAGATAGATAGATAGATAGATAGATAGATAGATGATAGATAGGAGAAAGAAAGAAAGAAAGAAAGAAAGAAAGAAAGAAAGAAAGAAAGAAAGAAAGAAAGAAAGAAAGAAAGAAAGATAAAGAGATGAAATATATAGATAATAGAGGTAGAAGTAGAGGAAGGTACAGGTAGAGATGGGGATGGGGATGAAGATGGAGATGGGGATGGAGAGAGAGAGAGACAAGTAACTTTGAGATACACTTGAAGATTACATTGCCAAGACCATTACGGCTGAAATTATTTTTAAATCAGGACATTTAGATAACCTTTGGAAGCTGCTCAGATAGATATCTACCTGTCTGAACTATTAGAAGGAAGATAAGGTGCAAGAAAATCAGATTTGCAAGATGCTGTTATATTTATGTCAGCCCCACTAGGTAGGCCTGACATGAAATCAACTCCACAGATGGCCTACAGCTACTTTTTACTGAAATTGACTATAATAATGGTAAAATAATACAAAAAATAATGCATTGTGATGCTGTGCAAGCTCCATTTAAATGCTGATAATTCATTTGTTTCAAATAAAAATGAGATCTGGACGTCCCTGCAGCTCAGTGAAGGACAAACTCATTCATAGCTCACCACCTCAACAACTGGCAGGAATCTGCAACAAATTGGCATATGATCGAATGCTGATTAACAACCCCAAAGTGATCCTAAAGTGATTCTGAAACTGTCTAGTGAGCCACTAAAGCATAGTTCGTGTAACCTCTGTTCCAGTAAGAACAGGACTATTGACATTATCGTTGGCCCAGCATCAAATAGCCATTCCTAGAATGCTCACATAGATATACAATCATCAGGATGAGGAGTATTATCAAAGTGTGAATACAGCAGATGCTGTAAGACAAAATGTTGGAAGAAGGTGCTGCAATATAGCAAGCTGGTGCTGCAGCTGCTCCTTTGGGCTTTCATGATCGTTTGCATGTAACCATTCCCAACAGAAATATGAATGTACAATTTTTAAAAAAGCTAAACGTGCAAGTAACCAGTAGTTGACAGCAGATAGTTAAACAAGAAGACAAACAGGAAGCAGTAAATCACGCAAAGTTTGACAAGCTCAAGCCAAAAACCAGATCTAAATCTTATGGCTTGAAATCTGGGAGTTTCTTGCTGTGCTGATTATTTTTTTAAAAAAATCACCTTTTCATCACTTTTTACCAGTGTATCACCTAATTTTGGTGCTTCTGGGTAAGGCTTCAGGTCACTACTAATTGCAATCTAGTGGATTTAGATAGTAAACTAGTGATTATGTAGATACCTAGACAGTAATCTAGTAATCTAATGAATATGGACTTGCCATATTCACTCAGTAATGCCTTAATGTGACAAGACTACGTGGGGGGGGGGGGAAATAAAAAAAAACAAAACCCAAAGACTGTATGGCTTTCTCTCTTTCATACTTCTGTACAAAGTGACCCTCACAGCAGCATTTGCTGGGAAAAGAAAATTATAGCCTGGCCTTTTTGTTTTTTCTCATTGCTAGAATTAGATTGCTCATCTTATTATACCTTATAAAACAGCTCTTCAAGGAAAGAATTGATTTTCAATACCATCTCTTGTTTTAATAGTCACTGAGATGCATGCTGTCAGCTCGAAACTCCAAATAGTACTGTAACCCCCCATGCCTTTTACACAAGTATTAGATGGTCAACAGACTGGGAGACTTCCTACCTGAAGATAAGATCCAATGAATTTATCAAAAATTCTTAGCTAAAATATAAAAGAATTTGATTATTAAAAAAAGTTCTTACCTACATTTCAAAGTGACTAAACATTGATTGCAGGATTATACATAGCTTGAAAAATACAATGACTAACATTTTCAAATGCCCAAGAAAAACCAGACAGACTCCAGGTTTGTGGAATCAACATTATAGATTGCTTTACTCAAATGTCAACATTAAAATAAAAATTGTTCTCAGATAAAAAATTCCATGAAGTTTATTTTGCAGGATGCATGCTGAATCTGTCCCCATGAAAAACCAGCAAAAGCTAAAAAGGGAATGATCTCCTAACACAGAGAAAAACAGAGAGCTGAGCAAGTGGCATAGCAGAGAGGAAAATAATATTTCTGAGGTGAGAAGTTCCTATAAAAAGTTCAAAATTCTGCATATAGAATTCATGGAATGGAAAAGGTCTCCTCTCTCTTGAAGGCATTTGCCTATTGTTCAGAAACAGTTCAAGAATCATATCAGTACTGCTAACTATTGGGTACCCCATTCAGATATGTATAGACCCCCCCACTCACCCAGGCAAAACCTTGGTCACTGCAATGCTCTTTCATCCTCAACTCTCTGCTTCAGATTGCCTTTCAGCCTTCATTATCTCTTCAGCTATCCTCTGAACTTCTTTCAATTTGTCGATAAGCTCTGTCACTCTGCTTTACATGAAAGGAAAACACTGATTTGGGGGCACTGATCTACCAAAAGAAAGGAATAAAAGTGACAAGGCAGAGTAGTGAATGATACAAATTACTCTGACATTTTCCTTCTGGGATGAATTCAATCTTGCCCTTTCCAAAGCAGCTTTCGTGAAATTTCTTTTTACACCAGATGAGTCCTTCTACAAATACAATTTTATTGAATAAGCAGCAAGATGAAGGCTGGAGCAATCCTAAATAAAGAGAAAGGAAGAAAATGACTATATACTACTGATTGCTGTTCTCTAGAGCAAAGAAGATCAATATAAATCTTCTCCAAAGCAAAGAATTATGTTTCCTTTGGAGAATGTTGTGTTCTTAATAATATCCAAAATGTTCCAATCAGCCAGTTAAAGTTGAAATTCTTCAGTACTGCAACAATCAATAAATTTACTCTATACTTTGTAGTGTTAAATACTTTTATATACATTGGGATATGTCACAGCTGATATGCAAAATTCTAAGAAGTTTACGAATTACAAGAAGAGAGCCAGTTTGATCTAGTGGTTAAAGTACCAGGATAGAAAACCAGAGACCATGGGTTCTAGAACTACCTTAGCCATGAAAGCCAGCTGGGTGACTTTGGGCCAGTCATTTTCTCTCAGACCAACTCACCTAACCTTGTTGGGAAAATAGGAGGAAGGTGTGTTGGATATGTTCACCATCTTGAATTATTTATAAAAATAACAAAGGTTGGGAAAGAAAGAAAGAAAGAAAGAAAGAAAGAAAGAAAGAAAGAAAGAAAGAAAGAAAGAAAGAAAGAAAGAAAGAAAGAAGAAAGAAAGAAAGAAAGAAAGAAAGAAAGAAAGAAAGAAAGAAAGAAAGAAAGAAAGAAAGAAAGAAGAAAGAAAGAAAGAAAGACAATCTTAGGAATCAGGGTTCAAAAAAGAAAAGTGAGTTTTCCTAGCAAAAATATGGTAATGCACTATACAATCTAATACTTGAATGCTTCATATCTTTCTGATGGTGGTGGTGCAGTGGTTAGAATGCAGTATTGCTACCAGGAGTTTGATCCTGCCCATCTCAAGGTTGATTCAGCCTTCCATACTTCCAAGGTTGGTAAAAGGAGGACCCATATTGTTGGGGCAATATGCTGATCTTGTGAACTGCTCAGAGAGTGCTGTAAAGCACTGTGGAGTAGTCTAAGTGCTACTGCTATTGCTATCTGTATGTACGTACACACAAATATTTTATTGTTTTAGGTATCATCTTTTAAAAAATTATTCTGAAATAATGTAATTAGTCTGAAATAATGTAACATTCTAGTTTCTCAATATTATTTTTTTAGCCAACTCCAATCCAAGGTAAAACTATTGTTCCTTATTAGACATTCAGATTTCAGAGTTTTGGTATTTAATTCAACATCACATTAACATCATTAGTATTTAACTTTCCCCATTATCTATTGATAAACATTAAAATACTAATTGACAAAAATGTCAAATATTCAAAAGACCATAACACATGGGTTAATGATACCACTGTCAATTTGTGAAATGAACCTGACTGAAGCCATTTTTGTCATTCTAAGTTGCCACAGGTTGGGAGGAAGGGGGGGAAAGAAACCAACAGCATTGCTAAACACAGAGCAGTCCCATGGGAACCAAGGTCATTCCCACAGGAAATGGAAGGTGGAGAGAAGAAGTTTCACGGAGCCCGCCAATTGCTTTTATTGGGTAGTATGATCAATAGCATAGTAGAGGGGAGAGAATTTTTACATTTAGTTACATTGAAACCCTAAGGGGAAATGACTCAGTGATCTTCAGTAGAGGAGAGTGAATGAACCTCACTCTCCCCGCTCCTAGTCCAATCACTTGACCATTATACTACTCTGGCTGTCATATGTGAAATTTTTAATTACAGTGAATCTAATGTGGCTATCAATTTGAATAAATGAATTTCACAATTATAAAGTTAACGTCAAAGTATACATTTAAGGATTAAGCAGCTACAGTTGAATCTATCCTAGTTGGCATGTGCACTCTTCTGAATCCCACTGTTACAGTCTATGCCACATAATACTGAAAGGGCATGAAATTTTCTCTTTGATATCTCTTTGTTGCAGTTCTTCAGCCTGGTCTTTTAATGTTTCAAGTGTAAAAAAAGATCAGTTATCGTTCTACAAATAAGAATATGTATATGACTCATGATGCCTTTTTGTTCTGTTAAATCAATATATATTCCATTTGGGATGAAAATACTGGCATATCTCTCTCTCTCTCTCTCTCTCTCTCTCTCTCTCTCTCTCTCTCTCTCTTTCTCTCTTTCTCTCTTATGGTTCATTGCATAGTCAACCAGATGTTTAGACTGAAAATCTCTCAAACTCTTCTAATTAGAAATTAGTTTACTTGAGTTGAGTTGACACTTAACTACGTCAAGGTCAGAATACTTCAACAAATGCAGCAACAACATCAGAGCATTTCCAGCATAAGCCATAAGGTTAAAATGATGTGTTCAGAGTTTAGAATAATTCTGAATTTGAAACACTTTGTACATATAATTAATATCCAAACATTAAATAAACAAAAAAAATCAAGATTGCACTTAGTAAGTTCTTCATTCTTTCTTTGATACCATTCCTAAATCACAAATACTGATACAATATTTGTAGTTCAGGGTTAAACTGTGAGGTCCTAGATTACGATGTTACCTAGGTTGGTAATGAAATGTCTGCAACAATACCACCAAGCTCAGAGACTATCAAGAACTTCCCAATTCTCATACCATTCTAACAGATGCTTGTCATAGTAAACAGAGTTTTACTCCAGTAATCTACAATCAGCATTATCAGTACTACTAAAAGTTTAAGATCAGATGTAGAGGCAGTAACTGAATCCAGAGGATCTTTCTGTAGCATCTCTGTATCTAGAAAATAAAGAAATTTCATTAAAACTTTTTTTACACCCTGCAATTTAATATATTTTTTTTATTTTTAGCCCCTTTTGACAAAAGTTTGAGAAATCAAGCATTTGCTAACGTGTGATAACAAAAAATTTACAATAATTAATATGCAAGCGGTTAGTTTAATGAACCAAAGTTGAAGCTACATTCTTTTCAGTTTAATCTTTACTTTCCTTGTCAGAATGCATTTGTTCTTTTCCACTACACTGGCCAATCCCTGTCCCTACACTTCCCTGGACTCATACATACTACGTACAAAAGCATTGCCATAGATTCCAATCCATAATACAATGACTTTATTCAGATAACTTATTACAGGAGAAAAAGTAATTTATTATATTTTCTTCCATGATCTCATGCCCTTGAAAAATCTATAAGGTAGCATACAATACACAAAAAACTCAATGAAATTAGGTCAGTTTTTATTTTAAAGACATGTTTGGAAAAATAATCTAAATGAAACAATTTCTCACATGTCATAAATACAGTACTGGAATTGTCTTTCTGTTGTAAAAAAAAAGACTCTTTTGTCTCATTCCTATGGTGCCCTTAAATGCCTTCAGATGGATGGTAATGATAGAGATAGATAAAGTTCTTAAGCTTATTTTTTGTGGGTTCTGATTTTATCATTTCTGTAACATTTGTCTTAGTCAGCACTATAGAATAACAATGTAGTAGAAATGGAATCAAATAAGCGGCTCTCTGTATCAACTTCATCGGTCCCTTAATTAATTTTGATGCACAAGAAAAAATGTTCTTCCAATTGCAGAGAGTTGGAATCAGAATAGCAAAAAAAAATCCTTCATTCATCACATCATGATTTCATTTTACATGTTTCACTCAAATATCAAAAGGGCCATTTCCATATCTCCATTATTAGAAATGCAGCTCAGCCTCAAAATTGCATATAATGTGCAACACACAGTAAACTCTGTAAAGGACAACACTGGGATCATGTGTGACAAAATTAAAAGACAGCTACACAAGAGCTAGAGTGAAAGAAAGCTTAAGCCATTATCTGCTGATGAAATGGCTGACACACCAAAATCTTGGAAACAGCAACACAAATTACTGGGATTAGAAAAATAAATTCTGGATGAGGTGGGATGATGAATGAGGATCTGAGGGAAGAGGTAAGCATTTAACGTGACAGTTTATAAGACTGGGTTGTATAAGGCAATTTAGTCAAGCAACTGCTGAGACTATGAAAGACCTGAAAAATATATTCCAATAAAGATTTTCTATATTGTTACAGACTCTTCATGTTCTTGAGAAAGAACTTGGGCACATTGTATATATTTGGTAAGTCTATGTTCAATATTATCTGTGAATTTCCCAAACATGAGTTGATTTCAGAGTGTGTGATATGAATGATTTTTTAAATTTTGTCCTTTGAGCCCCTACTATTCTTAAGTTAGTTATTTGAACATGTTTCATTTTGAAACATTAAGAGTTGTAACTGACTCTTTAAAAAGTGGTCCAGCTTTTAGATTAGTATTAGCAGAAAGTGTAAACCATTGTCTTCAGATAATTACATGGAAAGCTTGTCCATGTTGAGCAGCAACATGATTTAATCAAAGGAAGTTTACTCACACAAGCTGTTTGAAAGAGATACACTGAGACAGGCATGAAGAAATAACTGAGATGGTTAAGCAAAGCTAAAGAGGCTCTAATGAGGGAAGAAAGAGAGAGACATGAGCATACATGCATCATTTGAATGGATTAAATAGGTTTTAGGCATGTGGTTTTTACAATATTTCTTTTCCCTTCATTCCCCTAGCCTTAAATTCAAAAAATTTGCACCTGCTGTCCTTGGCAAAAACAGGAGCTGAAGCAGGTTGTCATCCTTTGAACACCTGTGCTCATTTCTTTCACTTCTTTTCTTTGTCATAACAATGATTTGATTTTACAACCTTTAGGATGTGGCAGGCAGCCAATAGTTCCCCTCTTCATAATGGGAACACAGATGCTCTGCTGCCAGGCAGAGGCTAAACCCACATGCCCACACAAGTCAGAAAAATATGGTATCCAACTCTGTTCACTTGGCAGGAGCCTGTTCTTCTGTCTCCTTGCATAAAAGTATGGAATTTGCTTTCCATCCTTATGGTATGAATACATTTTTGTAACTTATTTTTTGCTTTTAGCTTAGCTCAAAATATAGCATATTGGGAGATTGTGTAGTCTCACAGAGATCTAGACCTCTTAAAGGCATAAGAGAAAGATACAAAATTTTAATGTCTACATCTTCCAGCAAGGCATCTAATCAAAGTATTTGAGCAATGGATGAGGCAATTGCAGATTTACTCCAAGAAAAAAAATCAGGGAGAAGAGACAGGTACAGGAAGAGAAGCCAATGCCAGGATAGAAGAGAAGAGAGGGAAAAGCCAGTCTACAAAGCAGCAATAAATAGGAGTAAGATGAACCAGATACAGTAGATCATCTTTTTACAATCATAATTTCCACTTGCAATGGATTTCGAATCTCTCTGTCCTACAATGTGGCAAACTTGCAAAAGAACTTCATTTAATATGCAAATTCATAACTCATGCTGCCTGATAGCCGTTGTCATGCTCCATCTGGGGACGTGAAGGTAAGGCTAGACAACTAGGAAGCTTGTTTTAAGTACTGAATAGGTTCCACATCAGAAGTTGTGCCTTAAATGTCTGTGGTGATTGTAGTGATAAGCCAGTTTCATGGGATGAATATCTAGTGGTACAGTGTTTGACACAAACAATAAGTTATTATTATGTGATATATTATATCCTTACTCTTCAGGACCAATCTAATCATCTTTATATTTTGAATGGAATCCTGTACCAAGAGTTATATTTCTAAAGTTATAAATAGCTCCCTGTGGAGATACATACGTGTGAATTTAACCAATATTTAACTTATGTTTTATTCATTAAGTGCATCAATTCAATGTTGATTCTTAGCAATCCCATAGATATTCTCCATGATTATTGGTTCCTACATGGTCCTTTAGATTTTCCTGTGGTGCACCCATTGCCTTGCTGCAGGTCACCCAACAATGCATTTTTTTTTGTCTTTCCTTCCACATTTGCCAACATTACAGACTTCTCCAGAGAGCTTCATGTATTGTATCCAAAGTTTGATCACTTGAATATGGACATTTATGCCTTGAGTAAAAACATGGGGTTAATGTGTTTGAAGATTCATTCATTTGCTTTCTTGACTGCCCTTTGTATTCTCCAGTCTTCTCAAGCACCAAATTTCAAAAGCATCAATACCCTCTCTTTCCTGTTTTTTCAAAATCCAACTTTCACTTCGATAGAATGTCACAAGAAATACTGTTGCCTGCTTTATTCTGATATTTGTAACATTAAATATCATTAAAGTCCTTTTTCCAAGGACTTCATGCCTACTATGTCAAGTGCTAATCTATAGTGCATTTTTTTTTACTAATTCTTGCTTTAAAAAGCAAACACTATCTGCCTCTTCAGTATTTTCCTTGTCACTTCTAAGGCTTCTTGTTGTACCTATTGTCGTTGTTAGTTTGGTCTTCTTTATATTTAATTTTAGTGCTGTTCTTTGACTCTTATTATTGGATCTGGCAGTTTCGTTGCCTTTTCAGCTATCGGAGTACATATTGCATTATTGTATGTTTATTCTTTTCGTATTAAACTTTCTGTAAGGATTAATTGGGTCTTGGGAAAGCAAACTGATTACAATAATCTTATAGGGGCTTAAGCAAGTTAAGATAGTTATCATATTCCCAATGAACCTATGACCCTTAAGAGAGAACAAATAATAGAACAGATATGATATTTCTTAGGGAGAGTGTAAGAAGATCATCTTTTCATTGTAATAAAAGATGCTTGATTCTGGAATGTTATTATTATTGTCTGGTTGATATGTAGATTGGGTGCTGCAACAACCTTCTACAGCAGGGGTGTCAAACTGCTAGCCCATGGGCTGGATGCATTACCAGGAAACCGTGCCCACCCCATTGCTGGCAATGGGGAAAAAGATCTGATATGTTGTGCGATGTCACGTGATGTCGCAAGTTTGACATGCCTGTTCTACAGAGATGCAAAAGAGATGAGGGTGCTAACTTGTCAACACTGAGGAACCTTTGCCCAGATTATCTAGTTGCTATCATTGCTTCTCTGGGTCATAAATTAGTTATTCATGGTATTTTAAAACATCTTCAATTTCCTCTTTTTCCCCATATAATCATTCTTTCTTTAAATACTTAGATCTACCAGATTTTTTTATCTCTGTATTTTCTTTCATGTCAATAAAGTACATTTATTGCAAAAATCTCAAAACACTTGATCCTTCTTAAAGATAATTTTTCTCACAACAACCCTAAATGTGGGCCCGCCAAATAGAGATATATAATATTATTGTTTTGCTGTTTTTATAACATTTTTAATACTTGTTCATGGTAATTATTTTAGATATTTATTGTTTTATTGTACACCACTCAGAGTCTCTTATTTGTGAGATGCAAAACTACATAAATTAGATAAATAAAATGAGTTTTTTCATGGATTTCCTTGGGCATAGACTTGGACTTTCTGTTAGTGGCATGAGGTAGGTTATAACATGAAACAAAGTCTGCTAGTGTTCATCTTCAAACACATCAAAGTTGCTAAAGACTAAGGTGAGTAAGCAATAGGTAAGAAGGGTAAGAAGCAGCTTACAATAAGGAAAAATCACATCTGAAATTTTTATAATACTCCTTAATAGACTACATTTTACAAATCTGCACATCCTTAGCAACAATATGAGAACTTCAAAATGTCACATTTCAAGTCCATTAAATACCTGAGAAGTACTCTTCTAAAAACTGTTAATGTGCAGAAACACTCACAAGCATTCTAAAACAGAAGTATACTTCATTTCTGCTAGAAGAAATCTATGGCTGAATTTAATAGTAGTATTAGTATGCCTTGCAAACTGTCTTAAAATAGCTAGCTTTAGTCTTACAAAACTTTGCATGCAAATCTATTCTATTTTTATCCTGAAAATGAGTAATCCAGTTACTTATCCATCCCTAGTCTAAATGAACACTTGATTTTTTTTTCTAATGTTGAAACATTTAAGACTGGGATATGAGAGATTTTTTTGAAGCGGATAAAGATGACTCTATATAGCTACTACTTCAAACAATTGCTTCACAATTTCACTATTTCAGCACAACTAACTACTCTAAACTAACATTGCAATAGTATAAAACCTGAGGGCAAAATCAATATTCTGAGACCTTATGTCCCATTTATTCTACAGCTAAAAACTGTAAATCTGGACAAGAAATGTCAATTGGCCCATCACCCATGCATTTGAAAAACCTGCCTGATGTGAAGGCTAAATTATAGTTGCCATAGAGTCCTAGTTTCAAAATTGCTCTACTGGTAAACCTACAGAGTGTCTTCTCTGCATAGATCTGGATCCTGCCTAACATTCAGAGAAAAGACCTGTTGGGAAATTGTTGAGCCTTTATCAGTTCAGGACCTAACTTTATTTATTCACATAATAAGACAACAATATTGGATTATCATGTAAACCCCAGGAACATGCAACTCCAGGATATTTATTTGCCTTGAATCAAATGTCCCCAACTAAATTTACAGGGAAGGAGTTCTTCTTTTCCACTTATTTCTTTGAACAAAGTTGCACTAATTTTCTGAATTACCTCAAATAAATGTACTTGATTTTAGAATGCGTAAAAAGCAGAGCAACTTCCTGCTTAATTACATTTACAAGTTTCAAGAAGATGGAATAGATCCTCAATAGTCATTCATCCCAAGAAATCCAGTGAATTATATAACACCCACTATCTTGCCAAGAAACCTAAACTTTTACAAGTTCAGAATTTATGCAAAGCAAAGTCAATATTAACTCTAGCAATGGGGAAGCTGTAAAAGATGTGATCAGAATTCAATCTTCAGTTCTGCCTAGCAAGACATTGACAACATGTAATTGACAACATTGGAAGAATGTTATCTAGCAAGTTAAAACTAATTTTATTGCCAGGTATTTGCTTATACCTACCTGTTCCCCACTGCATTCTTCTCCAAAAAGTATTACTACATTTATTCTGTCTACATTGGCTTCTAGGTCCTCCTAGTTAGAAAAGAGTATGACAGCTTTCCATTTCAATGGTACTTGAAGCAACAACTTCTACCTAAATATTGATGTGCCTTGTATTTCTGCTCCTACGTTTTGTCCTGGCTTATTAGCTTATCCTGCAGTTTGGTTTGCTCTCTAAATCTGAAAGGATAGTGTCATTTAATAAACAGCAGAGCAATGCAAGTTCTTACATTTGTATGAGGTTCAAAAAATCCCTCCCTGGTCATGTTTGAAGTCTGCATAATTCTATTATTCTCTGGTATTGTAGTCATATGATTCATTTGCAGTAATGACCATGATTGTCAAATTAAGCAATGACTACTATAATTTGCAATAGGGATGCTTAACATTCATCAGCCCATCACCCAAACACACAGTCCTACATTCTGTTGGATACAGTATAAGCACTACATTAAAAGGTAAAGGTAAAGGTTCCTCCACACATGCGTGCTAGTCGTTTCCGACTCTAGGGGCCGGTGCTCATCTCCGTTTCAAAGCCGAAGAGCCAGCACTTGTCCGAGGACATCTCCGTGGTCATGTGGCCGGCATGACTAGACGCCAAAGGTGCACAGAACGCTGTTACCTTCCCACCGTAGTGGTCCCTATTTTTCTACTTGCATTTTTACGTGCTTTCGAACTGCTAGGTTGGCAGAAGCTGGGACGAGTAACAGGCGCTCACTCTGTTACACGGCACTCGGGATTCGACCCACCAAACTGCCGACCTTCTGATCGACAAGCTCAGTGTCCTAACCCACTGAGCCACCATGTCCCATCAAGCGCTACATTAAAATCCCCTAAATAAAAAAACACAATGTCTGTAGTTATTGTGCTTAGAGCCAATTTAGCCCTTGGATTAAGAAAGCATTTTACCTGTTATTAAAGTTTGTTATTAAAGTTTACTTAATATCCCCTTCTTTTATAACAACTCTGCAACTAACAAGAGTAAATATTACATCATATAAGCAATTTTTATATTGTACATTATTGATGTGACACTCCAATTATTATGTGAGAAGCCTGTCATATTTTTTGTTTTCCTTCATATAATCTGTTAGATGTTAAGTTTGTTTTTCCATTTACTGAATTTAAGGAATAGATACCTGAAGATTACTCTCTTCTTTATCTGTTACCACGTGTTTTAAACTGTTTGGGTAATAGTCACATTTTAGCTTTGCCTTGGATATTATTTACGTAACTAATGCTATTCACTTGAGGATAACATTTGCTCATAGACACCTATCTAAAGTTTCTGCAGATATTCCCTTTCGCAAATGACCTTCCGTATGCCCCAACAGTAGAAGTTGTATCTTCTAGGATCATCTCTCCACTGAAAGGAACCTCCCCCCATTTTTTCTGAGTAGCAACTGATTGATTGATTAGAGAACAGGTAAGTCTGAAAGACACTTTGTCACTTTTAATAGAAGTGCTGAGCAGCTGAGGCTAAATTACAGCTATCAGTCTCCAAAGCTATATATAGATACGTTAATTTTTTCCTCTATAGAGATATATAGAAAATTAAGAGTTTTCTCAGTACCATCTGTGTTTGTATCACCAAGCAAAAGCACTTTCTTAGGCTGTTTAAGTATTTATTTCAGAGACAACCTCTTTCAGTACCTGATACATTAATAGGAAAACAGTGATACAGAGATTTAATCCTTACAAAGGGTTTTCTCTGTAGTTAAAAACCATCTTAAAAGTACATCAGTGCTAATACCAGTCCGAAATTATTTTGAAGTGTTGCATCTTTTAAAAGAATATAGTTCTCACTCAGTCATAAATGATATTTTTGCTACTACTGCTCAGGAATGGAGGGAAAGGTCCAGTCAAATGCTGACCTCAGTTAGGAAAGAATTAGTCTAATTAGTTTAGATTAGTCAGAATTGTTCATTATATCTATTATTTTAACCAAAAATTTTCATTTAGAGTAGGGTAATTGCACTTGTGATTCGGATGAAATCTGAAAATAACAGACAAAGTTTATTACTTGATCTGCTAGAAACACTCAGCTGTGATTTGGGGGAAATCCCTTACCTTTGTTATTTCCCTTTGCACTTCAGATCAGTACTATTGTAAACAGACTTTAAAATTAGATATATTATTATTTAAATGTGAAAATACACTTGTACAATAATATGGGAATTTTATTTCAAAAACATTTTAATGTTAATGTTACAATGAAGGGGAAATATAATGAAGCACCAACAAAAATGAACTATTTGAGAATGCCCTATGAAAATTATAGATGAGTCGTTTGCACTTCAAAATGAGGATAGTTTGCCCAACACAATGTCATATACGGCAGCTTTGAAGCAATAAAATAGATTCTCTCTTTATGCACCTATCAAGATTCCCCTTTTCAAATGTTATTTTAATGCAGTTTTTAAAATATGTAGGAATTATTTTACCTGATCAGCATTATTTCAGCAGTACCATAATTTACTCATATGATTTCCCTGACACACATATGAAATTGCCAAAAATATGCTTATTTTGAAATGTGTATTTTTTAAAAAAACCTGCTTTTGTTTTAAATATTTCCTTTTTCAGGGCAAAAATGTAATACACAGTATACTATAACATTTTTCTTCGTGTTTCAGTTCTACTTCATTAGACCAATAAGATGCTCTATCTCCAGAGTGCACTTTTTGGCTATTAAAACCACAAGGCTTCGACCCTGTGTCTTATCAACACCACCCAAGACACACGATAAGCAGTAAGAAATACACTGCCTGTCATTCCTTATTACTGAATAAACTTGCCAGCAGGCCAACTGCAGCAAAATTATGAAGCCAGATTATTGCACTAGTCTCAATAAATCTAGAAGCAAAACCCACTTAAGGGGAGCAGTTGAGGAATCTAACTGAAGAAATAACGGTTGTAATGAAGGGATCCTGTCAGTTTAGCTATAGTTTGTAAACTTAAAAATGGTTACTTAGCACATGCAGAAAAGTGAGAATTTAGTGTAAAGAATATGCTATACAAATTAAATATTTATTATATTGAACGTAAATACAGCCGTATGAATGAATGCCCGTGTTATATACTGGGTTCGATGCTTGATTGATGAGACGAGGCGAGTTCAGCAAGAATCGTTCTTTATTTGTTGCAGGAACGGAACAGGGCTGCGAATGCAGCTATTTATACCCTGGCCTCTAGGTGGCGGCCAATAGGTTTAAAGCAACCTTTTGCCACCCTAGAAGCAGCCAATGGCAGCGCTGGAGATGGGTTGTCTGAGGAGCTGGGAGCCGTTAGCCAGCTTCTCTGCTTAAACAACCTTCCAGCAATTAACCCCACGTGATACTCTTTAGTAAGACAAAACCCAATACATTACAGCCCACATGAAACCATAAACGAGCAGAATTATGTTTTAACTGTTTAAGTTCAGATGCGAGGGAATTCTATCTTTATGGGCTGAAGAGTTTCTGAAGGTACTATGTAGTAATCCAGTGAATTATACACAATCGTACACATATTTAAATAAGAGCAAATCTCATAAAATTCAACTGAAATACAGGTAATTGGATAGCTCAGTTTTTTCCAGAGCTGGCAAGACTAGGTCCAAAATTAAATCTTCTCCTAATTTCTAGGAAGTCCTACTCTACTCATCTTACTATATAGTTGCCTGAATTCACCTAGTTCTTCTAATTGCCACTGTGCCACTTTAAAATGACTTTTCCACAAGTCTAAAAAGCCAGAAATATCACACAGGGAGGAGAAAAGTTTCTACATCCTCAGCACCAAACACAGGGTTAACAAAGAAACAAGTAGACAGAAAAGGCTGGATAAATGCATAAATCCTGGCCTACTCAGAAGTGCAAGGAGTTTATGTGCACATTAGCACTGTGCTGAGTGAATTGTTCAGTCACGGTCATTTGTTTAACCACATTCCATGCATTGGACTCTGTTGTGGCCACATCTTTCTTATAGCCTATTGCTGTGTATAAAGAATAAGGATAAAAGCATCTCTGACACAGCCTGATGTTACAGAAGTTCTGGATTCCAGGAGTTTGTTAAGGTAGACAAGTTAGCAGTCGGATGATGGAGTCAGTCAGTCAAAAGTCATCTTCTATGCATACTTGATCAGACTAACATTTGCAACTGTCACTTCCATAGCTAATAGCACAGATCATTCCTGACTCTGTCCTGTGATTGTAGTCTCAAATGACAAGGCTTTCCAGAACTGCAATTAACAAGGCTTTCCGCACAACAATCAACAAGAAAGCAATGCCAAAAGTTGACATAACACAAAGCATTGAAGCTCCCTATTGTACATAGGAATAGAAATGCAGCACTGATATGAGCATTTGTAAATATTGATATGGTTATTTTTCACTTATTTTATTGATGCAGGTGTTTTTATACTAAAAACATCTGAAAATCAAAATTAGGAATAACAATAACTGTTAAAAAATAAATAACACACACAAAAAATCAATACTAGAAATGTTACTGTGACCAGATACACCATCCATATAGAAGATTTGTCAGAATAAGATCCTTTTAATCATCTTACAAAAAAATAAGATGCAGGTCCCCATATATGAGGGTTAAATATTCTATAAAGTGCAAACTGCAGTCAGGAAGGGCAAAAGTAAGTGAGATCTTAATATAAAAGCTGATGGGACAAGGAAAAAAAACTTCAAGAAATTTCTGAGCATGGTTGACTCAGAAATTCTGGGAGTTGAAGTCCACAGGTCGTAAAGGAGCCATAGTTTCCCACCCCTGATCTATTCAAAAGTCTTCTTGGCCACAGGTGAAAGCTACTTTTTATGCACAGTTGTGAGTCCAACCTCCTCCTTCCCAAGATTGCACATTAGTTTCTAATTGGAACCATCCAACATAAAAGATAGGAGGTTCCCAAAGACATTGGGATAAGCCATCAACACCATCACTTCCATATCTTGTATCAATATATACATCAGCATACTGATGATGATGATGGATTTCAAACATTGATAATTTCATTATTGCTATTTATTTCTGTCCTTTTGTTTCAGATTTTTCTGTTTCTTATAAGTGGAAAAGACAGATTAACTGACCTAATGTATAGGAAGTCATGATAGTAAATAAATTAACATGTGAATGTAAATAATAATAATAATAATGATGATGATGATGATGATGATGATAATGATAATGATAATGATAATAATAATAATAATAATAATAATAATAATAATAATAATAATAATAATAATAATAAGGTTGGAAGGGACTTTGGAGGTCTTCTAGTCCAACCCCCTGCTGAGGCAGGAAACCCTATACCATTTCAGACAAATGGCTGTCCAGTCTCTTCTTAAAAACTTCCAGTGTTGGAGCATTCACAGCTTCTGGAGGCAGGTTGTTCCACTGATTAATTGTTCTAACTGTCAGAAAATTTCTCCTTAGTTCTAGGTTAGGATTAGGGCTGCCCTAATAATTAAAAAATCCTTCATTGCTTTAGCTACACTTAAAATCAAAATATGGAAAGCTAAAGTACTTAAGGAACTGCAAGAGAGTATAAGAAAACATAATATCTTCAAGACAGAGGACAAGACATATTTCAAACACACCCTTAAATCTCAAAAAAGTTGCCCTGAAGTATTTAACTAACTGAATATCCCCAAATTATTGGATAATATCAGAATGAATATAAATGAAACTCTTTAAAGAATAAAAAGCTTAATTTTTTCATTGCTTAATTTTATTTTACTAATATATATATTAATATGTTTACAGGGTCTAGCTCATATATTATTTTTATTGCAAAAGTGCTTACTTAGTTGGTATTCCACTATTCCCTTAAAGAGCTGTCTAGGTTTGTAATGTATCTACTTAGCTTTTTCTTATTTTCTAATTTGATTGATTTTTTTTATTTCTGTTGCAGTTTTTTAAACTCAATATTGTTGCTATTATTATAGTGATAAATATAATCTATAAATCAATGTTGATCCAAATAGAGTTCATAGGATTTTTTGTCAATACAATATTTTTTACAAAACATATAATTATGTATTTCTAATCTTTCTAATAAACTTGGAGAAAGTGTCTATGGCTAAATTTATCTTTGAGATCAAATGATAATATAGATTATTACCCCAGAGAGTAATCATTTACACTTCTAAGGGAGCTGTGTTTATTATTAAAGTTATTGAGTTATAGTCTCTGCAGAAAAAGATTAGACTGAATATTCTGAAAAGTTTATTTGAAGGAACTGATGGCCATTTCCAACTAATAAAATCTCTAATAAAATAAATGATTGTCAAGAACTTTAGTTGTTTTAAATCCTTGTGTGTTGAAATTATACAGACTGAACTGAAAGAACACATGACTGAATAATAGCTATTATTTCAGTGAATAGATATCAAAGATTGTCAGGTATTTTATTCAAAGCCCTGTTAAAAAGCTATCACTCTTCTCAATAACAATGGGTGTCACTATCTAAAAAGAGATATTCTAAAATGGTATTTTCCCCCTTATTATGGCACTATAAGATTTAAATAATATGCAGCTGGGTTGGGTACAAAATCCAATATCCTGCATATATTCAGATATTAGTATAAATTATAATCTGTAATAAATCCTTTTAATCTATACAATGATATTATCCATAGAGTGCTAGCCATAGACTTGATGCCAACTACTTTTAAATAATATTTAAGAGTCATTTTTGTTAATAGCAATCAACACAATTCCATAAAATAATTCTCTCAAACTGGAATTGTCTGCAGCTGAGAGGATATTATCGCTTTTTGAAGCAATCAAAGTAATATATTCCATTTTTTAAAAAGCAAAGATGAGACTAAAATGAAAACTTTCAAAAATCTCTACAGCACTATAGGGAGAATTTAATGATGATATCTAGCCAATATTTCTAGCATTAAAGGCACCAAGCTGCAGTCATACAGCACTGAAGGAAATATTCCATCTTCTACAATAACTTTAAAGGATTCTTAGAGCAATTCTACAGTATACCCTTAACTGTTTGCTTCTGGTGCATCTCTTGCCTGTTTCTTAAACCTATTTCAATTTACGTTATCAGTAATTGCTCTGATGCTACAATAATCAAAGTAATAGGGAACAAGTTGTTCATTCATTTCTACATTCCTCTGTAAGTCCAGGAAAATGTTATAGCAAGGAAGAATTTTGTGCAGCTTCAGAGAAATGAAGTGGTATAGTAATGTACTTACGTTGCAGCTTACAGATGTTTGCAAAAAAAGAAGAAGGGAAGAATGTCAGGAATTAGGAAAAAAAAAACAGAGGGACCATGCTTCACCCAGACTGGGCAAAAAATCAAAACGCTCCTAGTGAGAGATCTAAGGCTGAATAGAATTTCAGTTTCTAGAGTTGAACAATTTAGTATATTGCAATTCTTTAGTGACTTAAGGAGACATCATTGGATCAAATGCAAGATTGGTTTATTTAAAAAAAATAAGCAATAGCCATTCAGTAGAGAACATAGCAGCCCAAGGTGAAATGGTTGTCCAAGGTAGCAACTACCAGCTGGAGAGGAGAAAGTATGACAGGCAGGCTAGCAAAATAGAGCTGGGACTATTATAAAGGTAAAGGTAAAGGTTCCCCCGCACATGCGTGCTAGTCGTTTCCGACTCTAGGGGCCGGTGCTCATCTCCGTTTCAAAGCCGAAGAGCCAGCGCTTGTCCGAGGACGTCTTCCGTGGTCATGTGGCCGGCATGACTAAACGCCAAAGGCGCACAGAACACTATTACCTTCCCACCGTAGTGGTCCCTATTTTTCTACTTGCATTTTTTACGTGCTTTCGAACTGCTAGGTTGGCAGAAGCTGGGACGAGTAACAGGCGCTCACTCTGTTACGCGGCACTCGGGATTCGACCCGCCAAACTGCCGACCTTCTGATCGACAAGCTCAGCGTCCTAACCCACTGAGCCACCGCGTCCCTTTTGGGACTATTATAGAATAGAATGAAACAGTGAGACCATCTGATCTGACATCAGTAAGCAGCAGGTTTGAATTTCACCTGTAACTGGAAAGAGCAGGGATCATATACAATGGGAGGAGGATGGCATTATCAGGCCCTGCAGAGGAAGCTGTTGAATGCTCAGAACTAATGATGGTCCAAGCGGAAAGGGCAGATCTGCCCTTTGTAACAAGATTCTAAGAAAACTTGTTTTCCTTCTCTAAGACAAAGCTGAGAAAGAAGTACAACAATTTATCCATATCTTGAGAAGTTATAGTCTCCTACAAAACCACCATCTGTTTTACTCACATTCATAAAGCTATCAGAAAAGGCAATGTGATAAGCTCACAAAATGTAGTTAAATGGATTTATTTTATTGCTTTCATATCTTACAACCTAGACCTTGCTCTTTCCAATTTCCCCTCAATCACATATTGAACTGGTCCATCATTT
This sequence comes from Vipera ursinii, assembly GCF_947247035.1. Taxonomy (NCBI): domain Eukaryota; kingdom Metazoa; phylum Chordata; class Lepidosauria; order Squamata; family Viperidae; genus Vipera; species Vipera ursinii. Next base: position 48,891,822 of record NC_139518.1, on the reverse strand, counting down.
TCCTATTACATTCTTTCTGACACTTCCTAAAATAACTACGTACTATAAAGAAAATTAGAGAAAGGTAGCCAGGAGTAACTTGCAAAGCCTACTCAAGAAAGCAGTGCAGTTGCCTGATATTAATATGCAAGTTACATAAGCATTTTGAGGAAAGACAGATATTTGCCTACACTTTAGCCTGTTGGTTGTTAAAAATAATGGAAATTTGAAGAAATCGTTTTCATCTAAGTGGATATTGGGTATGATTAGTCATTTATGTTGATAATTGATAATTTGAACTTGGTTCTACTGCATATTTCCTCCGTTTGTGTTTTTCCCATAACTGGATTCCAGAAATTTAAATAGGAGTGGGAAGAAAACAGACAACAGGAACAAGGGAAGAATGGGAGCAATCTTTTCTTTTTCAAGAATTCAAAAAGTACTATGTTTTCTGGAAATTTGTATCTAATGGGTGTTCTTTCCTTCAGAGAAATAAATACAGTCACCTAAATCTGTGTCTGGTTTTTATTTCAACAATGATGAAGCAAGCACCAAGTCTGATGCCTGAGCTATGGTTAGACTTTGAAGATGATGGTTCTTCTCTTTCAGCTTGTTTTCTTGCATCATCCATTACTGTCTGTTCCTCTGCGTTAGCACTAATTATCAATAAGATAAGAGAAAATACACACAATTTAATTTAAGTGTGTGCAAAATTCAGCAGCAATCCACCGTTGTCAGCTGGATGGCCACTTATGGATCATCTATAAAAGGGGAAACCATCTGCCTGTGATTTCTTTGGACTTGAATCAACACAGAGAAGATAATAATTTACATAGAAATATAATACATTTTGTTGGATGGTGACCAAATGATTGTGTGCCTAACCACTTGGCTGCCTAGATGTAAACTAAGTAATGTCAAGGATCCTAGAGTTGTATTTTTTTATATATGCTCTTGCTCTGAATAGCCTTTAAGTCTCTTTTCTGACAATCAAATAGAACATAATTATCTGTAAGGTTCCCCCGCACATGCGTGCTAGTCGTTTCCGACTCTAGGGGCCGGTGCTCATCTCTGTTTCAAAGCCGAAGAGCCAGCGCTTGTCCGAGGACGTCTCCGTGGTCATGTGGCCGGCATGACTGGACGCCAAAGGCACACGGAACACTGTTACCTTCCCACCGGAGTGGTCCCTATTTTTCTACTTGCATTTTTATGTGCTTTCGAACTGCTAGGTTGGCAGAAGCTGGGACGAGTAATAGGCGCTCACTCTGCTACGCGGCACTCGGGATTCGACCTGCTAAACTGCCGACCTTCTGATCGACAGGCTCAGCGTCCTAACCCACTGAGCCACCGCGTCTGTAACAAGATCTAATTTGTGTAGGTATGGATACAATAAGACTGACTCTTCAGCACTACTTGATCTATTAACCACAACCACAAACCACAAGCTGCAGGGTTTAGACAGAAAGTTAAGGATTAACTTCCTCCTTGTCTATCATTCTACCTGTTCTTTATCTAAGAAATTGTTAATCTCAGTTTACTTTCTTCTGCCTTTCTTCCCATCCTCATTGCCATCCATTTGGATGTAGCTAGCTAACTTTTGCCTATCAATAAAATATATTTTCTATAAATAAATCTTCCCTCTTCTATACTATTATAGTTATTAAGCCTGATCTTATAATGAATATTCAGGTTGATTCCCACTTTTAGGAACATTCACAAAAAGCATTGTTCATCCCCCAAGATGTCTTTTTTTTCCTGCTAAAGAAGGGTAGGAGAAAAACAGTCCAAGAAGCTAATTTTGTAAACATGAGAAATTCATATCCCAGGGAAGGCAATAGAGTCAAGATATGATCTGAAGTTAAAATTAACAGAAGCAGTATTATAAATCTATACCCTTAAGAAGAGAAAATAATAAAAAATCAGGCTTTAGTACCAAGGTCCAGACAAGCAAGAACCCCCTACTCTAACTTTCACAAGAAAAGTTATTACCAACATCATTTATATTTTTTAATCAGATCTGTATCCCATCATATCACAGGACTCTTGGCAGCTGGCTGATTTCAACCACAGTTTAGATGCAGAGGCAGCAAAGGTCTGTATCTAAAATGTAGTCGGGTTCTTATTAACCTTTAAGAAATAGTGTGTACTCAGGTGAAATTCTTATTTTAGAAAATCTAAAAAGAGCTGTACCTTAGTTGTGGTTCTGTTGAATTCCAAGGACCTGGTTCTGCCTGCAAGTCCATGATTAGATCTGGAATCTCAGACAATAGGCTCATCTAGCCATTCTTCTCTCTCTTCCTTACATGATGATTTATTCAAATGGATTGTGATACTTCACTACCCTTGTGATACCATTCAGAAGGGAATGGAGGGTGTTGTCTTCCTTTTGGCTTATATATATGTATGTATGTTCCTTAATTAAATTAAAAATACAAATCCCAGGCATATTGAAATTAAAACGAAAGTTCGAACACCTGGATAAGGTAAAAACCAAAGCAGTTTTAATAAAATCGAACTTTCATTGGCCAACTGCCAACGTCATCAGGATAGAATTGCTGGAGAGGTGAAACTACATTTATATCATTGGCGCTTTTGCACTCCACTCATGGAGCGCATCACTGATCTGTTTGTTTCCATCGGCCGTATTTTCTCGAACTACTTCGCACTCGTTCTTGTGGAGTGCGGTTGCCTCTGGGTGCTCACTGTCAGTGGGGAATCACTGTTTGTTCTTCTGGTCACGATCAATGCCCTTGTCATCGCGCATGTCCTCGTGCCAAAAGTCCTTGGGGATTGCTCCTCCCCTTCTTGATTTTTGTGATGCAGAGTTGCTGTGTGACCGTGCAATCTTGATCTTGGCTCGACGGTATATTCTGTGAGTATTTGCGTTGTCTGCTCTGTTCTTCCCAACTCCTAAGGGCTTGGTATGCAGGGAGGAGATCTATATGACGGTTAATTGAGGAATGGTCCAAAAACCAGGCCTCTTTGAATAATCGGCCGCCCTCAGTATTATCCTGGGCAATCGCCTCAGCCCCCACCAAACCAAAGGTATGCTTGTGTGTAGCCATGTGTGCCCACACCTGCGAATACTGTTCCTGTCTTTTAACTGCAAGCTCATGTTCATGTATCCTAGTCCCCAGCTGTTTTGCTGTCTCCCCAATGTAATTACAGTGGCAGTTCTCACATGCCATCTTATATATAACTGAGGACTTTTCTTCATTGGGGAGCGGATCCTTTGGACGCATGACACTGGCACACAGGGTTTGATCAGGTTTGTGGGCAACACTGACTTTATAGGGGGCCAGGATGCGCACCCTGGCTTCGGTTACACCATGGATGTAAGGTAGTGTTATCCATGCTTTCATGTTGGTTTCAGACAGGTTCACGTGCTTTGCTGTATTGTCTGAGGAAGTTTAGTGGATACCCATTGCTTCTGCAGATGCAAGAGAGATGGCACCTTTCCTCCTTTTTCGCCCTATGCGAAATATATATATATATATGTATGGAAAAACCTGTCTCCATGGAACTAGTCCCACTGACCTAAGGTACTCTTTTTGGAGTCAGACCTCAAAATGCAATACATAAATACAAATATAATAAAAACAGTTTTGCTTAGCTGCTCAGTTCTTCAAGGTTTCATGGATAATATCCCCACTTTAAATGGATACTATACTCTTGAACAATTCAATTCAAACCAACAATAAGAAAATCTAGTCCTGTTTCATTGTTTTATCTTCAGCCTAATATAGACATCTTTACTATGGCTTTGGTAAGGCCACATCTTTACTATGGCTTTGGTAAGGCCACACCTGGAATACTGCATCCAGTTTTGGTCACCACGATGTAGAAAAGATGTTGAGACTCTAGAAAGGGTACAGAGAAGAGCAACAATGATGATTAGGGGGCTGGAAGCCAAAACATATAGGGAACGGTTGCTGGAATTGGGTATGTGTAGTTTAACGAAGAGAAGAGTGATGGGTGACATGATAACAGTGTTCCAATATCTCAGGGGCCACCACAAAGAAGAGGGAGTCAAGCTATTCTCCAAAGCACCCGAAGGCAGGACAAGAAGCAACGGATGGAAACTAGTCAAGGAGAGAAGCAACCTAGAACTAAGGAGAAACTTCCTGACAGTTAGAACAATTAACCAGTGGAACAACCTGCCTCCAGAGGTGGTGAATGCTCCAACACTGGAGGTTTTTAAGAAGAGACTGGACAGCCATTTGTCTGAAATGGTATAAGGTTTCCTGCCTGAGCAGGGGGTTGGACTAGATGACCTCCAAGGTCCCTTCCAACTTTATTATTATTATTATTATTATTATTATTATTATTATTATTATTATTATTATTATTATTATTATTATTATTATTACCTAGACTATTGGAAATGCTCCATCTACTCCATTTGGAAACTCACTGCAGTCTTAAGCTTTGGAAATTGAGTTGCAGAAAAGAAAACTATGATCAGCCCTAACCATGTAGCTTGCCTACATAAACATTTAGCCATAAATTCCCATAGTGAGAAGTTCTCTCACGCTTGGGGAAACTTCTAAAGGGCATCAGACTAACATAAGAATGTGATGCCTTGCTTATGCTGGTATTATTATGGCTCTAAAGGTCAGTTCCTTATTTCAGATTTCTTCTCCAATCCTTTAAATAATTTCTGAAAGATAAATTGTGTCCTCTGTGTGTGTGTGTTTGTGCGTGTGCGTGTGCATGTGTATTATATGTAATTATATAATTGAAACCATCAAACAAAAATATAAAAAATGCAAACTAATATAAACCAAGAAAAAAGAAAGAAATCAAAAAGCAGAAAAGTGCTAAAATAAGAAAACAGTTGAAGAAAAATAGAAAAGAAAAAAGAAATGAAGAAATGGCTTCCAATATTCTTCACAACAGTTATAAGTAAAGATATATTTTAGCCTCTCTCTCTAAAATGACATTATATTAGTTTTCTTTCTATAATCTATCCCTTCTAATTGATAACAGTGTTCCAGTATCTCAGGGATTGCCACAAGGAAGAGGGAGTCAAGCTATTCTACAAAGCGCCTGAAGGCAAGACAAGAAACAACGGATGGAAACTAACCAAAGAGAGAAGCAACCTAGAACTAAGGAGAAATTTCCTGACAGTTAGAACAATTAATCAATGGAACAGCCTGCCTCCAGAAGCTGTGGATGCTCCAACACTGGAAGTTTTTAAGAGACTGGATAGCCATTTGTCTAAAATGGTATAGGGTTTCCTGCCTGAGTAGGGGGTTGGACTAGATGACCTCCAAAGTCCCTTCCAACTTTTTATTGTTGTTGTTGTTGTTGTTGTTGTTGTTGTTGTTGTTGTGTTGTGAGTTCTGAAGAGCAGGAAAGACGCCAGGCAGATGAGTACAGAAGAATCATAGCTTTATTGTAAGTCAGACTGAACTGTACTGGGGCTTTGGGGTAACATTGCACAATATGTATAGTCCACATGCTCTGAACAACCAATCAGATTGAACCCATTATTCCCGCCACATTAACTGCTGCCAGGACTGGAGACGTCCTGTCTGGGTTCCTGGAGAACTGTTAGTTCTCCAGCAGCACACCTGATTAAACTCCCAAAAGCTCAGTACATAACACCCCTTCCCCTTTTAAGAACAAATAACATAATCCTTACAAGTTTAAAGAATTCAATTCTCTCCCAACTTCCAATATATAAGTGAATGTTTGACCCCATTCAAGGTAGTAGATTCATAACGCGACCTTCTCAGACGTGTTATGCACAAACTGAATGCAATGGGACTAATGACAGTTCTGCTGTTCTACCAGTAGTGTTACAGTACCTAACAGTACCTTATGATAGCTACAAAGAAATTAAAGAATAGTTAAATGAGCAGGCATGCCTAAGAACTGGTAATCATTTTACACAATACATTGTCCTTTATTTAACAACATAGTCTGTAAGGTATGCAGGAGGCTTGTGTGGCCGTGAGGAACATCTTGGGGTTCCAACCATTTTGTGGTCTACCAACTTATCTGGCATGCCATGTGAATTCATGTTCTCCTGTGCTGTAGAATCTGAGGACGGAGAACTGCTCTGGCTGACCTCTCCAGGTTGGCCCACCCCAGAGTCAAGACTTGGAGCAGAGTGAGCACAGCGGTCGCTGATGCTTGGCTGATCCGACTGATCAGGGGTCCCATGTTGCAGCTCAGAGTTGTCTTGGTCCTCCTTGGACCCGAATTCTGCTGTGTGCTGAAAATGCTGGTGGTATGGATGACAGCTAGCTTGTGTGCCAGCTGGAGAACTATGCGAAAGTTCTCACCTAGTGACCATTCTGGAAAACTTTTCCTTAACTAGTCAACATGCTGTCTGACCAGTCGCCCTCCCTCCACCCCTACTGTGTAAGATAGGGGTCCAGTTTTGTCAACCACCTGTCCCGGGACCCACAAGTGTCCAGGCCCATAATTTCTGGCCCAGACCAAATCACCAGTCTGTAGCCCCCTCGGGGGTTTGGGTTGAGAAGCATCTGATGCCACTCTGTATGGATGAAGTCTGTCTAGTTTAATGATGAGACATCTACCCCACCGAAGCTCTGCTGGGCTTTTACCTGTGGCTGTGCAGAATGTAGAGTGTTGGCAGAGTAAAAAGTCTGCCAGTCTGTGATGCCAGTCACCTGTGATGATGCACTTGAGGGCGTCCTTGGTTGTCTTCACCATTCGTTCAGCTTGCCCATTCGATGATGGGTGGAAGGGAGCAGAAGTGGCATGTCTGATTAGATTCACTCTGAGGAATGCCTGAAACTCAGCAGCAGTAAATTGAGCCCCATTATCAGAAACCATGACATCAGGTAGCCCATGTGTAGCAAAGAGTTTTCTCAACACCTGGATGGTCCTAGCAGTAGTCATATTGGGAACCGGAATGACTTCCAGCCATTTTGAGTGGCTATCCACTACTACCAAGAAGAGCTGACCTTGAAAAGGCCCAGCATAGTCAATATGAATCCTGGACCAGGGAGTATGAGTCTTCTCCCATCTATGGACAGGTGCTTGGGGCATTTCAGGCCTTGACATTTGGCAGATATAGCTCCCGTGTACTTGCTCCTCAACAGCTTTATCTAAACCTGGCCACCAAAGGTAGCTTCTAGCTAATGCTTTCATGCACACTATGCCTGGGTGTCCTTCATGCAAGGACTGCAATACTCTATCTCTTAATACTGAGGAAATAATGACTCTGTTTCCCCAAAGCAAACATCCTTTATGTGCAGACAATTCATGCCTTCTAACAAAGTAACTTTGGAATTCAGGGCCTGGACTTTTCTCTAACCATCCCGTAAATACCCATGACAAAACTCTGCTTAAAATTCTATCTGTGGCCGTTTCAGCAGCAATGTCCCCAGCATGGAGGGGGAATTCAGGCAAATCTTGTATTGATAATATTCGTGCAGCAGGAGCTGGGTCAGGATCTATAAGTGGCAGTGGTAGTCTACTGAGGCCATCTGCATGGCCCATTTCCTTTCCAGGTTTGTGAATTAACTTGAATTTATAAGCAGACAGAAATATAGACCACCTGAGCATCCTTGGGGATAAAATGTGGGGGGTTTGTTTATCTGTTGCAAATAATCCCCAAAGGGGTTCGTGATCAGTGTACACAGTGAAATTTCTTCCATATAAATAATCATGAAATTTTTTGACCCCAGCCACTATGGCTAAGGCTTCCTTATCAATTTGTGCATAATTGCATTCAGCAGCAGATAAAGTTCTGGAATAGAATGCTATGGAAACTTGTTCCCCATTCTTTTCTATGTGGCTTAAAACTGCCCCCACCCCATAAGGAGATGCATCACATGCAAGACATACAGGTTTAGACTCTATGTAATGAGTGACTGTGGATTTTTCTGATAGGAGGGCCTTAAGGTCGTGAAAACTCTTTTCATGTACACCAGTCCATTGCCATACAGTTTTCTTATTGAGTAGCCTGTGGAGGGGCTCTGCTATAGCTGCTTTATGAGGTAGAAATGTGTGATAAAAGTTCAGTAACCCCAAAAATGCTTGTAATTCTGCTTTGTTTTTGGGACTAGGAGCCATTTTGATGGCCTTTACTTTTGATTCTGCGGGGTGGATTTCACTGGCATCAATATGGAACCCCAAAAATTCTGTTGATGAGACCCCAATACTACATTTATTCCTTTTCAGTTTAAGGCCCACATCACGAAGTCTTTGTAAGACAGCCCTGAGCCTATTTGCTAATACTTCTGTGGATTCTCTGGCAATGAGAACATCATCAAAATATGGGCAAACACCTTGAATGCCCTTGAGGGTGTGTTCCATGATCCCTTGGAATATCCCTGGTGCTACACTTACGCCAAACTGCAACCGTTTGACTTTGAAAGCTCCTCTATGTGTCACTATTGTTTGGGCCGCTGCTGTGGCCTCGTCTACTGGCAGTTGTTGATACGCTTGTGCTAAATCCAGCTTAGTGAAAATGGCGCCCCCTTGCAAAGAGGCTAGAATATGGCTGACTATTGGAACCGGGTAGGCATGCTGGTTTAAAGCTTTGTTTAGGGTACATTTGTAGTCCGCACAAATGCGAACCTCCCCATTTGGTTTAAGTAGGGTGACAATAGGGGTCTCCCACTGTCCCCCTTCAACAGGCTGTAACACCCCTTGTTCTACTAATTTATCAATTTCCGAATCGATTTTATGCTTTAATGCAAAAGGAACTCTGTGTTCTGTACCAGCCTGCTACCGGCCCTGCAGAAAAAGCAGGGACAACCCCTTTACAAACGGCAAGAGGCTGGAATAAAGCCTGCCAAATTTATTAACATAAAGCAGAGCAAAACAAGACACCAACCATGAAACAGGAGCTATGAAACAGGAACTATTCAAGCGGTTGCCTTCAGCAAACCAGCCCTCCCACGCATTCCCCTTTTATACAGTTCAGGGCGTGGCTTCTCTCTGCCTCCTTCCGAGGTGCCCCATTGCCTTCCTCTGTTTACTCTTGATTGACTGCCTCCTGCGTTGGGCGTCCTTGAACAGGGCCAGCTGTGGGTCATCTTCATCCACGCTGTCAGGCTCACACAGCTGGGTCTCCATCGTGACCAGGTGGGAGGGGCCTGGCTGAGGGCTCTGCGGAGCCTCAAGGCCATCATCAGCAAGCTCTTCAACACCCCCCTCCTCCTCCTCTGAGTCGTCCGACCCAACTGCCGAACCCACAGGCTGACCCTGAATCACAACACTCTGATTGGTTTGACTCTGATCGGTATTACATTGGGGTCTAATTTAAATGAAATAGGTGGGTCCGTATACATTCCTAATTTAGAATCGAACACATCTGCGTATTCTTCACAAACAGCTCTGAGGTCAGTACTCTGTTCAGTTGATGCCTGTTATGTGAATTCCTAAAGCCTCAAACCAATCAAGTCCTATAAGACTTGTTCTTTGACCCTCTACTACTACGACATCCAGGTGCCCCAAAAACCCTTTAAATTTTACTGATAGGGTGGCCTCCCCCTTAATTTTAACTTGGGCATTCTGGAAGTCGGTTAAGATAATGCTCGAGGGCTTCAATTTAACCCATTGATTGCTGCGTTTGCAGACATATTTCAATATTTCAATGATTGAGACTGCTGAACTGGAGTCCAATTCCATTTTGCATGGAATGCCCTGCAGTTCAATTGAGAGCTTAAGTTTAGATTTAAGGGGACGACGAGCCCCTGTGCGGCAAATACTTCTCTGGCTTTTGAAAAAACCCACACTGGTTAGACCCTGGGCCCATGTACCTCTCCTTGTCGGTTCCCCCAACTGATGCTTGGGTTGTCCATCTCTCTGGCGAGCCTGGCATACGACTGCAATGTGCCCAGACCTACCACAGGTCCTGCACGTGGCCATGCGGAATCTGCAGTTTGCGCGGGAATGGTTGCCTTCACACCCCATACACCTAGGGAAGAGAACTGCCTTGTAAGAGCTTTCTTTTTGTTGATTTCTGCATTCTTGTGCGCCCGGCTATTTCTGTAGCGTGTCTATCTCCATCTCTCCTTCCACTGCTGGTTCGCTGCTGAATTTAGTGACCTCTTGGTGAACGGTTTCTTCAACATTGAGAGGTTTGGTGGTTTGCACTACTTGCACAGCTCCTCTGGCTTCTTCGTTGGCCATTATTTCGTCTTGTGCCTCCAAGAATGTCAAATTGGGTCTGGCAAATAGTCTCTGTTGGAGGACTTTGTCTCTGAGGCTGCAAACGAGCCGATCTCTCAGGCATTCTTCAAGGTTTGAGAATCTGCAAAGACGCGTGGCCTGGCGTAGGCCCGTGATGTTTTCTGATGCCATTTCTCCTGGACGTTGCACCCTCTGGTCAAACTTGAATCTCCACACCATTTCTGACATTTTTGGCTTAAAATGTCCGTTAAGTTTTTGTTTGAGGTCGGCATATGATACTGCTTCGATTGGTGTGGGGGCAAATAGGTTTTCTGCGAGGTCGAACGTTGCTGGCCCACAGACGCATAGCAGCGTTGCAGCTTTGAGCCCATCTTCAGCGATCTGGTTTGCCCTTAAGTAATTCTCGACTTGAGAGAGATACGACAGCCATTCTTCTTGGTGGCGAATGTCGAACTCCCTTAATTTGCTGACCTTTGGCATCTTGACTAGGTTCCTGCGTTTCTGATCCTGCCTCTTGAGCTCAGACGGGTAATTCTGAGCAAATGGCCACTAGCGTAGTTTGCTAGCCAGCCGAGGAAGAGGGGGGCAAAGATGCCTCTTTCCACCAGCACGTAAAGCCAACCCCTTGCAAGTTCAGCTCTTTAAGGTGAAGCAGGATCCCATCCTCATCGCCACTGTTGTGTTGTGAGTTCTGAAGAGCAGGAAAGATGCCAGGCAGATGAGTACAGAAGAATCATAGCTTTATTGTAAGTCAGACTGAACTGTACTGGGGCTTTGGGGTAACGTTGCACAAACATGGCCTAAGAGACTTCCCGTCATCAATAATGTAGACAATGTCTTTTCTTTAATCAAAGAAATCAGTTGTCTATTTCATCAAGATCTGTCAATTTCATCAACTCTGTAATGGGCTGTATGGTATTTTTCCATCTCTGTGCACTTAATAATCTTGCCACTGTAATCTTATATTGAAATATTTGAATATTTTTGAATAATTGATATAATACTTTTTCCTAACTATTTATCTATTAGTTCTAAAAGGAAAAATTCTGGTTTTAATTGAATATTGATCTTTTGAATCTTTTGTATCAACTTCTGTATTTGAATCCAAATTTCTTTCAGCTTTTTTATATATCCACCAAGCATGATTAAATGTCCCCTCATGTTGTTCACATTTCCAACCTATATTATTTTTATAACTTTCTATGGATGTTTAACTAAAGGAATAACAAAACAGACAAATCCTCTTTCTCTGACCACTATTTTACATCTCGTTCTCTGCTCTGCCTTTCAATCAACATTAATCTTGATTTCCGATTCTCAGAAGGAATACCTACTATGTCCTATAATTGGGATATTCGATAAGATTGAATGCTGGTATAAGGTGGTGTTGGAGATCAGTCTCAATTAGCCAAGAATGTAGAAGAGGAGAAATGAAGGCAAAATTAGGTGGGCAAAACTCCAAAGTTTCTCACATTTCTCAAGTACCTCTTCAGAGACAAGTGGTAACATGAGAGGGAAAATTGCCTTTCAAACAGCAGGGGGGGGAAAACAAGACTTGATCAGCAAAAGGAAGTAAGTTCGTGATTTCCTCGTTTTTCTCCTTTTTAAAACTTTGGCAATTTTAAATCATGAGTTCTCATCAAGTATTATTTAATTTAAGAAGACCATCTACCCTGAGCCATCTGCAAATATATTTACTTTTTGCAAGAATGGTAGGCCTGCAGAGGTCTGTGGCTTTGGCCTAGCTCTTATGTGAGAATCTTCTTCCCTCCTTGTCTCTCTCTGTCACTTCCTTTGCTTAGTCCTTTGCAAAAGTACAACTAGTGTGTTGCCTCTGACAATGAATGGGACACTGAGTCTTGTACACAGGCATTTACACAGCTCAGAGAAAATATTGCCCACTTCTGATAAGGTTCCATGTACTGAGACCCCAGCTAATTTCTTTGTTCTGTAAGGTCCCAGTCCCTTACTTAACTTTGAGATACCATATCAATCTAATCAGATAACCCAAATGAAGACTTCTTGATCAAGCAGCACTTTATTTGATCAAATTAAGCAGCTGGGTGGCCAACGATCTGGAAATGTCCAGAAGTGCCACACATATAAAATTGGTAGCATTGCTTTATAAACTTAGTTAGCCAATGACAATCAGACAACAGAGCCATTACATCATAAGAAAGACATCAATCATTCCTGTACACTCCCTATTCCCTCCTTCAGTATATCCCATCCATGTACATGTTTCCCACACTTGCATGAAATTTCTCTGGTGCAAAAGCTGATTACAAAAAGCAAGAAAGCAACAGTTAGACTAAACAATTTCCCTTTGTTCCAGAATGCTACAGTTCTTCCTCTCCTTCTTTGTGTATTCCTTGTACCTTCCCTGTGTTATTCCTTTTTTGACCAGCCCAGGAGTTTACCAGCTTTCATTAAACATTTCCATCCATGAATTACATTGGGGGGGAAATTTGCCTTGATCCTCCTACCTGTTCATGTTATTATCCAGTGTCACTCCTTCCTTTAAAAAAAACTCCTAGGACAGTTATTTTATTTATTAAATTGGTTTGCCACCCATCTTCAGAGACATCTAGTCTGTAATTGTAGGGGTCCCCAACCCCTGCGCCATGGGCCAATAAGAACCGGGTCGCACAGCGGAAGTGAGTGGCAGGCGAGCGAGGGAAACTGAAACCATCCCACTCCCTGATCCATGGAAAAATTGTCTTCCATGAAACCAATCCGTGGTGCCAAAAAGTTTGGGGATATAGAGCCTCACTCAGAAGCCTGCCAAGACAACATCATCTGATGGTTGAGAATATCAATATTTGAGTCAGTGCTTCATCAGTGAAATGACCAATCCAACTTCCATCTGATATAATAGTAATAGTAATATCAATTCCTAACAGATATAAACCCAGATGGTGGGCAAAAATGCTTTTATGGGTCTCGACATAAAAGCATTTTATAGGAAAGAAATAGCAGGCAAAGGGATGTGGTTAACCTATTGAGGATTGTTATAATAAGAACATAGAGAATATAAGATGAAATCAAGAGAACAATTGTCTGCAGAGGGGTTTAGTTTTCAATGGTTTTCATACTCACAGTTAAAAGAAAAATTAAAAGTAGATAACCAGAGATTTGGAATTGAGTAACAGAAAGAGAATTTGGAGTTGCGGTTATGTTATTGCTACACTGAGCTGGCTTTAAAATAGTCCAGGTTGTTTGGAATTTTCCTCTTTTTCTCTCATGTTTTCCATGCACTGCTCTGCACTTGTCCCTAGGTATAGCCAGGTGGCACTACAGAATCTTAATTTGAGCCTTTGGGGCACTGAAGTATGCTACTCCTCCACTATTGCCATTGTGGAGAAAGCATATCCTACACCAGGGGTAGGCAACCTTGGCTCTTTTATGACTCGTGGACTTCAACTCCCAGAATTCTGGGAGTTGAAGTCCACAAGTCATAAAAGAGCCAACACTGCCTACTCCTATCCTACACAGTTACATGGTGAGCCTCCTTTCGTATTTTGGCTCTTGCTGCTACTTGTATAGCAAATTCAAGTCAAGGGCCTATGTAAATAGGATTATTGTTATTAATAAATACTCCTTTATTTCCATTCTATGCTTTTTAAGTGTGTTATAAATTACTGGTGGTGGTAATAGTAGTCCTGTGTGGTACCTTCAGTATGGCAATTTGCAAACTGCAGGTTGGAAGGCAGGGGATTAATTGGCAACCTTTATCTTCCGCCACAAAGCAAATGTGACTAGGTAAGTGCTTTCCTCCCAATGCAGAAGCTCACCGGAAGAAAATAACTGCATTTCAAGGGACTGCAAAACAGCTGGAGAATTTGGCTGCCTATAGTGAGCAGGTGGTTATGTGAGAGTAACAGGGTACTTTATAGTTCAGAACAGCAAATCAGATAAAATGCAAAGGGATCTTTCAGTGATTTTGTCTGTTAAAATAATTGCACAATAAAATATGAAAATAGGAATCAACCTATTTGGAAATTGGTAAATAAAGATTCTTTGATAGAATGAATATTTTGATTCTTGCTGGATGCAAGTAGGGCTAAGGTTTTGTGGAGAATATGTTTCCAAATGCAGGGATGCATTCAACATTACTTTGGGAGGTAGAAGTGCATTTGCTGGAATCTTCTTTCAGCCCCAAGCACAACAGGGAACTCTTCTTAGTAAGTATCAGAAACCAGCTTTACAGTGCTATTTATAAAGAAGCCCCTTCATTCAAAACTGTTAAAAACTGTTGTGTTATAAAAAGGCATAATACCACTTAAAACAAATAAAATTCTCCAACCCATGCTTATTTACAAAATGGAAATGCCCTACTCCAACCCATCCATGTGCAAGGTGTAACCCAACTCACTTTTCATGTTTACCCATTCTTCGTAGACTTCACACCTATTCCCTCCATCCTGGCCATTAAAAAAGTGTCTAGTCCATGGAGTATTAAGTAAGGAAATTACCTCTACATGTGTCAATCTCCTCAGGCCAAGAATCAGCAATACATCTACGCTACATTCTGTAAGTCTGTTAGGGGTGGCCAGAGAAGTAGCTGATTGGATCTGTTTGGCTCTCCCTAAAATTCAAGCCAAATTTAAGCTTCTCAAAGCTGTGGGAGGTGCTACATTCTGTAAGTCTGTTGGGGGTGGCCAGAGAAATAGCTAATAATTAATAATCATAAACAGCAGTGGTACATCCTTCTATCTAAGGATGTCAGGCTTAGTTCAGTGCAGCACTTTTTCTGCAGCTGTCTTTCACAGTACCCTTTTCAAACTTGGAAACTGTCCTACCTGTAAACAAATCACTCGTCTGCAAGGACAGATTATTTATCTAGGGTCTGTAATCCGTGCTCTTCAGGCAGAAATTAGGTGTCCAGTTCAGCTCTTCTATTCTATTGAGCCTCCGTGCTATCTGCCCCCTCTACCACAAAGATCCTGCAGGAGAAGGGCAGTGTGGACAATCATGGGATCTGGCAGGGTGAGAGCTGTGAACCATAAACACAAAGCTTTTGCTGTGTCCCTGCACAACAGATACAGTGCCCTTGCTGACCTTAATAGGGACATTAAGGAGTCCGGTAAAGGTATTTGGGATGATAACTCAAATAAGCACGGGATTGTGGTCCAAGATGAAGAACTTGCTTTTGACAGGGAGAAGTGAGAATCAGGTATTACACATCAGTCATGCAAGAACAGAAAAGCATCCCAAAAGAGAAGCCATCTTTTGGTTGGTGATTCAGTTATAAGGGATGTAAGTTTAGGAAAGGTCACAGAGGTTTCAAAAGAGGTCAGGTGTCTTCCAGGTGCTACTGCCAGTAGGGACAAGAAGCGTTTGGGTCAATATAAAAGGGAGAAAAAATGACATTGCCATAGGTGCATACTATAGGCCACCCAACCAAATAGAGGAAATAGATGAACTTTTTGCCAGTCAGCTAACTAAGGTATGTAGGAAGCACATCACAATAGTAATGGGGGACTTTAACTACCCTGACATCAACTGGGAGACAAACTCTGCACCAAGTGGAAGATCAAACAGATTCCTGACAAACCTAGCAGACAACTTTGTCACTCAAAAAGTAGAGAAGGAAACTAGGGGATTAGCCATTTTGGATCTAATTCTCACTAACAGAGATGAAATGATAGAAGGAGTTGAAGCCACAGGAACCTTGGGAGGAAGTGATCATGCAATATTGGAATTCAACATTATGGAAGCACAAGCAATAGTATACAGTCAAATTAGAGTCTTGGACTTTAAGAGAGCTAATTTCAATAAACTTAGAGAAAGCTTGGGAAGGATTCCATGGATGAGAATCCTCAAGGGGAAAATAACTCAAGAAGCTTGGGAAATTTTGAAAAGTGAGATAATAAAAGCCCAGTCTAGCACAATACCAACAAAGAGGAAAAATAACAGCTCTCAAAAGAAACCAGCATGGCTGCATAAAGAACTCTCTGATAAATTGAAAGATAAAAAGGGCAAGTATAGAAAGTGGAAACAGGGGCACATAACTAAGTCAGAATATCAGCAAATAGCCCGAGCCTGCAAAGACGAAGTGAGGAAAGCTAAGGCTCAAAATGAACTAAGGCTTGCAACCAAAGTCAAAAATAACAAAAAAGCTTCTTTGAACATGTAAAAAACAAGAAAAAAGTGAAGGAAATGATTGGTCCATTAGTGGGTGAAAGTGGCAAGAAGGTGACAAGCAACAGAGAGAAAGCAGAACTTCTTAACTCATTTTTGCATCTGTCTTTACACAAAGGGAAAAAACAGAACAACCTATCAAAAATAGTGCCATAAAAAACAGAATAAAAACACAAGTTAAGATAAGCAAGAAAATGGTAAATGAGCACCTCTCCAGGCTAGACAAGTTCAAATCACCAGGCCCAGGTGGATTACACCCCAAGGTTCTCAAGGAACTGGCAGATGTGATCTCAGAACCACTGAACTATATTTTTCAAAGATCCTGGAGCACTAGGGAACTACCAGAGGACTGGAAAAGAGCTGATGTAGTTCCCATTTTCAAAAAAGGAGGGAAATGGATACAGAAAATTACAGACCTATCAGCCTGACCTCAATACCTGGGAAGATTCTGGAAAAGATAATCAAACAACGAATCAGTGAGCATCTAGAGGCAAACAAAATCATTACTAAAAGCCAACATGGGTTTGTCAAAAACAGATCATGCCAGACAAATCTTATTGCATTCTTTGACCAAGTGACAAAATTAGTGGACCAGAGGAATGCTGTGGATATAATTTACTTGGACTTCAGTAAGGCATTTGATAAAGTAGATCACAACCTGCTACAGCATCACCACTAGATGGATTCGTAGCTCGCTGACCGGCCGTACTCAGTGTGTGGTCCTCAAAGGAACTGCATCTACATGGAGGGAAGTGTATAGTGGGGTGCCCCAGGGCTCTGTTCTGGGATCAGTGCTCTTCAACATCTTCATCAATGATTTTGACGAGGGGATAGATGGGGAACTCATCAAATTTGCAGATGACACCAAGCAAGCAGGAATAACCAACACTCCAGAAGACAGGCTTAAGATACAGGAGGATCTGGACAGACTTGAACACTGGGCGCTATCTAACAAAATGAAATCCAATGGTGAAAAAAGTAAGGTTCTACATTTAGGCAAGGAAAACCAAATGTACAGGTATAGTATAGGGGGTACCTTGCTCAATAGAGCCTTGGTGGAGCAGTGGGCTAATGCCTCCTTAAGTAACACCAGCTGCCTGCAATTAGTGCAGGTTCGAGTCCCACCAGGCTCAAGGTTGACTCAGCCTTCCATCCTTCCGAGGTAGGTAAAATGAGGACCCAGATTGTTGGGGGCAATAAGCTGACTTTGTAATAATGCCGCTTGGGGGGGGGGTGTGAAAGCCCTAATAAGCAGGCATATACATAGAATGAAGGCTACTGCTAAGCTTGTAAGCCTCCCTGAGTCTTCGGAGAAGGGCGGGATATAAATGGAATTAAAATAAAATAAAAATAAATAAATAGTAGTAACTGTGAGAGGGATCTCGGAGTCCTAGTGGACAATCACTTCAATATGAGCCAGCAGTGTGCTGCAGCTGCCAAAAAAACCAACACAGTGCTAGGCTGCATTAACAGAGGGATAGAATCAAGATCACATGAAGTATTAATACCACTTTACAATGCCTTGGTAAGGCCACACTTGGAATACTGCATCCAGTTTTGGTCATCACGATGTAAAAAAGATGTTGAGACTCTAGAAATAGTACAGAGAAGAGCAACAAAGATGATTAGGGGACTGGAGGCTAAAACATATAAGGCACGGTTGCTGGAATTGGGTATGTCTAGTTTAATGAAGAGAAGGACTGGGGTGACATGATAGCAGTGTTCCAATATCTCAGGGGCTGCCACAAAGAAGTGGGAGTCAAGCTATTCTCCAAAGCGCCCGAAGGCAGGACAAGAAGCAACGGATGGAAACTAATCAAGGAGAGAAGCAACCTAGAACTAAGGAGAAACTTTCTGACAGTTAGAACAATTAACCAGTGGAACAACCTGCTACCAGAAGCTGTGAATGCTCCAACACTGGAAATTTTTAAGAAGAGACTGGACAGCCATTTGTCTGAAATGGTATAGGGTTTCCTGCCTGAGCAGGGGGTTGGACTAGATGACCTCCAATGTCCCTTCCAACTTTACTATTATGATTATGATTATGACATCTGAATCTCTTGCCCTCACTCAGTTCAATGAGATTGAAATCTCTGAGAAACATTATACGGTAAGGCTAAGTAAGAACACTAGTGAAAACTGGAATAGAAGTACACTGAAAACTTTATTATCATCTGTCCATCTGAGAGTGCAACTCCCTCTATATCAGGGAAGCTGAGAAACTGATTGTTGACATAAGTGACATCTCTGCCCTTGGAACTGCTGCCTTTCAGCTTCTCTCTTGCAATGGGAAAGCACTTTAAAGCGTCTTTTGTGCGTGCCTTCTTAGGAAACTAACTTAGAATAATAGTAATGTTGGAGTACACAGTTTTCAAGGATTTAGACAAGAGGTTTTTTTCCCCATACCTTCCCAAGGAATTTATACATGCAAATTACAGCACACCACTTAGTTATCATTCTTATTCCATAAGCATTATGATTTAGATGATAGATAGATAGATAGATAGATAGATAGATAGATAGATAGATAGATAGATAGATAGACAGACACTGTATATCACTGTGCCTTACAGTGCGAGAGCAGTCAGAATGTTATAATAATTATATAAATTCATTACAAATTTATCATGGCCCCAGGCACGTTTACATGATCTTTAATTTACTATTCACCCTCCCCCTGGTCTAAGAAAATGGATACAAGATGCCTTGTTTTTAGAACCACACTGTTAAGACAAATAATTGTAACAAAATGCATTAAATGCCAAAAATGCCTAAGGCATTTTACAAAATAGTAGCAAACTAGTGGAGCCTTGTTCAGAAATGTAGGTTCTTTCATAAGTGGTGATAACTTTGCAGGACAAAAGAGTTTTTTTAAAAAAAACTAAAAAATCTTATTGTAGAATTGTATATAATATTCACTGGATGCCCACATACTAAAAGACTGTGAGGCCTTATTTATGTCTCTTTTAAACTTTTATCCTCAGAATTTCTAAAAGGTGTTCTTTTTTCTATCTTAATTTAGCTTAATTTCCTCTAAATAGACTTCAGTTTAACCTTGATTCTTTCTCTGAACTTGTCAATGTTTTTCTCAGCTCAATCACCGAGTTCTTCATTTAACGTCTCCTGCTCTCACTCTTTTATTACCTTACACTTTTAACCTTTTCTTTACTGTTTGACTGCTTCACAGCTTAAATCTTAGACTTATTACTTTATTATCTCCTCTCTCTCCTCCTCCCCCTCTGTCTTTCCCCAGAATTACTGTTACTTCTCTTGGCTTCTGAGAGCAATTGCTGTCCTTGGTGGAGCAGTGGGCTAATGCCTCCTTAAGTAACACCAGCTGCCTGCAATTAGTGCAGGTTCGCATCCCACCAGGCTCAAGGTTGACTCAGCCTTCCATCCTTCCGAGGTAGGTAAAATGAGGACCCAGATTGTTGGGGGCAATTAAGCTGACTTTGTAAAAATGCCGCTTGGGGTGTGTGTGAAAGCCCTAATAAGCGGGCATATACATAGAATGAAGGCTACTGCTAAGCACATTGATTTGTGCTTCTTAGATTGTAAGCCACCCTGAGTCTTCGGAGAAGGGCAGGATATAAATGGGATTAAAAAAAATAAAAAAATAAAAAAAGGGACGCGGTGGCTCAGTGGGTTAGGACGCTGAGTTTGTCGATCAGAAGGTCGACAGTTTGGCGGGTTGAATCCCGAGTGCCGCGTAGCAGAGTGAGCACCTGTTTACTCGTCCCAGCTTCTGCCAACCTAACAGTTTGAAAGCACATAAAAATGCAAGTAGAAAAATAGAGACCACTACGGTGGGAAGGTAACAGCGTTCCGTGCGCCTTTGGCGTCTAGTCATGCCGGCCACATGACCACGGAGACGTCCTCGGACAAGCACTGGCTCTTCGGCTTTGAAACGGAGATGAGCACCGGCCCCTAGAGTAGGAAACGACTAGCACGCATGTGCGGGGGAACCTTTACCTTTTACCTAAAAAAAATAAAAATAAAAAAATAGAATAGTTTTCCTCTCTTCTGTCTCAGAAAGGTATGAGTCTATTTGCTGTGAGACTTGCACTTCTGATGGGAGACACTTGCAGGTGGCTAATAACCATGGTGAGACGCAGGCAGAAATACATTGACATATCAGGAATTTATAATATAGCTAAACAGGTACTGAAGAAAAATACATGAAATTAATAATACAGTAGGCTTACAGAAGGCACACTAAGCCTGTAAGTCCCTGAATCTTTTGCATTCTTTATTCTAAAGATTCATTACTTCTCAGGTCTCTAATTTTTTTTTAAAGAGCTGTAACTATTAGAGGAGAATGTTGTAATTCCCCTCAGCCAAGGCTTCTGGTGTCCAATTGTCTATGATTTTACTTTCTCTATGTTTTTCTTTTGTTATACTTGTATTTTGGTCTGTGACCACAAACAAATAAATAAATATTCTAAAGATTTAACTGTCCAAGCCCAACATTCTTTGTTATTTGGACATGCAATAGGGCCGTGTCAATTTAACACCCCAGATTAAACAAGGTCTCACAATCCTTTTATTAGCATTAACCTGTTTTACTCTGATTCATAGCTTTCATTTTCATGCGTGAAGACATCCTTTCCTTCCTTGTATTTTCTTATATTGTTTCCTCCCCCTAAAAATATGTGCTTACTTGTACACCCCCCAAAAAAAACCAACAAGAAACAACAAACCAAGAATAGCCCCTTTTGTTAGTATAGCACAACATCTAGACTATGCTAAACTGTTTCTCAATCTTAGCAAAGTTGCTAAGACTGAGAGAGAGTGAGCAAGATCCCAATTTCCTCCTGCTCTTCTCTTCTTCTGAGTATTATTACTGTAACTTTCCCCTCCATTTTAACATCTAACTTATGCATCAAACAACTAATATTCCTGTGTCCTATTTTCTCCTAACAACATCTGCATTAGGCGTGCTGGGTTGAGAGGGAGTGATTGGTTCAGTCATCCAGCAGCTTTCATGACCAAGACAGGTCTAGAACTCACCCTCTCCTAGTTTCTAAACTAGCCCCATTGCCACTACACCGAATTAGCTCTCATACTCAAATTTATACGATATACAAAAATATACTCAACTTCAGAGGATTCATTATATTATGAAGAAAAAAAGAGATCCTGTTTCATTGTCATAGAAAGTAATATTATATTTTAAAATTTCTGCACCTTTGTCTTTTTACTTGTAGGATGACTGTTTTCTTTCTAGGATTACACTCTATTGGCAACCATAATTCTTGTGTTCTATTGCAGTTTCCAGAGAATGAGCTCACTGAGCAAATAGACAAGAAGAGCAACCAGGACTTTGCTTGGGGATCTCATTTAAAGGAAGGGAATAGACAGTGTATATAGGGCAGAAACTGTTGGCTGATTGCCCAATGCATGTAATAGGAACACTGCTTCCTACTGAGCTAGTTTTCAAGCCTGCAATGAGCACTGCAAGTCAAGTCAGAGATATCCAAGACAAAAAAACATGTTCTCTTATTTCCTCTGGGACACCAGCAGCCAGAATAGGTGATCAGGTGTTTTGTGTGGGTGTTTTACTAAGAAGGGGACTCCAAGTTTTTGTCCCCCATTCCACCATTCTGTTCATCTGGTGAACGTCTTATGATCTGTAAAAAAATGTATCATGTTATTTTATTTTTCTTCTGTAAAGATGACATACTGCAAGGTGAGGCTAATTGCCACTCTGAAGATAAGGTGAAGGGACTAACAGTGAATCTGTTCACTTTCCAGCTTAACTAGGAAAAAGAATTACAGTGAAACAGATTTTGATTGGCTATCAGAAATAATTTCTTAGAGTAAGAACTGTTTAACAATGGAAGAGACACCTCACCATCTATTCTGAATGCTGTGATAGTGAATTTCTGCACTGGAACTAGATACTCCGCAGTCCTTATATTCTATAACTGTATGTGCAATTCTTCCCCCATGGTGCTACTAGGCAGCACATATTATTGATACGACAATCACATAGGTTGGCCAAAACTATGGAAAGAGGACTTTGTTATTATCACATTTCAGTTCCATATAGAAATTCTTGACCCTGAAGAATTAATGGATTAAGGTTTTTCTGCAAGCACTACAATATTTAATCTTTCTTCTCTCTTGTGTATTAAAAGGCTCGTTGTGACTCTAAGCTTGCAAGTTGTTAGTGCTTCTCTTGGGAATAGCTAAGTCATTTAGAGCAATTTTCCTTTTATAAAGAAATCTTTAAAATTTTCATTACAGAATGTAGACCAAGGAAAATGGGAGAATTTAAAAGTCAAGTTCAAAGCCATCACAAGACAGGAATTAAAAGAAAAGGGTAGATATATAATTAAATCAAAGACCAGTATCTCATCAATTGTTGGGAATCTATTGAACTCCAGGATCTTTTGAATTGCAACATTTTTTGCAATACAGCATCTTATCAACCTCTAAATGTGATCAGAGTAGAGTGAGATTAGATGATTCACAATATATTTAAAACTATCTCAATCCTTTTCAGTAGCAATAACAGTCTATTTAAAATGAAACTACTTCAACTTCCCCTTTTTTCTTCTTCTCAAAAACATATACTCTCTCTCTCTCTGTCTCTCTCTCTCTCTCACACACACACACACACACACACACACACACACACACAGAGAGAGAGAGAGAGAGAGAGAGAGAGAGAGAGAGAGAGAGAGAGAGAGAGAGAAACAGACATAGGCATATATCTAGCTTTGATCCCAGTACAAATCACCCAAATAGCCTTTTTTCCTTAAAAAAATTTTGTGCTGCTCCCACTGATTTTTATCATCCTTCAAAATGTTTCCAGAAAATATTTCTTCCTTATAAGAAGTTGATACTTCTTGTTTCAATGCTGGCTCCAGAAAAGCCTGATCGAGGGAGTAAATCTCATTGAATGCTATGAGATTTCCTTCAGAGCAAACCTGTTTAGGATTTTCTAATGCTTAATGCTTGTATCAATCTCCAGTTCTTTTAGACAAGATATTTGTCTTCTTTTGACCTGGATTGGTATAACTATTCAACTGAAGACAGATGTAATAGTCTGATGAATGGAAAGAGGATCATTTGTTGCAAGTCTTTCACTCTCTAGATACATTCAGGCCATAATCCTTAAAATTACCAACCAGCATATCTTCATTTGAAGACTCCAATTAGGAAAGTCTATGTTAAAATAATACATAAATTTCCAGCCTTGTGACAATTTCCTTGATTGCTGCCTTCTCTTAAGTCCGATAAAACTGGCAAGGTACGAAAAAATCTTGTGAGACGAATACCTTTTTCTTCTATGAATATTTATATAGTGGGAGTATAGTTTGTATATTCCTGGTTTAAGAGAAGACATACTCATGCCCCCAGATGGTCTGAAGCAACTTTTTTATCTGTGAATCCCAGGCCCTGTTTAGCCCAGTAGTAAGCAAAGTATGACACAAATTATAATAAGCAACTGTCCTGTAAGTTTAGACTAATGTCTGAAAAAAATTAAAGGTGTCTCAGCAGTTCATATTCAACTGTTTACTGATTCCTTTTGCTTGGAGTATCATGCATTTTCCTAAATAATGGAAACATATTCTCTTTAGTCATCTTGCATAATCTGTCTAAACCATAATGCTTTTGAACCACTAAATTGCCATCCTCAATCTGCTATCATTTAGACTTAAAATCAGAGGCGGAGAGAAAAGACTGTGGGAAGTTTAATTAAGGAAATTATGATGAACTCCTGCCTCTGGTATAGCACAAGAGTGCCACCTAAAGCATATGATAAATGATAGGCCTATATGGATGGAATTCAACTTTTATTTCCATAAATTGGGGTTCTTCAATCTACTGTCACTTTTTTTCAAAATCACAGTGCTTGAAAACCGAACTGTACTTTGTAGTTCCACCAAGGTTCATAAGGAACATCACTAGATAATTTCTGATTTGATGGCTGGATCTAGATATCATGGATGAGAGACATTGTTCTCAATTTAGCAAAGTAATAATCAGGTTAAAGAGGTTAACATTTACTTCTCCCCACATTCTATAAAACTGAAGATAAGAAGAAAAGGGGGAAACGAACTCGAAGAGCTGTTGATGAACGTTCAGGCACACAGTTCTGATGACCCTCCCACCATTTCCTCTGCAACGAACATGTTAAAGGTCTAAAACTTTAGTAAAGGTAAAGGTTCCCCCGCACATGCGTGCTAGTCATTTCCGACTCTAGGGGCCGGTGCTCATCTCCGTTTCAAAGCCGAAGAGCCAGCGCTTGTCTGAGGACGTCTCTGTGGTCATGTGGCCGGCATGACTAGATGCCAAAGGCGCACGGAATGCTGTTACCTTCCCACCGTAGTGGTCCCTATTTTTCTACTTGCATTTTTACGTGCTTTCGAACTGCTAGGTTGGCAGAAGTTGGGACGAGTAACAGGCGCTCACTCTGTTACGCGGCACTCGGGATTCGACCCACCAAACTTCCGACCTTCTGATCGACAAGCTCAGCGTCCCAACCCACTGAGCCACCGCGTCCCTCTCTAAAACTTTAACTATGTTTAAATTACACTGACTGGAAATTTCAATGAGAAATTACTGTTTTTCTTATACTGTATTTCTCTTTAATAAAATCCTATTTGTAGGTAGAAATGTAAGCATCATTTGGTTTAAAAGGATTTTCTCATTTAACACCCCCCCCCAAACTTCACAATTCCTTGTGTTTTAAGATTGGCACAATATTTGTTAAATTCTGCACCTGTTGACTTTAGGCAGAAATAGCAAAGTATTTCTCATTCTATTTTCTAGAGCTGGACTGGAAGGAGAAACTCTGGGTGGAAAGACTAACACCTCTGTAGCCAAGGCAGACAGATGTCAGAAGGTTCAGCCTGGCTGGTAGAAGCCTATCATAATGATCTTTTATTTGGAAGAAGAGGTTTGGCAGGGAGGTTTTAAATTATTCCCTTCCCAATTTATAACAGAAAGGCACAAAAAATAATGGTCACTGCACCTTTGCCAAGTGCATGTATTGTTTATATTTCAAGCTTAGTTATGTTCTGGTAGAACATTTACTGTATAATAATATGGCTGCCTCAGGCACTTTCTGTAATTAAGCTAAACTGCCAAACTCACTTGTTATCCATAGTAGCAAACCTGCTTATTTGCATTTAGAACTACAAAGTTATTTACAGATCTTTTTACTCAGCCATGTAGGAATAAACATGGCTCTCAATCTCTATTTCAGCTGTCTTCTAATTGAGCTGTCGTGCATTTTCCAAAATTCTAAGTCTTTTTAGATAACGTTATTAGATTTAATAATTAAGACAAGAGAAAGAAAACAGCAAATAAAGGGAGAGCAAAGCTAAAACTGCAGAAAGGCAGAAAAAGAAACATAAAGAAATGACTTCTGGTTTTCTTTTATAAAAGTGATAAGTGTAAATTTAAATTGGCGTCTTACCATGCCACAGCCTGGTCACACCTGCTCTAACTACTTTTTTCTATTATCTACTATTTTTCTAGTAGTCAACCCCCTATATATCATAACTGAATTTTTTTCTAACTCATGCCAAAAGACCAAAAGTAGTTTCCAATCAGCAGTAAAATTAATCAATATATTTTCTCTAATCAAAACTGACAAGTTCATCTTCTCAGCTAGTTCCATCATCTTCTCTAAGTTGTAAGGGAGAGATGATCTGAGGCAAGAGAAATCCTCAAGAAGCACAATTTCATCTTATATGTCTTCTCTAGTCAGGCAAATTTTCAAGTACTGAAATACTGTACAAACTTGCAAAACCTTTGAAAACGTCAGGATGTTCACCATACAGACAGTGCTGACACTTTGGTTCCATCTTCATATCTTTAAAAACCCTTTAACAAAACTATAATTAGCTAAAAAAACCAGGATGTAATACTGAAATATGGATGGAAATGCTGATGGATTTTGAGTGGTATTCTCTTAGAGTTAGATTCATCTGTCTTATGAGATAGCATAAGAGCTGGAATCTCTCATTTTGTCACTCTTGGAATAATAATCTTCAGCCAATTAGATCTCTATCAACACGTGTGAATTTCCTGGTCTTCAAAATAGGAATGCTGTAGTTCTTTTGTTTTATAACATAAGAAATGCTGTAAATTTGTCAAAGATGCAGAGATTATGCCTATTGATTTCCACTTTTTAAAAGTGTTTCGGTTTTTATATCTTTTTTTAACTGTTTCAGAACAGCTCTTTCAAGCAAGAGCTTGTAATGGATTTGCTTTTTGATGTTTGCAATTGAATGATTCTGATGCAGGAGTATTTGTAGGATATTTTGTCAATTGATGGCATTTATGTCGTGCTGTGTCCTCGTTTCTCTTGTTAAAATGAATAAAGAAGAAATGACATAGCCAAATGCTCAATCCAAGATGTCATTGTAAAATGCACTAGTGACAAAACCTAAGATAAAACCTTTTCATTTTATAGGTAAAGAAAAAGAGAAGAGGGCAGGAAGAAGAAAGAGACAGATAAAAGGCTAATAGTCTGGTAGAGTGGTGTGCAACCTTTTTCAAGGACATGATTGCACTTCTCTGTGAGAAATTGTGGGGTGGCTTGGAAAGCAGAAGCAAGTCAATTGACAGATACATCACAAATGGCAATTACGCCCAGATGGGGAGACATCTGGGGAACAGCATCTCCTAGACAACAGTCTTGAAGCTCCCTATTCTTCTACAACAGAGACCATTGGCTTCATGTCTTGGATTTAGGCTGTGACCACTGACCCACAAGGAAGTCCATTGACAGCAAAACAACTAGCTATACCAGTAGCAGGTATATAGACAAATCAGTAATCTGAAATAATACACAGGTCGTGTAACTATCCTTTCAATTTCATTGGAATAAGAAGAGTACTTATCCACTTCTTGGAAGGCTAAATAGTTACACAGGAATGAAAAAGCAAAGTAAATGACACAGTGACTTTACAATGAGAATATAACATCTGATAACACTATGGGATGATTTTGCAATGGCTTGCTTAAGTACTTTTACACTGCAGTCTGATAACAGGATTCTGTTCCCTCCTTTGCCACTATTGGTACTACCATAAACCATAAAAATGTGTTTTTATAATGCTCAGATACTGGCTATCTTCATATAGATTGCTCTATTGTAGAGAAGACATTAAACCTATAGATCATGGGTGTCAAACTGCTGGCTGACGGCCCAGATGTGTCATGGTGAAACCGCGCCCACCCCATTGCCGGCAATGGAAAAAAGTTGTGATACATTGCAACACATCATGTGATGTTGTGAGTTTGACACCCCTGCTATAGATGATGATGATGATGGTGGTGGTGGTGGTGGTGGTGGTGGTGGTGGTAGTGGGGATGATGATGTCTAGATGAGTAGATATCAACTCCCAGAGGCTGCCTAGAGGATTCTGGGAGTTGAAGTCCACACATCTTAAAGTTGCTCATGTTGAAAAAGACAGATCTACAGAATGTTATTTATCCTTCTGCAGACTGGGGAAAGTTAGGCAAATACAAGCCAAACAAAATATCAAAATTTATTAGCAGTATCTTTGTCAGAGCTTGTATTCAATTTAAACAATTACTAAATGCAATATTTTCTAAAAGCATTATAATTTAGTGATCAGTTGAGACTGTGGTAGGGAATGGGCCTCAGGGGTAGATAAAATATTAAAAGCCTAAGCATTTGGCCACTATGGTTTCCATCCAGCTAGGAATGAAGGAAAGACAAGCATACCTATTTCCTTTTTGAGGGGGGGATCATGCACTTGCTAATTACACAAATAAATTCATACCTAGTTTGTCTCAAAGAATGCAGTACAGCAGGGGTACAAAAATCATTTTACATAAAAAAAAACCTTAAGAAAATTAGAGGTGTTTAAATAGGAAATATGTTAGTATGGGACCCCATTCCCCTCAACAGGAAAAAAAACCCTCTAAAAGCAATTATCTTCTACTAATTTGTTTCTATTGTCATAAGGGAAAACAACTTTTTAGCTGTACAGATTTTAGTACAAAGTAAAAAGAGAGACTAGTACTCAACCACATGTGGTGCACAATTACAAGCCATAGAGGAGAGCTGAAGTCTTAATGTAACTATCTTTTTCCAATAAAATGTAGACACATTTTATTATGTACAACTATAGACCATCATAGACTAAGACACAGAGCCATAATAAAAAGTAAGAACTTAAACAATATGCATAAAATCACTATGTGATTTCTTAACAGCCAACAGAATGTGTTGCAAAGTAAGAAGCATAAGGAGGTTTATCACATAATAGAAATATGATCATGCAAAGATTAACTAGTGCAGGATTTATCCAAGAATATACATACCCACTCCAATACTGGTGTTCCCAGGCATCTCCTGTATATTCTGAAGAAGCTTCTAGAAGAGTCTTCTTCAACCTACTTCTATCAGGATGGTTAGAATTGATGGGCCAATTATTGATGAGTCTTAGACTCTAGGAATCTGTAGGTTAATTAGTCTCTGAAAATAATCTTTCACCAATACTTCTTGGTCTATTAAAGGGAAAAACACATAACGTCAACAAAGGAATAGCCCACAGTATCCTCATCAAATGCCCAATTTGTTTTAATAAAGAAATATTACCTTCTGTTAGAATAGATAACTCAAAGGTGTCAGAACTATGCAATCATGAGCCAAGTTAACTCACCATGATTTAAGGAAGAGGGCATCATCCCTTCTCTTCAGTTCAATAAGAAGATTGACTCTGATAAGTCTTCTTTATCTTAACTTTACAAATTTCTGCCCTAAGTAGCATTTAAACAAGTATCCTTAGGCCAAAGATTTTTAAGAATTCAATTTCCTATCTTGCTTTAAAACAAATTAACAAGCAGGCAAGCAACCAAAAGACTTGAGTTTTGAGATGGGCTTCTCACTGTCTCCAGACTTGTATGAAAACATTCCAGATGTTTGAAAGAAAGTTGAAACCAGGACATCAGGAAAGCAGGTAGATTGAAAAGGCTTTAATTAGACTTGATGTAAGGGGTATTACCAAATAAACTGTTAGGACTAGTTGTAAATATTTATTTCCCACCCACCCTAATCCAGCCTCTATCTGACAGGTACTACATACTGTGGCTACAATAAGCAAAAGCCCAAAATCAATAGTCAATTTAGATTGTCAGTCACAGTTTATAATAAAATGTTTAGGATAAGTAATTTTCTATGTTCCATTAATTATTACAGAATCCTAGACTGCTATAATGGCGAAATGTATTCCCCCTCACAAATGTAGCCTAATAAACTGTTGTGTGATTCATTCCCATTTAAATTTAAACATTGTTAACTTAGATAACCAATTCATCAGTGCAATTTGTACATGTTTCAAGCAATCAAGACAGATAATCATTAGTGAGAAGGCTGAAAAGGCTTCATAGGACTGCAGTTTTGGAATTGATGGATATAGAAAGAACTTTCTAAAATGGGATATCACAAATAATCATTTATACTAAATCATATTATTGCAAAATATATTAATGGATCTAAACAGTTTGTATCCCTGGAAATACACCACCAATAAGAACAGAATGGAGATTTTGAATTCTTAAAAAATAGTTGTGCACTTCTATCAATTATATCAGATCCCTGGACATTTTTTTTAAAAAAATAGTGTTATAACGTAGTCTGAGCACTTCCATTTTTGAAGACAAAAATGTAATTATTAAAAAAGAATAGCTGCAACAGAATATTTCTGCTTTTGTAGGTCAGCATGATCTCAATCCTATCAAACTATATAAAATGTGGCAGTGTAGATAGGATAATCTATTTGGGTTGCAAAAATACAATCACTATGGGACAGCAAAGAGATACAGACATCGCTAACCCTTTGCTGCCATCTAATAACTATCTGGCATTTTGCACCCCAGTTATACCTTTAATATAGGACAATTCATATAACTGATTCTGCTACCTGCCTGATATTCCAAACTAAAACATATGCATTAAATTCAATGAATTGTGTAATCACTTAAAAACTTTTGATTCAGTTCAACAAGAGAGCCCAATTAAATGGACTAGGACACTTTTAAAAACAGTACCTTATAACATCGATGATGAAGGATATGATTTTCCCTTTTTATCAAAAATTTTCTTAGTCTCCTCTTCTTTCACTCTTGTACTGCTGTATGTAACCTTATCCACTGAGCCCCCCAACTGTCTGGAGCAGACTTAGGATAGGTGCACAGGATCAGACCAAATTGCCAGCATTGTCTATTGTCTTGCTTGACAATGAATCAAGCCAAATACCAAGTACCACCTCTGAAAGGATATTTTCTAATCTTGCTCCACAATTAAAGGAAGGTGCATCTTTTCTATAATGACAAATACCTAGGTAACAGGAGTAGATTGTTTTACACTGCTCAGTTAATAAATGCATAACTTTGTGGATGCTATGAAAGGAGTAAACCATGCATATAATTTATGCAGCTGAACTGCAGCCTTAGGATTGAAAGCACGGAGAATTAAAGAATTGAATACTTTGCCTGATATGTTTTAAAACTGTTCTTATTCTTATGGTCAGCTCAGCTATTAAGTAGAATAAGACCATAGGCAGTTACTCCAGAAAGATAATAATTGGGTAATATGGAATGAAGATTAGGAGATTGCTGGCTATTTGACTTCTTATTTTATACATTTCCTGACAGTCAGAAGATGAGGAGTTTATGGAATTTTCTGGTACTAGTTTGGGAGGCTATCCCTGTTCATTCTGAAAAAAAGGGAGATGTTACAAAGCTGTCATTAACTATGCTCAACCCTGCAGTTTTAAAAATGGGAATCGTCATAGCCAGATATATGTCAAGCACTTTATACATTAATTCCACACTGCATTGTAAATCTAGGGAATATACCGGACTTTGAGGGAGTCTTAATCCCTGCCCAATTAAGATCTGAAGTATGTGGGCAACAGTGAACTATGCCCATACAATCACATTCTCTACTACTTCACATATCATTTGCAATGTGGGGATAGTAAAACTGGATAACTATGATGTTTTCTTCCCATGCAAGAAACATTTTAGAATTGCTTGAAATTAAAACAAATATGTTTAAAGTAATCTAACTTTTTACTACACAGTGAAAGTTATTTTGAATCTCTCAGCAGGAATGAAGTTAATTAATGATATAAAATGCTACCAAAATAGTGCAACAATAATTTCCTAGATTTCTCCACTGTTTCCTATACATATCTAAAAGTTACTCCTTAGAAAAACGTATCATCAAAGTAAAGAGGAGGCCCAACATGCAAATATGTGTACAGCCTGGTTAGTAGTTTCTTATAGTCCAAGTTGAAATGTATAGCGCTTCATAACAGTATGAGCAAATGTCAGGTGACATCAGAAAAGACATTTCCTCCAGCCAATCTTACTGTATATAAGCATTAACATTTCCTTGACATCTGCTTCACTGTCCAAAGCAATGCTCTAAATCTCTCTGAGATTATCTAGGTTATAAAACCATATAGCAATTTGGCTTCTATGAGCTGGGTTGAGCTGGGTGCTAGTGACTGTTCAAAGTAAACATGAAAGATAACACAGTAGAAATCTCAATTACAAGCAGGCATCAGTTATGGTAGTAGAAAGCAATCATATCACTTTTTCTTTAAAATGATTTTCTTAAAACCAAGAACAAATTTGTGTTCTGTGAATATGAACTTTGTGTTCTGATTTAATACAGTAGAGTGATAGTTAAATGTGCAGCATGACATTTCAGTTGTGTATGTGGCAACAAAGACTATTATTTATTAATATGTAAATTTAATCTATTCCAGTTCCTATCATTAAATGACATAGATTGCTTCAACCCAACAGCAGTTCTAGCTAGCAAATGGGAGCAGACCTGGTTGATGTGACTTCTAGAAATTCTCAAAAAATGACAGAAATGAGACTGTTTTGAATAATTTAGCTGAATTAGAGTGCCATATGTTCTGGAGATGAAGACAAAGCATCAGGTAAAGGTGTTAGCAGTGTTCCTCTCTCTGATAATTTTAAGTGTGTATCTGAGAAATGGTGATTTGTATCAGTTACTGTCACACTTCTTAGCAATCCCAGCCAGTATGTCCAATGATGAGAGATAATGGAAATTGTTTTTCTGCAATACATGAAGCAATGTATACTACATTTCTTTATACTTTCCTTCTTTTTGTCTTTCAGAGGAACAGTTGCCACACTGTTTTAGTCTCAATAACATTTTTAAGACGCAACAAAGCTCCAGGGACCAGTTCCATGGAGAAAGATTTTTCCACAGACAGGAGGGGGCATGGTTTTGCATGCTACCTGCATCCCGCAGATGGGGCTTCATTTGTTTGCACAGCCCAGTTGCTGGCATGCCACAGACTGGTGCCAGTCCATGAATGGGGGATTGAGGAGCCCTGCTCTAAAGTTTTTATGTTGTTCCTCTGCAATGAACAAGTAACCAGATCTTGCTCCATGAGAAGGTCAGCAGAATGCCCTTCCACAGACAGTATTCACTCCAGCAAGGGTCCAATTTTTATTTGTGATTCAAATAGGTTACATATCATATCTTGTCTTCTCTTTCCTTCAAAGAATGATTCATTCATTGTTCTAAAGACCGTGAGAGAATTGTTCTGTTTTGCTTTTGTCTGAGAGGAAACAGATGTGATGGGCAGTGTATACATTTAATTAATAACTAAAAACCCATTTTTTGTTCAATCCGTCCAGCCCTGCAAGGCAGGGATATCGAAGGTTGTAAACCATATAGGCCAAAAATTGAACATACTTGACTTTTCTAATAATCCTCCATCTATTCTGGAAGCATGCTGCTCACTGCTGATCAGGAAATGGCTGACCTACAACTAAAGCTTTGTTTGTCAATGCAATGAGATAATCTTCTCACACAATATAAATTAAGCAATTACACTGTGCTACAACCTATTCACTTTTATGTGCATATCTAAACGATTATTGCTTTTCTTTGCATAATGGTTTTTGCTACATGGGATGCCTCATTTATTTATTTTCTTGGCAAGCATTCTCGTCTGTGGAGAAATAGGGAAGGGGGGGAAGCTTTAGGCAGTTATTATTGTCACCAATGCAATTTTCACAAAGGAAAGCTTATGAAGCTGGGGGGGAAAACAGACTTACATAAATGCAAAACTAAAATAGTGGAGAATTCCCCCCTCCCCCTTACTCATTTTCCTGGGAAGGGGGAGGGAAAAATGAGAAAAGAATATGCCAATGAAATATAATTTTAAACAGCAGATAATATCAAACAAAAGAAATCCATGTTAGCATGAGACAACAAAAAAACACATCTTACAGTCACTCGCAAGGAAATTAAATGAGACAATTTAATGAAGCTTAAAATATTGTTGGGGAAAATGGATCTTTTCATAAATAAAAGTTACATTTTTCAATATTAAAAAAGAGAAAATACATTAAAATGTGTGATGCTGAAATTTTTCAATACATTTTACCACTCCAGCAGAGATCCAAAATGTTCGTAAATTTATTTACTTGTATAAATTATGTGTGTTTCTAAATTGTAGCTTAACAATAATGGATGGGAAATAGGCAATTATGGGCAGACAAATTAGAGCTGGCCACCAAGGAGCCTTCTAAAATAACCTCACTATTGCAAACAAAGAAATTAATTTTTTATTTACGTGGCCATGTTTACACAGGGTAGCTTAAAAAATGACTAGACACATGCAAATAAAAGCTTCATGAAGATAAAGCTTTGTGAAATTCTGCATTACAAATGTCATGGGGCTCAATTTCCTCACTGCCACCTTCTAGAAATAACAGATACAGGTGGATTATTTTCTTTTCCAAAAGTAGATACACTGTTGGCTCCTTTACTGAGGCTGAAAACCACTCCTTTAGATAACTGAAGGAGTGACTGAATAATTGTGTTTTTATATTACTGTAAAGTTTGCCAGCTTCTGCAACCTAGAACTAAGGAGAAATTTCCTAACAGTGAGAACAATTAAACCAATAGAACAATCCTTGCCCTCAGAAGTTGTGAGTATTTTAAGAAGTTGTGGGAGGTTTTTAAGAAGAGACTGGACAGCCACTTATATAGAATGGTATAGGGTCTCCTGCTTATGCAGGACATTGGACTAGAAGCCCAAGGTCCCTTCCAACTCTGTTATATGATGTATGATTTGTGTCTTGAGTATGTGTATATGAGCATACATACATATAGACAGAGAAACATATACATAAAATAAAATTAATTTTACCTCTGCACATTGAGAAAAGCAAAATGCACATGTACGCAATCACAGTCACAAAAGCAAGGTTTTTTTAAAAAAATTAAAAAATGTTTTTTGCTGTCCTGTTAGATTCTAGTATTTTTAAAGCTCCTTTTCAGTGCATTAAGAACTACTTTCATTTTAATTTAAAAACAAATAAATTAATAAATTAACTGTGCTTCACTTCTGCAGTTACTAGGGTATTAACTCAGCACTGAAGAAATGATGAAATGATCTGTCAGCCAAATTATAAAGAAAAAGAAAAGAAAAAGGGCAGTAAGTAGTGTAGAGAAAGCATAGTAATTTTAAAAATTAGTAGGTTTCAACCTAGCAATGTTCTATACACGAGACAAGGGCTATACCATTGTGGCATTACAGAACTATATTACGGACCAGGTTTTGAAGACATTAGAGACTGTAGCACCCATTAAATCAGTCAAGGGGGCATTCATTTCACTGTTAGGAAATTTCTCCTTAGTTCTAGGTTGCAGAAGCTGGCATACTTTACAGTAACTACTTTGAAGTAGTCAATTAATGTGCAGAGATTAGCCCAGAACAGTCAGTATTGCTAGAGGAAACCAAAGCATAGAAAAGATAGTTCAAAATCACAGCAGGAAAACACCCCTAGAAGTTGCTTTTGCAGTGGGTGAGTAGTGAGTTCAGGGCAATGTCATCCATTCCTGCCACCCAGAAAAACATCGCCAGTCCATACCAACAACGGGGCAAGCTGGCTAGGCAGAAGAACTCTCATGAGAAATACACCCTAGGTTCCATAGATTTGACTTGACTTCCTTGGTTTTATAAAGAAAATCCATGTTCAAGACTGCATGTTACCAAGTTACCACATGTCTTTCAAAAGTGGCACAAAAATTATTTCTAGGCTTTGGGGTAGAAGATTCAAAGCATTTCCTTTTTATTTTGTTCAAGCTGGGCTGAAGGCAGAAATTCTGAGTTAAAATTGCTAAGGGCTACAATTCGACATACTAGCAGAGGTGAGGAGTTCAAGCTGACTGATGACAAGCTATTATAATTATGTTTTGATGTGGGGCCATTGGCGGAATGTCTGCCAGCAAGATTTTTAAATTATCCCCCTCCTAGTTTGTAATACAGGACTTCTAACATGACAAACCAGGCTATTGGCATTCTCTGGCTATCAACCCTGCTTTTGTTTTAGACTTGCTTTATTTCCTTCACTGTGGTTCTTCCATGGGAGTAAAGATAAGCAACTGAAATAAGACAGAACATGAGAAGGTACAATGGTGAAGGAGAAAAATTGCTCCTTATTTCTATCACCACCTTAGAATAGGATTGATAATGAGCCTTTACTGATATCTGATCAAACCTGAAATGAATTTTCCTTAATCTGCATTCTAGCTATCTCCTAATTTACTTCACTGACCTTCCATGGGAAGTATATCAATAGTATCAGTGAGCTTTATACAGTGGGAGAGGACTATCAAAGGAGGATTATCCAGCAAAGAAGCAACAAGGACATTGATGTAATTATCCATCTTACTATCTGGAAATTACTTCAACAGACTCCATTAGGGTCTGGGGATAGATCAACATACTGGGAGACAAAACAAGTGTTCCAACTCTAAACCTCAGTAAGTGGTATGCCCATAATAAAATCCTCTAGTTTCAGGACATTATTGTCCTGCCCAATTCAACAAAGAAACAGACACACACACAAACCTAGATCCAGAATATTGTGGCAGGACAATCAGGATAAACACATAGTTGTGATGATTTTTAAGCTACTCCTACATAAATACTGAAATCAATCAGTACCAGAATTCTGGAGGACCTTAGCACAAGATCTATCAGAGCAGGAAAAGCCACTTCTCGGCAATAGGAAGAATGGTGCATGAACAAAATATTCAGGTGGTCCGAATATCTAACAACAAATACAAATATTCTCAGGTGGCTGCAAAATAGGCAGGCATCCTTGAGAAGAAAGAACATTCCTAGAGATCACAGTCACTTCCTCTTCCTGATTTGTTTTTGTTTGATCTGGTACTGTCCTGAATCCCCATGGAGGCTCAGCTGTGTGAAACTCCCAGGTTGTTGTGATTCAGGGTCAGCCTGTGGGTTCGGCAGTTGGGTCGGATGATTCAGAGGAGGAGGAGGGGGTGTTGGAGAGCTTGCTGAGGGTGTTGGAGAGCTTGCTGATGATGGCCTTGAGGCTCCGCAGAGCCCTCAGCCAGGCCCCTCCCATCTGGTTACAACGCAGACCCAGCTGTGTGAGCCTGACAGCGTGGATGAAGATGACCCACAGCTGGCCCTGTTCAAGGACGCCCGACGCAGGAGGCAGTCAATCAGGAGTAAACAGAGGAAAGCAATGGGGCACCTCGGAAGGAGGCAGAGAGAAGCCATGCCCTGAACTGTTTAAAAGGGGAATGTGTGGGAGGGCTGGTTTGCTGAAGGCAACCATTTGAATAGCTCCTGTTTCATGGTTCGTGTCTTGTTTTGCTCTGTTTTACGTTAATAAATTTGGCAGGCTTAGTTCCAGCCTTTTGCCGTTTGTAATGGGGTTGTCCCTGCCTTTTCTGCAGGGCC
The DNA here is from genome assembly GCF_947247035.1 of Vipera ursinii. Taxonomy (NCBI): domain Eukaryota; kingdom Metazoa; phylum Chordata; class Lepidosauria; order Squamata; family Viperidae; genus Vipera; species Vipera ursinii. The sequence continues at coordinate 48,854,797 of NC_139518.1, read as the reverse complement.
GGTAGTAGGCTGGTACAGAACACAGGTCTCCAACTGTAAACTATATAAATCATGCCAGCCCTCTCTCCCATAATCAAAATCTACCGCCTCCCCCCCCCAAAAAAAATCCATTATTCATTTCTTGGACTTTAACAAGGAAGAGGCCACAAGGTAGGCCAGGATAATGTAGTACAATAAGATGGAGAAAATTCTCAAGCACGTGAATGAAAATGAGAACAAAGAAGCCTCACCTCCACCGCCACTCCTGCCAATATAAATCAAATAGTATTAGCAGTGTGTATGCCCAATAAATAAAATGTGTAACATCTCCTTCAGGATTTATCCCTATAAAAGTTGGGCCACCACTTCTTTCAGTTAATCCTTTTGTAGACTTCTAGGTCAGGTAATGCCAATATCCAGGTGAATGAGGCTCTTCTCAAAAAACTATAGATGGAGATTGCTCTCCTGCAGATTTTTGGCAATTTTTAAGCTAGATCCTGAGCCAGCAGGACTACTTGAAAATAAAAGAAGGAATATCAGATCCTTCATACTTTCTCGTTTCCATTTCAGATCCACCAAGTGTGATGGGAGATGCAAACCCAGTCCGGTCTATGGCTAGTAAATTACATTTGTTTGTTGTCTCAGTCCGGACTGGAAACATTTACACAGGAGTTTTTGCCTTTGTAAATGCCTTGACTGAATGATTGTGACATCTATATGAAATTTTCCATGACACGCAGACATGCAAAGCAAATAAATAAGCAACAAATACATTTAGGATGCACATGAGTCATATCTACTAATTTTATAATACAAAAAGTAACAAAGCTAAGTGGCTGGGCTGAGTGTTATCTTCAAGCACATTTCATGACAGTTTTCCAGAATATCTATTTTTCTTGCCCCACTTGGTTGACAAGGCCTGGGAAGTTAATTGTATGACTTCTGCATGACTTACAATGAAATTCTGCAGTGTTGAAAAAGGTTGTCAGAGATAAGAAGCAAGCAAACAAGATATCAATCAAAGTCGTCAGCTACTTAATCAAAAAGCAACATATTTCATCTAATCCTTCTAGCTGTTTCATGAGAAGTTTCTGGAGCTATAAAGTAGGCCTGGCTTGAAAGATCAAAAAAGAAGGGTGGAGTAGCTCATTATATTATTTCTTAAAGATAGTCCTGGCTAAGACTATGTAGAGATTAAAGCTTTAAAGCTGTTCCATTTCACTGCGTGAGCTTTGAAAATGCCATTGAAGGAAGAGTTTTCCTGAAATGTCCAGCAAAACAATATTACTTTAAGAGGGGTTAGAAAATTAATATTATAGTTCTTTTCGGAAGTTATGTATACACAAAATATAACTTTTGAAAAGCCTCAAACTTGCTTATATTTACCTAATTGGTAGAAATCAATTTGTATTGATGAGATTTGTATTGATGAGATTATATCAAAATGGATTTCAGAGTTTTGTTTTGTTTTTTTCCCCTCTCTGCCTGGATAGTATTGGAAATCTATCAAGTGCACATTTCCTCTACATTGAATATTTACAATTTAAAAAATGTTCATCTTCCTTAACAGTAGATCAAAGCCCAACTGTTCCAAAAGAAAACCAATTAATTAAATCAAATTCATTAAACGTGATGCAAACATCGGGTGGTCTGATTCCTTGACTCTGTGCACCAGATCCTAGTTGATTTCAGAATCTGGAGACAGAATCAGGAACAGATGACAACTGGAAAAACTCTGATGCTGGGTTTTTGTTTTTGTTTTGTTTTTATTTATTTCTTAGGAAGTTGCTAAATATGTAGAAGCTATAAAACATTTGCACCCTGTGTCATGATGATTCCATGAACAAAACTGAATTATTTTTATTTTTCTCTTACTGCAATTCCGTAAATGAATTGTATTTGTGTATGCAACAAAAATATGAAGTATTGATTCTGTAGCATAGAGATATATAAGCTCTATGACTAAGAGCTTTGGGGAAATTTAATATCTTTCCAAAACTGATGGTAAACCAGTAATATTTCAATGTTTCAATTTCTGTGCTCTGTAGCATAAGTACCTGGCACACCCATTAAGGGAATGCAGAGTTAAGTGTATGCACTTCATTGTATACCTGCCTGAGACCCTTAAATCCTCTGAAAGCCATTACTGGCAATAAGCTAAATTAACTCACTAGTCTGACTCAGTATTCAGCAGCTTCCTATGTTCTAAAAGTTCTTTACCTTTGCTTTGTTTATAGGAGGGATGCATAATTTTTTACTACTTTAAACAACTATGAAACAAAAGGTAGGAATACAAATGAAGACCAGGGTTTAAGAAACAAATAAAACAAATATATTAAGTAAATTATAATTATTAGTGCAACTATATAAAAACTTAAGTTTTTAACAAAATCTGACCATATAGAACTATATTGCTCTTTTCTTAACAGCAAAGAACCAGTTCAAAGGCTGAAATATGACATAGTTCATCAAGCCTTGTTGACATCTGCTAAATGAATGCCTTTCCAGGAACACAGGACAATCATTGTAGCAATAATGCAAGCACAGACTAGTATAAAGTTCTTCACAGATAATACATCCAAAATTCCACATTAATACTTTTCAAGAATCTGGCTCATCACAATAAGCAAATTCAACCAAAATCAAGCAACCTCGGAACATAAACAGGGCAAATACCATACCTTCAAATGTACGGTACTACATTTCCAACTTAGAAGATAAATGGTCAACCCTTCCCAAGAATACATGTGGGGTGCTATAGGGAACTTATACTTTAAAAAAGAAGTAGATGAGATCCAAGACCTGGAGAACATTTCAATTCAACTTTATTTAATCGCATGTTATTAATTAAAATGCAAAAATAATTCTGGAAATTGCACCATAATGATGGGATCCAGAGTTGGGGCATAATATTTGAGTTTTCCAAAACACTTTATTTCCTAATTTCTGACATTTTCACAGTCCTATTATTCCCTGTGTAATTTTTCCCATACCCGTCATGTTAAAAAGTACAAAAAAGTGATAATATTTGATGAGACTCTGGGATTTCAGGAGTTTGGGTTGTATATCCTGGTTCATCATATTTTGAAATGTGTTTATGGCTTCAGAGCTCTGAAAAGTGGATTGTTGTTTTAAGTCATTCTTGTCTACTTTCCAATTAGTTGCAAGGTTATCTTTGAGGATGGCATCCACTCCTCTTCTTTGTCATGTGATATACAATGTATTTAGCTTGGGTACAATGATGAGCATTGTAACTTCTGGATTTTGGCATATTTACCATAAATTCATTATATTCAGCTTGGTCATCCACAAGGTCATCTGTCCAATGTAGATAAACCAGTTGCATAGGCTATGGCATGCAAAGTTATACATTGCCTTAGACATGATTTAATGTAAAGTATAGTAAAAATTGTGTTCATGAAGATTATGCTTATGAGCAAGTGGAAAGAATAAGATGATGACTCCATTGACAGATACAGTATGGCAGTGAAATAACTGGATTCCTACAAAAGATGGAATGAAAAGTGAGCTGAGAGCCAAGGCTTCTCAAGCCAGCTTGGCAGTTTCAAGTAACATCAAGCTAAATGAGCAACTGTTCATTTTCAAGGCCAACCAAGCACTAAACAAAGGGCTTTTCTCTTTGCAGCCTTTAATTGCTCAACTCCCGACATAAACCAACCAAAAATAAAGCCAGTTTAAGAACTCCGTCTCCAGATTTCAATCTCTTTTACTGCTTTGGCTATGATGATGGCCTGATGTTCTGCCCATGCTGTATTTTTCAAGGCCCTGTTGGCCATTTCTTTACCCACCATGGGTCAGTTAAAAAAACCTACTGTTTTATCTAAAGCAGAAGGTGAAACTGGCAGAACTTGTATCACTTTCATATGTTATTGTTTCTTAAGGGCAAGTCCATAGTTTCACTAATTCATAAGATGACTTGTTAAACACATCACTCTAGAGACGAAGGGCCAATGACTGAAGGGAAAGGGTGCTTCTACTACAGTGCATGGCAGTCAGCTGGAGTGGAAGAAGCAGAAAGTGTAGGGTATCTTCCCAATCAGCTGTAGGCAGGGAAGGGGAGAAAGAGTGTTATCTTGCATTCCTGTCCTTGAGAAATGCTTGATGATGGATGTCCTTGTTCAAGCTGGTTATTATGGAAGAAATAATGACATGTTTGAACCACTATGGGTATAAGAGGAATTAGCAGTGAACTCAATGGTATGGCTTCTTTCTGTTCCTAGATATGGCCAAACAATATTTCTGAGTTTTCAACTAAAACTTGATCATTTTAATTGCCTGCTAACTGTCCCATGGCAATGTAAAGAGAGACATGGCTCCATCAAACAAGTAGCCAATGCCTTGCTCCAAAGTTAAAACCAAATGGCTACCCAAAGGGACCGTAGTCTAGCCCAAGTGATGAACCATGCACCTCTCAACCGGATGGAGAAAATCAACTCCCACAGGAAGGTCCAGGCTGACTCTGCTGCTCCTCCAACATTGTCTATGCCAGATATATAATAGGAATCCAAGCATATTTACTGCCCTCTTCAATCAATGTGAACTTTATACCTCTCTGGGACCAGAGGATTTCTCTTTGATCAGGCCATAGGATTTGTAATGAGCCTAATATCTGAAGGATCTGTAAAGAGTAGAATTCAAGCCAGCCCAGATAAAGAGAGTTACTTTAATTTTGTGACATGCCTGGTGGGCATCAGACAAGCATATGACTGACTGATTCATCATCTTTGACAAAGGTAACACTTTTGTGTGGTATGTGACACGTTAGATTGCTAGGAAGGACATGGGTTGGAAAGAAAAATGCTTAATTAGCTAGTTCAAAGAGGGAATACTGGATGAAAATGGAGATGAACATTCCTGCCTTATACTGTAGTTCATTATTGTGTCTGTCCATTTATCCTTTTCTACTTTAGGTAATGATAACATTTCTTGATAATCATGGAGTTCATACCTTACACCATATGCCCTAACCACTTGCAGTGAATTGATCAGGAGGTACACCTTTATTGCTACATTCAGACCTCCTCGGGATCGCCTGTTCCTGAGTTTCTGTTATTTCTCTTTTTATCTCAAGTCTATCTTCTTCTTTTCCTACGATTTCTGACCTGCTATCCCGCCCTTCTTTCATTGGGCTTTGTGTAGCCTCTCCTTCCTGAGAACTAATGCTATTTGTTGGCATGAACATCTGGGTGTTAGCATGCACCCTGTCCCAATTATTTTGCTCTGCAAAACTGGCAGACCTTGAGATCACAACCTTCCTAGTTCCATCTGAAAATCTATATCCCTTGGAACCTGGCTCATAGCTTCAGCTATGCTTTATATAGCTTTCTTGTAAGCATTACTTTGCTACTCACAGTCTCTCTCATGTACACACTGCACAAAGCTTCCCAGCCCTCTTTAGCAGACTGGAGACCCCTCACATGTATCAGCTGGCTATCTTCCAAACTCAGGATTATGCTGGCCAATGCTTTCTTATTCCTTCTCTGGCCCCCATCATCCAGGGCTGCAGGTGGATCAGCAGCTGTCATCCACAACTCCTCTCTTCTCAGGTACATCTCCATTTTCAGACTCCAGGAGAGGTAGTTTGTCTTATTCACTGCAAAACCTCCTCCCATTATGCTGATGGAATCCATGTTGCCTGCTACCACCACAAATCACAACAAACCACAAGCCTTAACTCCTCTGGCTCTGGGTCAAACTCTCATTGGGTTTCTCTTCTCTCTGGGCCCATAACCTGTCAGAGCATGCATAGTCTTTTTGCACTGAGGTAACCCAAGAGTAAATACAGCAAACAGTGGTCTATATTAAATGGTGGTTTATATTACACTATCTACAATATACACTAGGAACAAAATACATGCACATGGTAATACAGCAAACTCCAACACACAGCAATTACAGAAGGAAATGGACAAGAGAGAACACAGCAACCAAAGCCTTCCCTTTTATATTCAGGCTCTTAAAGGGGCACAGACTCCTGCTGAGTCATTCGTATCATTGCATGATCCACCTTATGTTACATTACATCGTTACATAAGCTGTTTGGTTGTTAAATCATAACCTTGACACTTATTGACCTGAGAACAATTATGCTATTGCACATACAGCCAACCAGGAGGGATGGGAAAACCTTATACTTCCATACAAGGTAGAATTAAGGAGATGGGGAAATAATGTGAGAAATAAGCTGAGAGGCCACTATTTTCAGGACAGTTAAGGAAACATTCAATCAACAGTCAGTTTTAAGGCCACTCCATGCCATGCAAAAAATTCCATTAATTCATGGGACGGGCAGAAATTAATCTTATACCAAAAGTAGTCTTAAACTACTGTGGGTATAAGAAGCATTTACCATTACCCTGCAAACAATCAACTGATCTGTATTTTTCTGTCCACAATAAAGATTCTTTTCTAGCTAAAGTGTTTCAATAAGATTTTTAACTTAGGAATTGGATGTAGTCAGGTAAGAATCAAAACTTCTGTGATTTATTGTCAAGTCCTAGTTGCACATTCTGACAAAAATAGAGTTTTGTGCAGCTGCATCTGTATTTATAGAAAGCCATCTAATTCTTCCCAGTTATACATAAATAGCTTGGATTATTATTTTTTTACTTGCACATAATGTATTTTCATCCTGTGAACATACCTAAAGTGTGCTTGTAGCAGAAGTGCTATAAAAAATCCAAGCTACCAATGTGAAATGAGAAAATAAGATTCAATATCTCTCACCAACACATCTGCATCACCAACCATTGTAAGATGTTCAGAATGTTTCTAAATAAAGTATTCTAATATTAGCCTCAGCAGATGGCAACATCTGGGCAGCTTTTTTCTGATCTTAGATGTTAAGCAGGGTTGGCTTTAAGTAAAACTTGAATGGGAACCACATGAGAATTTCTGGGCTGCTACGTCAGACTAGAAGTTGAAAACACTGTTCTGTACCAGCCTGCTACCGGCCTTGCAGAAAAGGCAACCCCTTTACAGAGGGCAAGAGGCTGGAATACGTCTGCCAAATTTATTACAAAAACAAACAAGACACGAACCAAGATACCGGAGCTTTGAAACACTATCTGAGCGGTTGCTTTCAGCAAACCAGCCCTCCCCACACATCTTTTATAAAGAGTTCAGGGCGTGGCTTCTCTCTCCCTCCTTCCGAGAAGCCCCATTGCCTTCCTCTGTTTAATCCTACTTGACTGCCTCCTGTGTCGGGCGTCCTTGAACAGGGCCAGCTGTGGGTCATCTTCATCCACGCTGTCAGGCTCACACAGCTGGGTCTCCACCAGGTGGAAGGGGCCTGGCTGGGGGCTCTGCGGAGCCTCAAGGCCATCATCAGCAAGCTCTCCAACACCCTCAGCAAGCTCTCCAACACCCCCTCCTCCTCCTCTGAATCGTCCGACCCAACTGCCGAACCCACAGGCTGACCCTGAATCACAACAAACACATTCCAGAAGAGGGCAATGGCAAACCATGTTGGCAGTATTACCAATAAAGCTTTATTAAATCAAGCACTACTGAAGGGTATCTTTCTCTTCCCTCTCCGCTTTTAAAAATTTCAATATATTTCATTCCTTAAGAAAGGATATGGAAATTAAGTACTGTAATGAAAAAACCTTAATGCTATTCAAGGTTATTTTTAACCTGACATTTCTCTGATGCTGATGTTCCTTAATTGATGATGTTGCCTGGAAATATTATGTCTGCCTCCAGTATTTATAGCTTCCTAATTATCTGGGCACTACTAACAAGATGCTAACTGATGAGGAGAGACTTTCAGGATCCAGCTTGTACTCTACTATGAATCAACTCACTGCTATTAAGCCATTCACATTTGCTAATGGACTTCAGCTACACCTTTCCTCTCCTCTCCCCACCTGATCAAATAATGTATCCTTCTGCCCAAATTCAATCGCCCTTGGAAGAGACACTGGAAGAATTAAGTAAAATAATGACTTTTTTTCTGGAATAGCGATGCAGCCAAGTTTCTGTCCCTTTTGACAATGTCTCTTCCTTTTCCCAACATTGTTTTGCAAAGAAAATTCAAATCGCATGCAAGGGAGACTTTAGACCTTCCCCCACTTCCCACCCCAAGCCAGCATGATTAGGAATAGCTGCTATTGGAATAGCAAGTTGTCTAGGGAAGAATGCCACTGAAGTGAGATAATTAGTTTTAAACTGGCAGAAATATAACAATTTTCTGGGTTCTTTTTTTCCTCTGAGAAAATAGAAATTAGCTGAAATAAACATTCACAGAAGAGAGATGGGCAAAGTGCAGTTCTCAGGCTTCCCATAGCTTCATTTCTGTAGCCTCTCTTGAGGATCGCAAGAAAGGCTGCTTAAATTTGAAAATGTTTTGAATAGGGGGCAAAGCTTCATGAAACAGTTTTGTATTAAGAGAATCCAGGTTTGACCAGTTTGAGAAAACCAAGTAAACCATTTTAGATCCACTCCCTCCAGTGATAACTCTTCTTAGCTTCTGGCCTTTAGAAGCTGAAAAAATAAATAAATGGCAACCTGATATTATTCTTTTCCTTCATGCTTAAAGGTGCCACATTTATAAATTTCTTTAGCCCTTATTAAGAACTAATATCACTTCCCTGAGCATCCTGAATAATTATATAAGGTATTGTTGTGTCTGATCTTCTATGAAGCCATAGAAGACCAATTGTTCTGTCCTGATGCTAAATGCTAAATCATTCTTACCCTTCTATCTTAGAAAGATCACAGAAGAAGTATAATGTAACTAAGGAACAGGGTTAATGAGTAAGGAAAACCAGGCATCCCTTTTCGGAGTTTACATCTACATCTCATAAAATTTTCATTCTCCTTTTGAGGATATGACATGCTCCATAAATCATGAGAAATCCTGTATCGAGTAGCAAGATGTTTCTTTGTAAAGATACATCACCCCTTCCCAGTGGGCAGAGTATTCCATGAAGCTAAAGGACCAATCTGTCCACCAATGATAAAACTATACATATTTATGCCTGTGTTTGTGTAAATAAGGGACGCGGTGGCTCAGTGGGTTAGGATACTGAGCTTGTCAATCAGAAGGTCAGCAGTTTGGCGGGTCAAATCCCGAGTGCCTCGTAACAGAGTGAGTGCCTGTTACTTGTCCCAGCTTCTGCCAACCTAGCAGTTCCAAAGCACGTAAAAATGCAAGTAGAAAAATAGGGACCACTACGGTGGGAAGGTAACAGCATTCCGTGCGCCTTTGGCATCTAGTCATGCCGGCCACATGACCACAGAGACGTCCTCGGACAAGCGCTGGCTCTTCGGCTTTGAAACGGAGATGAGCACCGGCCCCTAGAGTCAGAAACAACTAGCACGCATGTGTGGGGGAACCTTTACCTTTACCTTTACCTTGTGTAAATATGAGAAATAAAAATTAATCACTGTAAGTACTTAAACTTGTCTTGCGCAAGTTAAATGATTGCTAATGTTAACAAATTAGAAAGTACAGAATGCCAAACCCCAAATTACTCACTGAGTAGCAAAATGCCACTAGGTTCCTTTTGTGATGGGAGTGCAATTGTCCACATTAAAAAAGAAACAATCACTCAGAATTACTGCTTGTCAGAGAGCTGCGCATTGCCTTTGGTGGCACTTGCAAACAAGCCTTCCTTCCTGCAGTGTCTGCTGAAGCCTGCGAGTGACTAGAATCAAAGGAAAACTTCTTTTCTCCCTTCCTGAGTGAACCAGTATAGCCTTGTGTAGCCACAACCTGAAATGTACACACATTGTCTGCAGTCCCTTACATACTTTGCTGTTTTAAGATTACCCTCTTGAGGAAAATATTAAGAGCCTTGGTGGAGCAGTGGGCTAATGCCTCCTTAAGTAACACCAGCTGCCTGCAATTAGTGCAGGTTCGAGTCCCACCAGGCTCAAGGTTGACTCAGCCTTCCATCCTTCCGAGGTAGGTAAAATGAGGACCCAGATTGTTGGGGGCAATTAAGCTGACTTTGTAATAATGCCGCTTGGGGGCGGGGCGAAAGCCCTAATAAGCAGGCATATACATAGAATGAAGGCTACTGCTAAGCTTGTAAGCCGCCCTGAGTCTTCGGAGAAGGGCGGGATATAAATGGAATTAAAATAAAATAAAAATAAAATAAATAAAAATTTAAACCGTCTAGCCTTAAATGTGTTCACATAGAATGGGAAGCAGACACTTGAAAGCCATATAGAGATAAGTGTTCACTGGTCAGCTGCCTTCACTAGACAGCACAATAACTACAATGCTTACTGTGACCATACCCCTACAGGAGATAAATTGTATGATGTCGTAATTAATTTGTGCAGAATCATAAACTCAAGGACAGGACTGTGCAGAACAGAAGAGACAGAATTTTATGAACTCTCTCTCAAACATAAAACTCCATTAATAGTAATTTGAAGGAGGTCATTGAAATATAATGCAAACAATGAAAGGATTTGTGCATTTTGATGGAGTAATGTCATGCTGCAAGGGAACTTTGGGAGTTGTAATACTAGCACAACTGGATGAAATCAGATTGGAGAAGGCTGTTCTAAAAGAATTAACATTTACTGTACCTTCATGTATAACAATACAAATAAAAAGGGTTTTCAATGTGCATCACTCTAGCAGAGCATTTATATAACCAAATGCTATTTAGCTATTTCACTGAGTTCAACAACATCTGTTTCCAGGTAAGAATGTATAGCTTTCTTTCTTTCTTTCTTTCTTTCTTTCTTTCTTTCTTTCTTTCTTTCTTTCTTTCTTTCTTTCTTTCTTTCTTTCTTTTCTTCTTCAACACAGAGGGGGAAAAATTTAGAAACATTTAGCAATGGGTATCAGTACAGACATCTCTTCACAAAAGTACTAGAAGAACTAGCACAGTAAGCTTTCTGCAAATGTATTTATTTTATTTATTGAATTTTTAAACTACCCATCTCCCTCACAGAGCGACTCTGATTAACAGTATTCTGAACATCTAACAGATACAGTTGCTCAGATTCATTCAGAGCCGGATTTTGACTGAGCAAGTAGTTTTGAGGTGACAGAAGCAAATTCTTCTCTTGTTATCTAGAACAAGTTTGAACCTATGACACCTTGGAACGTGGAAAGAGTCTTCAGACTGATGAGTCCTGCCATCTCAGTATTAGATTCATGACTGCTGGTGAAGGACATCCAGGAGGTAATAAATAGATTGCTCCATGTGGTAAAATCTGAGGAGGGGATGAAAAAGAGAAAGAGGACCTCCTATCTTGAAAAGGGCAGTGATATGCCCTTTGTTCAAGAAAACTTCTCTGGTCCCGACTATTCTAGACAATTTTCATTCAGTTTTCCTCATGTCTCTATAATTGGAAAAGTGAATGTTGATAAGGTATACAGCCAAAAACATCTCATATATGGGGTACAGCAAGGTTTAACATACTTAACTGTTTAAAATCTATATACAGTAGTGGCCAAATTTGTGGAAATCTTTTGGGAAAAGTGTATTTTTGAGGTTTGATGGCTAATAACACCTTTTTTTGGAGTAGTACCATATAATTATATATCAATGGAAAGATAATTTAATCAAGAATGTAATGCAACATAGTTTGTTCAATTATCTGTACTGTATTCTATGAAAAGTTATAGCCAAATAACCAGAAAAAGGAAGCACAACTTGCTTAGGTTGATATCAGGCAGCTTTCCTTCATCTGATTGTAGCCAATGAGCATGAGTGTTTAGACAGCCAATCAGGTGTCATCTTGTTTTGGCAATGAGCCAATCAGATCACAGTAGGATTCAGTTATTGATGTCATGTATTGAAGCTGAGAGGAGGACATTTGTCAGTGTGTATATTTGTATTATAATGCATATGATTAATAAGGGATTCTATGTTTATGTTTCCTTCTTTAAAATGTTTCTCTATCTCTGGTCAAGTTAGTTTATCTTCTATAGGAATCCAGTATTAGAAGTCATAATTGAAACCATCTATGTTGTTGTTAATTGCGAAGTCGTGTCCGACCCATCGCGACCCTATGGTCAACGTTCCTCCAGGCTTTCCTGTCCTCTACCATCTTCTGGAGTCCATTTAAGCTTACACCTTACTGCTTCAGTAACTCCATCCAGCCACCTCATTCTCTGTCGTCCCCTTCTTCTATTGCCCTCAATCTTTCCCAGCATTAGGCTCTTCTCCAGTGAGTCCTTCCTTCCATCTTAGATCACATTTAAAGCAGGGTATGAATGCATTTAAGCTTTCCAGAGATAAAGCTTTCTGGATGCTATTACAAATTGCAGCTAAGGTACATAAACAAGAAGGGAATAGAAACTGCATGTTTTTTAAAAAAAATAGTGTGTGACAAGTATGTCTGTTCAAGGACAACAGATAGTTACTATTTCATGGCTGCTGCTTGTTCCAATAAGGTATACAGGAATGTCGGATATGTGGAAAACATGAAGAGTCATTTATCACACATGGTGAATTTGTAAAAATTTGTAGATTTATAGAAATTTGTAGATTTGTAGAAAATTATGGGTCTAAACACATACAGGGATACAAAGAATTTTAAATATCACTATACAGTTGAAACAAATTTTTTCCTGTAGGGATTGATGGATAATCATGTAGAAAAAAAAAACTCATGGAAGATGGTTTTTGTGTATAGTAACTGCAGTGAATATGCATGAAAATGGACTCTGAAATAGCCACAACAGATGTTTGGTGAGATGACAGAATTTGTAGCAATAGCAAAATTGATTTGTTTGATTAGGAAGAAGACAAAAAGTATATTTATTAGTGACTGGAAACTTTTTTTGCTGAAAATGGAAGAAAATGAACTGGTGATTTATGGATTTGATATCTAGAAAGGTAAAATATGGGGAAAAGAGAATTATTTTTCGTTTTCTTAAATTTACACTGCTTTTATTATTGTGTAAATTTCTTCAGTAAAAAAAATATAAAACAAATAAGGTACACAGGAAGATAATGCAGATGGTATCTGTAACTAACTTGATAAAAGATCTTGTTTTTGAACATGGCAAAAATTGTACTTTTGAGGAATACTTTCAAACAACTCTGTTGAGTGGGAACAATAAAGAGCTTCTGAAGTTATCTTCAACTGTTTGTGTGCAGTTGTTAGGGATAAGCAAAACTTCTTCTACATTCCCAATAAAGAAAGGAAAAGCTGAATTATCTAGTCAAATGCCCGTTACACCACCTGACCAGCAGGTTGTACTCTTGCAGTTATTTCCTTGTTGTCTTTGTGTTAGGTAACAGTGAGATCTCAGAAAAAAGCCCCATTCTTCCTTATTTTTCTCTTCAGGAATTATAGTAGCAGATAGGATAGCAGTTCCTGATGACTGGTACCGGCCTGTAAACTTCCAGAAAAATTGTCAAAAGAATATGTTGGAAACATTAACAAAAACATTAATTGGAAGTGAGTTGTTCTTTGTTCAATACTCAGGTACTTTTATCCTATGGCAGAGTTTCCCAACCTTGGCAATGTTAAGACAACTGGACTTCAACTCCCAGAATTCCCCAGCCAGCTATGCTGGCTGGGGAATTCTGGGAGTTGAAGTCCAGTTGTCTTAACATTGCCAAGGTTGGAAAACCCTGTCCTATGGGATGCTAACTGTACGGAATATGAAATTAGGCTCTCTCTTCTTTTTAAATAACATATTAATGTTCCACATTTATTCCAGGATACACCGCCAAACAAAAAGTTCTTTTTAAATAATTCTGTTTTACTTATTTTATAGTAGGCTGTCTTACAGAATAATTAATTAATTAATTAATTCAATTTCTATAGCTGTCCATCTCAGTCAATAATTATGAATGGCTTACAGTTCAAAACAAATATTACAATTAAAAATGCTAAAAATATTTTGGAACAATAAAAAAAATTCTCAGTATGGAGTAACTCAGAGTTTCCCTACCTTTTTGGGCACCAGAGACCAGTTCCATGGAGAGAGGTTTTTCCGCGGACTGGAGGAGGCATGGTTTTATGTGCTGCCTATATCCCGCAGATGGGGCTTTGCTTGTTTGTGCGGACCAGTTGCTGGCATGCCATGGCCCAGTACTGGTCCACGGACTGGGAGTTGGGGACCCCTGGACTAACTTACCCATGATTTCAACCAAGAGATTTAACCGGATCACTTTATTTCCTTATTATAGTACTAGTTAGTTGCAACTCCCCCTTCCCCCCAAAAAATAGAGTCAGGTAGTAAATGATGTTGTCTGAAATGTTCTGATATACCATGGCCTGCAGGGCACCAAATTAGGGGAAATTGATGTACTGTAAATAATGTGTTCTTTCTGGTGCCACACTGAGCTATACCTGGTCCTCACCATTTTTTTTTCCTATAAACATTTCCTAGGCACTTGCTGAGTTTATTTCCAAAGTATCCTTCAGGCGTCCACAAAAAAGCATCCCACACAGCAAATACTGAGGACAATGTGCATAATAAATTTGTGCGGGGGACCAATTTTCTTTAGTAATAAAATACCACTAAATTGCCATTTCTGGAATTTAAAAAAATGCACAAAATGGCACTCACTCATAATAATTGTTAATTCTTTGTATTAAAGCTTCTACAATCTACTACATATTATTGAAGCATAAAAGCACACTAATAGGCACTAGTCTAAATAAACCAATATACAAAAATTTATTGTAGAAAAGGAATGGTTAAACTACATATATTGAGGCTGAACATCCTGGTGCAATTTTTGCAGGCAGATTGGTCTCAAACTTACATTCCCCTAATTTCAACTGCGCACAGCACTTTAGCAGTGTAATCTTGTTTTTATTCCATTTCTTATATGGGAAATAGCTAGGATGATGACATTATTATTTTTGCTATATAGCAATTCTCTCGTCCTAAAGGGTTTAAAAAAAAACAATTTCCTGAATAATTGAAAATAAAATAAAATTCTGGGTAATCATTAATTAGCAAATCTGCTACTGAAACTAGAGAAGGGAAACTTAGGCATGGATGAGTTAAAGATGAAACAATCTAAATCAGCAGAGAAAAAGTGCTCTTATTGATACACTTTTGAGAGTAACAATAGGTAAAGAGCTGTGGTGGTGCAGTGGTTACAATGCAGTATTGCAAAGTAATTCACTGCTGACTGTCAGGAGTTTAATTCTGACTCAGCTCAAAGTTGACTCAGCCTTCCATCTTTTCGAGATTGGTAAAATGAGGACTTATATTTGGCAGGGGGAGGCAATATGCTGACATTGTAAACCACTTATAGAGGGCTGTAAAGTACTGTGAAGTAATATATAAGTCTAAGTTCGCCTGGTGCGCCAGTTGCGGCCCTATCTGGACCGGGAGGCCTTATGTACGGTCACTCATGCGCTCGTGACCTCTCGCCTAGACTACTGTAATGCTCTCTACATGGGACTTCCCTTGAAGACTACTCGGAGGCTCCAACTGGTACAGAATGCGGCCGCGAGAGTTGTCTTGGGAGTTTCCCGGTACTCCCATGTTACACCTTTGCTCCGTGAGCTGCATTGGTTACCAGTTGTCTTCCGGGTAAGGTTCAAGGTTTTGGTTATGATCTTTAAGTCCCTACATGGCATGGGTCCGCGATACCTCGAGGACCACCTGCTGCCGGCGTCGACTCCCCTCCGACCTGTGCGCGCCCACAGAGAGGGCCTCCTCAGGGTGTCTCCTGTCAAGGAATGTCGACTGGTGGCCCCCAGGGGGAGGGCCTTCTCTGTGGGTGCTCCGGCGTTATGGAACCAACTGCCGGTTGAGCTCCGGACGGCATCAGACCTCCGATCCTTCCGTCGCGGGTTGAAGACCCATTTATTTGAACTAGCGGGTCTGGCCTGATGGGGGTACATGGGTTTTTATAGGCTTGTTTTATTATTCTTGTTTTAACTTGGGCATTGATTTAATTGTCTTTTAATTTTTGTATTGTCATTTATATTTATGCCCTGTGAACCGCCCTGAGTCCCTTTGGGAGAAGGGCGGTATAGAAATCTCAATAAATTAAATTAAATTAAATTAAGTGCTTGTGCTAGTGCAGACATGTCAAACACAAGGCCCGGGGGCCAGATCCGGCCCGCGAAGTGGTTTCATGTGGCCCGCAAAGCCATCCTGGAAACAGTGAGGGAACGGCCCCCACTGCCTTGGCCCTGGCCCAGAGACCCTCCTTCTGCCAGAGACCCTCAGATCTGTCCCACTCCTGCCCAGGCCCCCATAGGCACCCTTGATGCAAACGACGTAGAGCTGGCCACGCCCACCCAGTAGGCCATACGTACTCTAGCTGCGCCCAACAAGTAGGCCACGCCCACCCAGGCCATGCCCACCTGGCCCCCTGAGGGCAACCGCAATGCTGATGCGGCCCTCAATGAAATTAAGTTTGACACCCCTGTGCTAGTGCAAAACATTGGACTTCTGGATTCTACTCTTCTTCAGTGAAATCCTGAAATCAGAAGAATCCCAACTGGACCAGGTGTAAAATAGTGACTTAGAAAGGTGAATATAACAACAGCAGAAGAAAAAATATGTCCATCACCAATAATAAATGAATTGAAAGAAATACCGTATTTTCCAGCGTATAAGACGACTGGGCATATAAGACGACCCCCGACTTTTGAGAAGATTTTCAAGATTTTTCGTCTTATACACCAGAAAATACTTACATGCCAGTTGCCAAGTATCCGACACAAGCCCAATTCAGCCCCATCTGATGCAGATGGTGCAAAGCCTCCCTTTTGAAGCCCAAAGTGGCTTTTCCTTCCACCCACCCTTTGGAATAAACGCAAGAGCTGCGTTCACACGACGCGCTCTTCCAGGCCAGACTCTGCAAACAGCACACCAGAAGCTGCAACCACCATGGGAACGTCGAGTCCCCGCCTTTCAGCAGCCTGCACAGCTGAGCGCAATCCGGCTTTGAGAGCACATTTGCAGACAAAGCAGCCGCCGTGTCTGGAGCCAAGCCCCGCCCAGGAGGCAGTTGGCCAAGCGGGCCCAGAAGACGCGCTGGAGAGCCGGGCTTGGGGTGGCCATGCCGAGGCCGGCTGGCGAGGGCCGCTGTGTGGTCTACGGGCAAGAGGGGCGCCAGGCCACCAAGTACCGCTGTCTAGATTGCCAGGAGAGATAGCGGGTAGCAGGGCATGCTCTGCTTATGCTTAGATGCTGCTTGGGCGAGGGGGAGGGGCTTCCTGCCACTCCCGGGGTCTGGCATTTGCAAGGGGGAGGGGAAGGGAGAGTCACATTGGAGGGGGGACTGGACTAAGGAGTCTTGAAGTTGCTTTGCAAGAACGGGGGCGCTCAATTGATTTATGTACTATTTTCCGGCGTATAAGATGACTGGGCGTATAAGACGACCCCCCAACTTTTGAGAAGATTTTCATGGGTTAAAAAGTCATCTTATACGCCAGAAAATACGGTACAAAAATAATGCATAATGTTGCAGATAAAATGGTACACTATCTTTACTCAAAATTCAAACCATAGAATTCAGTGATACCATTTCGTAGATGTGAATGTGTAGAAATGTAATCCACGTTTTTCCCAAGAGATTTTTTTTCACCAGAAGAATTGAAACTTGCAAAAAAATTATTTCCTACTCAAGTCTATATTAGTCCCATCCTCTCATCTTCCTAATTTTAGTAGTCCATTACTCTATTGGGAGACAGAATATTTTTGTTGATCTTAAATTATCTGGAAATCTCATTTTAAAAAAAATCAAAATAGCTCTGCTGTATTAGGCCAATGGCTGATCTCAAATACATTCTAGAACACATATTTTTTGCACACTACTATTTTAAATCTTTTGAAATGCGTAATACTTATGTCTCAAGTTTGTTTGGCGGCCAGAATTTACATTTAGTACCTTGACTGCTTCCATTGCATATTAAAAGCTAATATGTTGATAATATACTATGAAACCTGTCATATGGTGTGGGAACGGCCAGTTTTTTGGCCTCCCAACCTTCAGCTTTCCCAAACGTTTCTTATCGGCCTCTACGTGAATTACAGTGATGAGCACACTTTCCTGGTTCGCACAGGATGGCATGTGGGAGGTTTGGGAAACGCTATGATAGAGCTTTCACATATATCTTTTAGTATCTTGTTTTTGTAATGATCTCATAGGCACCTGAGTAGTTCTCACTACGTATCCAATTATCACTATGTATCCTATTTTTTGAGATTGATGGGGTTTATGTAATGTTGTATTTGGTATTCAAAAAAGGAGGTGAATAAAAGTTCAGCGGGCAGTTGCTCAGTGTTCTTTTAGAGAGACGAGGCTGCCTGGCTGGTTCAGAGCATCTCTATCGACCCGGGTCTGAATTCTTTACCCTACAATATGGTCCCTTTTTGCTATTTGATTTACCAATTTTCATTCAATGTAAGTGCATCCAATATAAGTACTTCTTAAAAAAATGTCAGAAGACCATAGTCTCCTAATGTTCTCTAAACTTAAGGTTTCAGTTAATAGATTAGAGCTATGAGCCAATGTGACCAATTTTTTTTTTAAAAAAACCCATAGCTTTCTGATTATAAATGTTGACTTAGTCTTTTGTGTTTAAAAAGTGGGGTAATAAAGTCTTGGAATACTTTGATAATCTAAATTAAACACTGGCAATTAAATGAAGCCCCAAACTGATGTTTACATCATCATATCTGGAGAGATAAATGCAGGAATGGAACCAAGGGACTTAACACTATATACTAGATTTAATATTTCTCCTGACCTGCCCAAAATTATTGGGACCCAGAGAGATGGTTGGGCAGAGACAGGAGCCTCTATCATAAATTTAATAAGAGGCCTCTAGTGCGCTTTTTAGCAAAAAATTTTGTGGGGTTAGGGAGGGGGGTTGGTTTACAGGTTGGGTTGGAAACTGGGGGGGTTCCATCAACCGCTACTCAGACCAGGCCTGAGATTGAACGTGCCGTGACGGGGCTTGGGTTGGGTGCCTACGGGGCCCCGGGGCGGGGTGTGGGATTGCCTATTCCCACGGCAGTAGGGAATGGCCGCAGGTGTATGAACAGAGGGCCGTATCAACATCTGGGAGCGCGTCCCCGCTGTCTTCAAGCGGTGATGCGCTCTGACCCTCTGGTTCCGGCCTGGGGTACCGGGAGTGAGGGTGAGCAGCCACCTGAGCTCAGGCTGGTATATTTTAATGCCAGGTCTGTAACAAATAAGGCTCCTCTCATTCGTGAGTTGGTTGAGGAGGAGCATGCGGACCTGGCTTGCATTACGGAGACCTGGTTGGGCCAGGAGGGCAGTGTCCCCCTGGTTGATCTTTGCCCATCAGGTTTCTGGGTGCTGCACCAGCCTTGGGCTCAGGGTAGAGGCGGTGGAGTGGCAGTAGTGGCGAGGGAGACCTTATGCCCGCGGGAGGCCACCATGGTCCAGATAGTCGGGTGTGAGTCCCTCCTCCTGAGATGTGGCCCTAGAGCTCAGTTGGGCTTGCTGCTGGTGTACGTTTCGCCTAGTTGCATAGCAGCAGCCCTGCCTGAGCTTCTCGATATCCTCTCAGGGTTGGTGGTTGAGTTCCCCAAACTTCTAGTTTTGGGTGACTTCAACCTACCATCCCTGGGGGGATCATCTGAGTTAGCTTGGGAGTTCATGGCTTCCATGACAGCCATGGACCTGATGCAGGTTATTCAGGGCCCAACTCATGGGGGGGTCACATGCTCGATCTGGTTTTTCTATCCGGACGGTGGTTAGATGATCTCGGGGGGGTTCCCCAATTATTACACCCCTGTCATGGACCGATCATCATCTCCTGTGGTTGGTCTTCCGTTTTGCCACTCCCCGCCATGGGGTTGTTGAGCCAATAAGATGGTTCCGTCCTAGGTGCCTGATGGACACTGAGCAGTTCCAGATGGCGCTGGGGCCCCCACCTGCCTCCTTTGCTCACAGCTCGGTCGATGCCCTAGTGGAAGCCTGGGAAAGGGCAGCCACAGAGGCACTCAACCAAGTTGTACCCATGCGGCCCTTGGCCCGGCGCAGATCCCAATGGGCTCCATGGTTCTCCATGGAGCTCCGGGAGATGAAGCGTCGGAGATGGGGCCTAGAGAGCTGTTGGAGATCCAGCCGATCCGAATCCGACCGGTTATGACTAAGGTCGTTTACGAGAACTTATCTCGCGGTGATGAGGGTGGCGAGGTCTAACCACTTCGCCACTCTCATCGCGTCCGCAGAAAATCGCCCGGCTGCCCTGTTTAGGGTAACTCGCTCTCTCCTTAATCGGGAGGTGAGGGAGGACCCCTTGCAGGGTCGATCCGAGGAGTTTAGTCGATTTCTGTTGGACAAAATCGCTCAGATCCGGACCGGTCTGGACTCCGACTGGGCAGAGTCTGACGATGAGGATACGGGCAGCCTTGTCGATTTAATCTGGGAAGAGTTTGACCCTGTGACTCCTGAAGATGTGGACAAGATCATGGGGAAGCTGAGCTCCACCACGTGTTTGTTGGACCCGTGTCCCTCCTGGCTGACTTATGCTGCTCGGGATGGGACACGAGGCTGGCTCCAGGCAGTGATTACTGCTTCTTTGAGCGAGGGTAGCTTTCCCGCCACCTTGAAGGAGGCGGTGGTGAGACCCCTCCTCAAGAAGCCTGCCTTGGACCCAGCAATATTAAACAACTTTCATCCGGTCTCCAACCTTCGCTTTCTGGCGAAGGTTGTTGAGAGCGTGGTGGCGCAACAGCTCCCTTTGTTCTTGGATGAAGCTGATTATCTAGACCCATACCAATCGGGTTTCAGGCCCGGGTACAGCACGGAGATGGCATTGGTTGCACTGGTGAATGATCTCTGGCGGGCTCGGGACAGGGGTTGCTCCTCTGTCCTAGTCCTTTTAGACCTCTCAGCGGCTTTTGATACCATCGACCATGGTATCCTGCTGCGAGGTCTCAGGGGGTTAGGAGTGGGAGGCACAGTTCTCCAGTGGTTCTCCTCCTACCTTCTGGGACGTTCGCAGTCGGTGTTGGCAGGAGGGCAGAGATCGACCTTGAGACCTCTCATTTGTGGAGTTCCTCAGGGATCGGTTCTCTCGCTTCTCCTGTTCAACATCTACATGAAGCCGCTGGGTGAGATCATTCGTGACTTTGGAGTTGGGTATCATCAATATGCTGATGATACCCAGCTTTTTATTTCGACCCCAAACCACCCCAGTGATGCCCTCGACGTGATGTCCCGCTGCCTGGAGGCAGTCCGGGTCTGGATGGGGAGGAACAGGCTTCGACTCAACCCTGACAAGACTGAGTGGCTGTTCGTGCCGACATCCCGGGAAATTCCGATTATTCCATCTCTGGCCATGGGGGGTGAGCTATTACGCCCCGTAGATAGGGCTCGCAACTTGGGGGTCCTTCTAGATTCACAGCTCTCTTTGGAAGAGCATATTGGAGCTGTGACTAGGGGGGCCTTTGCCCAGGTTCGCCTGGTGCACCAGTTGCGACCCTATCTAGACCGGGATGCCTTGCGTACAGTCACTCATGCGCTCGTGACTTCTCATCTAGACTACTTTAATGCTCTCTACATGGGGCTGCCCTTGAGGTCCACCCGGAGACTTCAACTGGTGCAGAATGCAGCCGCGTGAGTTGTCTTGGGGGTTTCCCGATACTCCCATGTTACACCTTTGCTCCGCGAGCTGCATTGGCTACCGGTTGCTCTCCGGGTGAGGTTCAAGGTGTTAGTGATGACTTACAAAGCCCTTCATGGCATGGGTCCGGATTACCTACGGCAACACCTGCGGCCGGCGTCAACTTCCCTCCGTCCAGTGCGCTCCCACAGAGAAGGCCTCCTCAGGGTGCCTCCGTTCAAAGAATGCCGATTGGTGGCCCCCAGGGGGAGAGCGTTCTCTGTGGGTGCGCCAGACCTATGGAACCACTTACCGGTCAAGCTCCAGATGGCCCCCGACCTTCGCTCCTTCCAGCGCGATCTCAAAACCTTTTTTGAACAAGCTGGCCTGGTCTGACGGGATGGGGTTGGGTTTTTTTATAATTAGTTTTAATTTTTAATATGTATCAATTACTACGGGCATAGTTGTTTAATCATTTTAATTTTCGTATCCTGTTTTTTATTATGTATTGCCCTGTTCACCGCCCTGAGTCCTTCGGGAGAAGGGCGGTATACAAATTAAGATATAATAAGATATAATAATAATAAAAATGATGTGTATACATTCTGTCCTAATTTAAGATGAGCCTTCCAATTTTTAAGTTATGTCCTGTTCAAATATTAAATTTTAAATAAGGAGTAAAAAACTTATTCGCCTGATTTTAAGAAATAAATCCAGGATATAAGCCTGTTATCTATTTTTGAAAAATCGCTGTGTTCTAAAAATAAGATGACACAGTAAATTGCTACATGATCTAGATTTAATAAAGGAAAGAATGGAGTTAAACATGTAATGGTTTATAGTTGTTATATGGATATTTTTTGTACTAGTTTTTTATTTTTGCTATATTTTTAATCACTATAATATAGCTAACTTTTGTGTTCTCTCAATAATCACTATTTGTTTGTTTGTCACTTTTAAGTCAATGTTTAAGTCAATTCCTCTTTATCCAGTAAAATGTGTTTCTCTTCCATATCTTCATCTAGTCTTTCAATAATGGCAGAAATCTTTAAGAGTATCTTCTGAATCATTTTTACACGTAATCAATGCATCCATTATTTTATTTGCTTCTACTGCCCTCTAGTGTTCAACCCTCAATCACTTAACTTATCACATTTTTTTCCCTAAAGAATGCAAGCAGTCACAATTTCCCATGGTTAGGATTTTATAATTAATTTCCAACTTTTATTCCAAGTCTCTCTGGACCCTCAATTCATTTTTAATTTTCCAAAAACATAACTCTAAACACTTTTTTGCTGTATTGCCAAAAGTAATATTCTTCCAAGTCCTTAAAATTATATTTAAAAGTTCTTTCACTAAGAAGAAAACTCATACAATTAGTATAGTAGAAACTTGCAATCCAAAGAATCTTAATATTTTCAAAACAATAGAAAGATAATGAAATGAGGCTCAGTCAAGCTTTTTGTCCTTAAAAGACTATGTTACGACTATGAACTTAGATGGTATCCCTTGATTCTCAGCTATGCAATTTATAACCTGACCACAAAATTGTTTTTCCTGCAGTCTACTAACAAGAAGCAACTGTCCTGAGTGCATTGGGTTGTCTCATGATCTCGCCTTCCTTTGGAAATCAAATATCAGCACCAAAAATGAGATATTTTCACCAAGGTGAAAATGCCTCCTTCCTGTATTTAACTCAGTGGAAAGGGAACAGGGACAAGTGTGGATTTTCTCACAAATTAAATATTGCTGCTGTGCTGCATATTTGTGTTTTCAGTGCTTGTTGTAAAATGTCTCAAGGACATTTTACCATCAAATCACACAAGTATATATGTCTGATACGTTTGCAATTTACAATTTTGAAAAGACTATACAGTTCTTCCTTTTCTTTTCTTTTAAACAAGTTTTATTGGTTTTTCAGTTAAAATCTACATATTTAGAAAGCATGATGACTGGGTAATCAGAGATTCAGTAACAGAGTTTTCAGTACATAATTCAGGTTACATTATCAAAACATCCTTCTCAATTTCCCTTAACATTTCATGCAACCAGTTTAAACTAATAAATTTCTAGAGATAGCATGGTCAGTTGAAAAATTTGTCAGTTCAATTTCATTGAGAAATATCTATGTCCTGTTATTAAAGTTTACCTAATTTTAATTTTAATTATATTATTCAAATTTAGCCTTTAACATCCCAAATAATACTCACAACCCAAATTTCCCTTATTTCATTACAGCAAAAACTATAGCATCTAACATGTACACAGTGGCTGAGTAGCTGTGTTCTACCTAATAAACATTGTCTGTTTCACATCCTAATACATCACACATTACTGACAGGACCACAGCCTATGTTTATCAATCTAGAACTATTTATATACAACCAGATTCTGTTTTAAATTTTAGCTAATTCTTAATTCTTGAATAGAATAATCAAACATCTTTTAACATCAAACGTGGGATCTATAAACCAAATTTCCATTATGTCACTGCACAAATTATAATGTCTAAAATAAGCCTAATAAATACATAAACACATTCTAGTTCTATCTCATAAACATTTTCTATTTTCGATCTGATAGATCACTGATTACTAAAAGGGTAAACTTTAATGGTTCTCTAAGAACTCACTTTTTAAATCTAACTCGAGATTTCTTTTTTTGCCAATCAGGTTTCCAGACCAAGGCCTTTGAATTGACAGATAGGTCTCCCTTCACTCCAATACATATTATTTGAATCGAAGGAGGCCATCTAGCCATCAGTGGTCCACAAAACCCAAACCATTTGTAATCATTATGTTGTTGCCCTGTTAGTTCTAGTCTCTGTATTTGCTCTAAAAACTTTATCTTCAGTTCGGTCTGGATTCCTCTTCTGTCTGGGTTCATCTGCTTTAAATAGAGAGTCTTATCCAATTTTGTAATTAATGCTTGGCTATCCAGGCTTTCAGGAAACTGTCTTTGTTGATCTTCCACATCCTCTATGTTAACATCACTATCTTGCACATTAAGTTTTCCCATAGTATGTTGTTGGTCCTTAAGGTTATTTGCCATAGTGATAGTTCCTTGTACTTTTAAAGTTGTCGGTTCTTTGCATAGTTGTTGCTTATATTCCTCTGTCTCAATAGTAATATCTTCCAATTTTATTATATTCTGCAGTATAAATTCTTTAGTTGCAGTCTGGGTTTCAATTTGAGACTTAAGTTTGGCATGTAAATTATTAAATCTGGAGATAGACATCTCAGTGACTTTGTAGATTGTTACAAGTATGAGGTTATAATCAAGCAAGGTTTGTGGCTGATCCTTCTCCATTTTGTAATAATTATAAATAGTCCTTGGTGGAGGCTATTTTTCAAACTAAAATCAGTAAGAGATTACCTCCACAAGTCTAAGCCAAATTCATCTCCAGCTGTTTCAGGTTTTTATCTTAATGCCAAGGTCAGTCCAAAATGTAAGCAAGCTTGTTTGCCAATAATACTCACTAAATATCCTCAGAGTACTTCAAAAGACAGTATCTTTTTATTTAGTTCTTTTTTTGTCCCCTTTTTTAGACTAATAGGTAGAGTAGTCCATTTCTGTAAATATGGGAAGTTTGGGCCAGAAGTAGAAAGGCAGTAAGTCCAATAAATCAGTATAATTTAGTAGAAGGCTGTTTGTTTTCTCTCCCAATGTAGACAAAGGCCGCTCTTGAGGAGGGTGGGGAAAAAAAATCCCTTCCCTCTCTCCTCACAGGGGGAAGAAAATTCAAGAAGCTTTTGACAGGGAAAGTAGACACTTGGGAAAACAAGAAGGCAATACTCACCCAGTTTTCAAGTGCTTTCAAGTGCTTTGTTGTCCTTTTGGCTTCGGCAGGAAACAGCTAAATGATGGGCCATGGGAGTAGCCGATCCTTTCTTCTTCGGTCGGAGAGTAGTTCCAAGCCGATGGGAGGGCCGCCGCCCTTCTACCACCAACTGGAGAGACCTCTCCCCCACTCATCGCCCCTCCAGGGCAACTTTTGACCCCTTTACAGGGGCCCCCCGATGAAGAAATCCATGCGACACGACTGAATCCCTCGCACGTCTGGGAGCACCGAAATTCCGGAAGCCCACAGTTCTTCCTTTTGATTCTGCCTGATTTGTGCTATGCCAAGATGCAATGACAAATCCTCCTTTCACATTATCAGGTTTTCTCATATCAGATAACTCTCTGGGGAACTGTCTATAAGGTCTAGTTTCTAACATGTTCCTTTCAACTTCAAATCCCCATTCTTATTTGTCGGAGAGAAATCTCTATTAACAAATTCAGTTCTATGTTCTTTTCTGACTTCATCACTAACAAATTGGGGTCTAAAATCAGACAATACTGTACATCTTTAACATGCAAAGTAATTCTCTTCATACACTTCAGTGTTCACTTTATAACAGCCTTTCCAATCCCCTGAGAGCTTATTTACTTTTCAGTTGCACTATGCTATGCCCTTTGCAGCATGTATTTTGTTTTTTCAACATTGGAGCAATTGCTCCCCTAGCCATATTGATATTGAATTCAGATTGTCACCGCCTTTATTGGCTCCAGAAGCAAGGCTTCTTTGAAGTTTCTTCTTCAAAGAATGCATCTTTTATCACCCTTTGGGCTTAGCTCCAGTCTTCTCCTGACTTAAATATTTCTTCCCTTCTTTCCAACCTTCACTTTGGCCAGTTCTCCCTCCATACTACAGAATAGTATAAGAAACATCAAATATTTTCAAGTTCTCTTTTCCTTAGTTTTATTACATCTTTTTCTTCCCATCCTTATCTCAATTACTGATACTGGAATATCTATGACTTTTCTTCTGGCTGCCTTGCATTTTAAAAAAAAAGTCTTTAGCTCACAAAGTCCTACTGTCTACACTCTGAATCTCCTTACAAAACACAGTTCGTCCTTCTGGTCTTTCCTCACAAGTCTCTCCAGACTTTTCCTCCTGGTCTACCGTCTCATCCCAAAACTGGAACCTCTAGCCAGCTAGATTGTTCTTTCACTCCCTCCAAGTTCACAAGGTGGTATCCTCAGTAGCAGCATGGAGCATATACTGCAACATCTGCAATTTAACTTTCCCCCTTCCTGTTGGTCTTTTTATATATTCCATCTAAAGCACGCATGTGCCATTTTAGAAGGGCATTCCAACATTTTCCCCCTTTTGCCCTACCTGCTTTTAGTGTTGTGCTGAGTCATCTGACTTCTCTAAAAAAAAAATTCTATGATCTTGGCAGAGACTCAGCCTTGTTCTTCTAGGCCACAGGTCTGCAACCCGTGGCTCCGGAGCTGCATGCGGCTCTTTCAGCCATCTCCTGTGGCTCCTAGTCCTCTGCCATGTGCAGTCCAAAAAAAAAAGTGGGACTAAAAAAGTTCAACCAATGAATTCAAATATGCAGGGTAGGTGCATATCTCGCCTTGGCTCCACTCTTCTGTCAAACACTGTTCTGCGCATACATGCATGTATGCGCGTGTGCACACATTTTTTTGCGGCTCCCAGTTTTTCCTTTTGTGAGGGAACCGGTTCCGAGTGGCTCTTTCACTGTTTCAGGTTGCTGACCCCTGTTCTAGGCAGACCCTTCATCTTGCAACAGTAAACCAGTCGGTGATGATGACTCATTACTTCTAAGCAATTTGGCTTATAAAACCACACTGTATTTTAATAAGCCAAATTGCTTAGAAATAATGTCAATAATATCTTTATCTAATATCAAAACAACAGTGTTTTTCAAACTGAACTTCACCAGCCAGTAAACTTAAGGAGTGAGTATTTAGTTAAGAACCCTGTCTAAAAATCTTAGAATATCTCAGTGCACATTGACAGGTGCACTTTGTTTGTTTGTTTGTTTGTTTGTTTGTTTTGATGCCTTTGAGTCATTGTTGATTCATTGCTGACATGTTCCTGAAGATTTCATGCAAGATTTTGAAAGTGTTTTATCATTGCCTGCTTCCTAAAGCTGAGAAATAGTGACTATCCCAAGATCATCAAGCTAGCTTCAGGCCTAAGGAACTCACATAGACATGGTATATTTCATTTTCCAAAACCTACTGGATATTAATGACAAATTTCATTTGCTTTGTTGTTTTCTAAACTGCTTTTTAATATATCCAGAATGGTGAGGTGGTTAGAATATTAACCAGGAAGGGTCTTAAGTCACAGACAGCTGCAGAAATTGGCACTGGGCCATCAGCTAAAGCAGAATGTTATATGCCAGTAGCTCATGAGCTGGACTTACCATATATGTATGCTTTTCATTCCTCTCAAATAACATGTTATGTTAGAAATAATAACTTCAGCAATGACAGATGGGGCTCCCACAAAGCAATAATCTCTTTTTTGCACCTGCTTCTGCACATTCAACTAACTAAATAGATGCAGAAAACATTCAACCTCAATCATTAATAACCAGTAGAGGTTTGTGGGTAACCATTCTTGTAGCTTGTTTTACTCACTTAGAACAGCTAGCAAACATTCCCAAGGAATGGAGCTATACAATCATTATTCCATTTCAATAAAAGGGAAAGAAAGCAGATCTAGCAAATAGAATATTCTGCTAGCTGTAATTAGTCAGCTTTATGCTCAATATCTCTATTGGAAAAAACTTGATTGCTGGGGTGAAGTAACTGTTTTTTAAAAAAGCAATTATGAATGTGGTTTTTTAATAAAAAATATTATTCATCCACTATCCCCCATAGTACTCTTCTTGTGGCATTTATAGATTTTAAATCTGTTTTTGACATGATCATGCAGGAAATCTAAATTACCTTTTTCAACAGATAATTGTTTCTTGTTCATCAATTCCATAAAAATGCTTCTTTATGAATCAGATGTAACTACCAGCGTTATGGATCAGATGTAATTCAGTGAAGAAAAGAGTGAATCAGGAGTACATTTTCACCTTTAATTTTTTTAAATTTACATTGGTAAAAGTCAAATATCTCATTGATCCAGCTCATCAATAGACTTTTACGTTTGTTACTGTACACAGGACATGCAGCTATAATTTCCATTTCATTGGGAGTAAGAATAGTGCCTAGCCACATTGGAAGACTAAATTTTGTGTTTGAAGGTGATTGTGTTTATGAGTGTGTGTGTGTGTGTGTGTGTTTGTGTGTCTCTGTGTGTGTGTGTGTGTGTGTGTGTGTGTGTGTGTACACGTGCAAGAAATCTAATTTAAAAAGTAAACTAGGAGAGTAAGTTTGGTCTAGAGCAGGGGTGTGAAACTGCTGGCCTGAGGACCGGATGCGTCACGTAGAAGCCGGCAATGGCAAAACTGTCCCAATATGTTGCGTGACATCACATGACATTAAGAGTTTGACATGTCTGGTCTAGAGGTTAAGGTACCAGGCTAGAAATCAGGAGACCATGACTTCTAGTCCTGCAATAGGCATGAAAAGCTGGCTGGGTAGTTTTGGATCAGTTGCTCTCTCTCTCTCAGCCCATCACTCAGGCTTGCCAGTTGATCAATTCCTGTCACAACCAAATAGATCAACACTTGGTTGATCTAAAAAAAACCCACCAGACCATAAATTTGTTTTTTTTAAAAAACCGCTAGGAAGAAAAAAAATTCAAATAAAAGCAAATAACCCAAAATATTTGAGATGTTCTGCTATGCATCAGTGAGGAGTAGGTGCATTCCAAATATATTTCTGAGAAATGTCACAGAAATGTGGCTGCCATTAAAAATTATTAAAGGATGTTATTATTTACCCTCTGCCTTAAAGCCAGCATTATTGTCACAGATATCAAGTGTTAAAGACTCATATATCCTATGGAACATGGAAACTAAAGATATATGTTGGTATTCTTACTATTGCAGCTCCCGAATATGTGCTAAATGTGATATTATACTTGGACACAGAATTAAAGGAAGTAGGAATCTGATTCTTCCTTTTCATCTTTGATTAAAATTTGCTTTCATCTCATTTAGCTTACCACTTTAATTGTACAAAAAGATTCTATTTTTACATAGAAGAGAATCTAAATTGGAACAACTTTGTTTTATGATTTTTCTACTGAATTTGTTACAAAACGTGCCAAAACAATTAAAATATCTGAGATTCCAATTTGCAAAGGCCTAGTGCCTATGACTATTTGAAACTCCTAGATATAGAGATTTTTTTCACCTTTGGACCACGTTGCAATCTGGGCACCAGCCTGGACTTAAAAACCTTTGTGAAAAAAGCCTTTGCATAGATCCATCTATTACAGTAGGTGTGTCCATTCTGGATTCAGACTCTTCAGAGACTCACTTATGGACCAGTAACCTCATGATTATTACTGCAATGTACTCTACATAGGATCCTTGAAGCTTGTCAAGAATATGACAGTGTAGGCAGTGCTGTCATGCATCATTGCTATTTTGTGAGCTGCTACGGTTGCCGTTTGGGTACAATTCAAGGTGCTATAAAGCCCTTAATGTTTCAGAGCCAGGTCATTTGCAAGATTGCTCTCTTCAATAAAAATCAGACAGAATGTGTGTGCTCCAGATGACCTCAATTAAACAATGTCACCTCTCAGGACCAAGGAAGCATGCCATGCAGTGGTGGGATTCAGCCAGTTCACACCAGTTCAGCAGAACCAGTAGCTAATTTTTTGTTGCCCAGGCCCAGAATGGACTTATGGAAGTGTCATCCACACAAAGAACTGGTTGTTCACATATTTTAATCCCGCCACTGGTGCCATGTGCCATGTCTGTTGCACTGCTTGCCCTCTGGAACTGTATTTGCCCAGATTCATACAGTTTCCACCCTAGTAATGTTTTGTGAGTCTTTGAAACCTTGGTTTGTCCCAAACCTGGGGATATCGTATCTGCTGAAACCTGTCCTTTTGTCCCTCTTGGGTGCTATGTTTGTTCCTTCCAAAAGTTCATGATCTTTTTCTTCTGATTTTATTATTCTTCACTTTTAAAATATAAGTAACCCAGAGTTACCTAGAGTTGGGTGGCCTCTAATCTTCATTAAATACATGAATACATACTGAAAACAAAATAGTGTGGGGTTTTTCCTGTATGAAGTCTAAAAGACATGAAGTCTAATTGCATATTGAAGTATGATTGGCAATGAATTACATTTGATTCTGGTCTTTTTCTTCTTCCTATCCCCAAATTGTGTGCTTTCCTCTTTTGGTTACCAAACTTGTTTATTTTTCACATTTCTGAACTACCTATTCCCCTCAAATGACTGTGATGGGAACAGATTAAAAGAAACATGTACAGAAATTGAAAAAGCTGCCCATATTCTTGAAGAGAAAAATAAAGTCTTGACATTGCAGCACTCAACACAAAAAGTAGCGAAATAACACAAAAATGCTGACAAAGTCTTGTTTTTGTTGTTGTTGTTGCTATGTGCATCAATAGGATGAAAGTCCCATTATTGTCTAAAACCTCTTCAGCTTTTGCTGTTAGGTAGAAAAAAATAAAATGGTAGTTATTGCAGGCCAGTATCATTGTCACAGATATCAAAAGTTAATAATTTGATTACAACTAATCAATGCCCTGATGATGCATCAAGTTCTGGAATTTTAGCTCTGCCCCTTTTAACGAAGTTGCTATGTCAGTGATTAATCGCCTAAAAAAGAGCCTTGGTGGAGCAGTGGGCTAATGCCTCCTTAAGTAACACCAGCTGCCTGCAATTAGTGCAGGTTCGCATCCCACCAGGCTCAAGGTTGGCTCAGCCTTCCGAGGTAGGTAAAATGAGGACCCAGATTGTTGGGGGCAATAAGCTGACTTTGTAATAATGCCACTTGGGGTGTGTGTGAAAGCCCTAATAAGCAGGCATATACATAGAAAGAAGGCTACTGCTAAGCTTGTAAGCTGCCCTGAGTCTTCGGAGAAGGGCGGGATATAAATGGAAATAAAATAAATAAAATTATATATTTTAAGTTAGACTGAATTGCATTGCCCATCCCTACTGTGTTTTTATACTGTCTTGAAGAAGCATTTTCCCATTAAAGTTCTCCTCTGAATAGCAAATTCCATTCAGTCCAAAAGTAATTATGAACATTCTAACAAATAGTGGGGAAAAAGATGAGTAAGCAATTACTGTGTAGAACTATCATTCCATAATCAAAAATATTACTTGGAAATAGAGCAGGGAAGATACTTACTGAAACAAGTCAGAATTAGTAGATTTCATTATCATACCTAAAAAAGCTAAAATCAATACTCTTAATTTTTTTTTGTAAATTGACATATCTACTTTTCTACAAAATTCAATATGAGTCATTACTATTTTAGCTCCTTTCCATTAAGTACAATCCATTCTTTCCTTGATACTTCATCACTATCATCAATGCAATTTTGTATTCTATTACACAATCTGCTACAGTCACTAGAAAATAAAAAGCCTGCAGCATGAATATCTTATTATTTGTGATAAAAAAATAATTCTAAGCACGTAAAGTATATAAAGTAAGAAACGAATGTTATAGAAATGATTGTATGATATTTAAAATAACAATGTTTTATTAAAAAAAGAATTGTCTTTGTTTTTAAATGTTCCAGAAAATATAAAAGCCAAATGAATAATTTGAAATTATAGGTATTACCTTTAATGTTACACAGTGTGTGTGGGGGGGGGTATCAAAAAACAAAGAATGACAACCACTATGATTTGCAACATTTTCAGTGGTTTTAGTTCTGTTAAAAGTAAAAGCTATTATTTGGATCCAACTCTATTCTAGGTATCATGTCAATAAAATGCATATGATTTGAAAATTAATCAGATAATTTTTGAAAAGTTCAGATTCTTACTTGTCAATAAAAAAGATGTAATCTCTGAACTATTTTATTCATCTGACCCGTAAAATGTATCAAGTGACAGGAATTAAGTGACTGTATCAAAAATGAGCCCCACAAAACACAGTTAAATTTCTTTTCTTATCAAATTATGCTTTTCTCTAGCTATTTACACGTTATACCATTGTCCTCTTCATCCTGTTGCAGTCTCTATTTTTATAACTTTTCCCACTTTTGGTTTTGAATGTTCCATTCTTATATCTTGATATATCCTCAGCTCTATTCCATCACATTCAGTATTCTCTCAACTTCAATCTTATTCCCTCAACAGATAATACAATACGTTATTTTTCTTTCAAGCCCTTTCTCAAAAATTAACTTTTTTTATAAAATCGTTGGCAGAGTCCTGTAGTCTACATGTCAAATTGAAATAATAGTCAAAAGACTGAAAAAACTGCTCATTCTTCTCCCATTTACCTTGGCAACCATTTCATATTTTACATGAGGCAAATAACAGATTATGAACACCTCAGGGAAGGTATTTGTCCTCTGACATTTTATGAAATGTTACATTTCTCATGATAGTGTATTATGCATATCTATGATCAGAACTGCCCACATAGTACCTGATATAATTGATGCACTGTTGTCAAATAAAATTTTATTCTTACTTCAGTCATTTCTGTCTCATTCCTTCAAGTACTACTGGACCCAACTTGTTCTTCCCTAGTATCATGCAAGGAAGGAACCAACAGTTTCTAAATAAACGTTTGATTGTCCAATTGATGTGTTGATTAATCTTTAATAGAAATCACAGATCAAACTTCAAGGACAAACAACATTTGGGCTTCAGACAAGAGTCTCAAAATTATTCCTTTAGCTATTTCAACAATTAAAAACAAACTGATATGGTCAGTTGATACATTATACCACTGAATGTCATAATTGTGTTAAATATTTTCCAGTGTGGGGAGAATTTAATCAGCATGTATATGTATGTGTGTGTGTGTGTGTGTGTGTGTGTACTGTATATTTGTGTGCATGTGTATGTATCTGTGTAAGCACACAGATAAACATAGAAGAAAATCCTTATGTATGAAATTATTGCTTTATATGATAGGTTTCAGTCATAAATAAATTTTATGAAATTAGCTTTACATTTTAAAAACCCAAGGTATTCAAAACAAAACAAGTAAGAGAGATAATAATAATAATTTTTTATTTGTATACCGCCCTTCTCCCGAAGGACTCAGGGCGGTGAACAGGGCAATAAATACTAAAATGCAAAGATACAAAAATTAAGAAAAGATTAAACATAATGCCCAATACAAAACAACAATAAATACAGTATGTTAAAAGCAAAATAAAACCCAGACCCATCAGGCCAGGCCGGCTTGTTCAAACAAGTAGGTCTTTTAGATCACGCCGGAAGGAGCGAAGGTCGGGCAAAGATATCTTTGTTTGGAACAATATTTAGTTGAAGGTTAATATCGCTGGACTATATTAAGTTTCTAGTCAGATAAGTATATTAGATATTTGCTTAATAGGTTCAGAAACCTAGATGATACTACAAAAGGTTTCTCCCCACTGAAAAATAGCTCTAAGATGCATAAGGATCAAAGAGTTCTCTTTTTTCTACTTTGCTCTTCAAATTTTTAATAAAAATGTTTAAAAAACATTAACCCATAATGTTCAGAATTTCAGAAACAATGAATATATATTAATATTTTTAGCACGAAAACATCTTACAGTATAATACAGCAAAGTGTTGCTTGATTAAATATACATTCAAACTTTAAAATGTTTTATCTTGATTCATAAATATAAATCTAATGCTAGATCTGAACTCTGAGTTATATATTATTTTTATAGAACAGTGTGTGCATTAATAATTCACCGTATATTAAAAAACACTTCAGAGAAATCCTTGTCCATGAAAGATTTTTATAATAACTCACCATATATTAAACACAGTTCAGAGAAATCCTTGTCCGTGAAATATTTTTATTTCTCCACTGAGAAATTAGTGAGATAATCTTTGCAGGTCAAGCATATGTTGTTTCAAGTCTTATATTTTATTTCTCTAGCTGTAACCATGATGAATTTTGATACACTATTTATCATTAAATTATCATCCCAACATTTTGAAAGTTCTTTAATTACATTCCAACAAACAACACATGTAAGTATATAAGGATTCACAGAATGTCATGTGTTTTATTCACTTTCCAGAACTACTCTCAAATGTCCCCTCCAAAAAATAAATTTCAGTCATACACGCTTCATTATTGCTGTAGCCATCTGAGCTGAGAAAATCACAACCTCAGCTTCTACTTCACGTGGGCAGAAGAATAGTGAAATAGTATACCAGTGGATGTTAAAAAAACTTTTTAAAAAACACAGAGAAAATAGGATTTTTAAAAAATATGTTGCTACCAGGTTTTTAACCAAGCAAATTTCTAAAGCAATGGTTCTCATCTTCTTATTTTATAGAGTTTGTAAAGTTCACCAATTATCTATGTTCCTTAATAATAAACCATTAGTATTCTCACAGAAGTCCAGTTTGTCTAATTAATTTTGCTATTTTCAAAAGCATTTTATCTTTAAAATATTTTTATTTTAAAAAATTATTGTCCTTTTTATCTGTTTAAAACTTTCTTGAGTCACAATAGTAAGATATTTTGCTTTTAAATTAAAATCCTTTAAGATAGGATTTTTTTTCTTTTCTTAATTCAAAGAAGAACGCAAATAACCAAGAGTCTTTCATTTCCCTGATGTTCAGAATCTCCCTCTTGTGTTGTAAATTAATTAAATCTAAAGGCATTTAAGAAAGTCTCTTTTTGCTGGTCATATATATTGTAAAGGCAGTTAAGGGTGTGTAATAATTCCTAGGCTATGAAGCCACTCAACTTGTGATTGATCACAAGAAACTCAGTTCCTGTCATCTCCTCTCCAGAGCATAAATGAGAGATCCTCCAATCTCTCCTTTTCTCCAAGGAGATTTTCATTAGCCAGAACCTGGCTTCTGGCCACCAAATTTCATGTTTCGTCGTGACACCCCTGTTCTATATCCTTGATTCTTTGGGCAACTCTTTTGGGGGATTGTTCTCCTGTTACGCAAGAGATGGGAAGGCCACAGCTTCTTACAAAATTTGTTAGTTTGGTGATCCAGGAGATTTGTGATTGTAGTTTTATTTGCTCTAGAAGGCATAACTTGGGGGATCTATCAGTCTCCATTCCATTAACTTTGCACCAGTAGTTATAAGCTCTAATTTTAGATAATGCATGAATTGTATGAATTCCCAATTCAGCTCTAACTGCTGCAGCAGATGTTCTTGGATCTACACCCAAAATACATCTCAAATGCTGGGACTGTGTTTGTTCTAGGACAGTGGTTGAGTAAAGACCCCAAATTTCTGCTCCATACAAGAGCATTGTGGTAATCTTAGCCTTATAAACCTTGATTAATGGGGCTAGGGGCCCTGGGTACCTATGGTTCTTTAGTTTGAGCAGTAAATTCAAATGGGCTTTTGCTCTAAATGTACTCCGTTGATGATGGCAGGCCCAAGATCCAGACGTGGAAAAAGTTACGCCCAAATATACAAAGGTGTGAACTTGTTCAATTGGTTCACCATCTAATTGCCACTTATGTCTCTGATGGTTTCTTCCAAACACCATTATTTTTTATTTAGATTTGCTAATGATTAGGGAGTTATCCTGGCAATAAGAGCTGAATCTTCTTAATAGCCTACGTAATCCTACTTGTGAGTTTGATAATAAAACCATATCATCAGCATAAAGCAAACTGTTACAGTAAGTATTTAGGATCATCAGCATGTGTACCATGGTATCATTCATTAACCCAGGCAAGTCATTGATGTATAAATTAAATAATAATGGGGCCAGGATACACCCTTGCCTTATCCCTTTATTTGTGTGAATCTTGTTAGTCAGGGCCCCATTAACCCCATACCGCACCCTCAAACAGGTACATGTGTAAAGGGCTTTAATCAAAGCCAGGAGTCTGGGTTCTATTTTAAGAGATGTCAATTTACTCCATAGTACTTCTCTATTTACCATATCAAATGCTTCTGTAAGGTCTATGAAAGCAGCAAACAGGGGTCTCCTCTTATAGGCATATCTGGCAATTAGATGGTTCAAGGCAAAGCAGTTATCAATACTAGATCTGTTTTGTCTAAAACCTGCTTGTTCTTCTGTGAGGATGTCCACCCGTCTGGTATATGGCAGGTGTTATTTATGTGTGTAAAAAGACCTGCTCATACAGGGCCCCACCAATTGGGAAATTTCTTAAATAATTCTGCTGGTAAAAAGTCCTTGCATGGGGCTTTATTGCTCTTTAAGCTTTTAATGATGGACTGTATCTCCTTTTCTGAAACTGGTGGCCAAGGGGGGGGAGTTCTAGGGTATATTAAATCACTGTTTAAAGATAGTTTCTTTACCGGTTCGGTGGGAGCAAACAAACACTGATAATAATTCTCCCAGTCCACAGCAGAGATTGGTATGTCGAACGCAAATTTCTGTTCCTTCAGAATACCTGCTACAGACTGCCAAAATAATACTGAGTTATGATTTCTGGCAGCCAACTCAAGTTCTGACCAGATTGAAATGGCAAAACTTTTTTTCTTTAATGTTATAGTTTTTTTTATATTCCCTTCTTGTGTGCAGAATCTTAGCTTGTATATGGGCAGTAGGATTCCTCTGGGCAAGCCTCATGGCTGCCTTCAATTTCTTTTTCAGTCGCTGGTAATCAGGATCAAACCAGCGAGGTCTACCCACTCGGGCTCTTTTTGTAGTAGGTTTAGCTGTTAGGTGTTTTTTCAGTATATTACAGAGATTGGAGAATGCATTGAAGGCTGACTTCCAGTCAGTAGTAGATGTCTGGATTGTTCTAGCCCACTTAGTAGCATTCTCTGTTTTAAGGCATTCTAATATTGCCTTAGTATCAATTTTGGCCCAAATTAACCTTTTATTTTGGGTCACCTCTACCTTTTTGGTGAGCCATCTGTCAGCCATGTTATATGGTCTTAAATCTGAGCGGCCTCGCAATGTCACGCTTACAGGCTGATGGTCGCTATGGTCGCTAAGGTGTACTGTGACCTCCGAAAAGAGGTCAGCCTTATCTCTAGACACGCAAAAGAGATCCAGTACGCTACTTGAATTGGCCGAGTGGTAGGTATAAGGGTATGTGTAATTCTTATCCTTACCCCCCAAAATTTGGAGGTTACCCTTAAAAACTAAGGAGACTAGGAGCAGACCAACAGCATTACTTTTACAATCTCTCAAGAGCCACTGAGGATGGTTATCAAAGAACTCCCCTAAGATTCCCTTCTTCTGGGCAAGCTCATACAGAGAGGGACCCATCCTAACGTTCAGATCTCCTAGTAATACCACTATGGACTGAGGATACAGTACAGATATATCTTCTAGGATAACTTCCCAGCCCATCCAGTATTCTGAATTATAGTGCTGGGATGTGCTTGGAGGAATATACACATTTACCAATATTAACTCAAACTGGTCATATTCAAATTTGACAGCTAAGAAGTACGGATACTTATCTTTGTTATATAATTTCTCCCCCTGCCATTGCAACTCTTGCTTTATAAGAATGCATAGCCCACCAGAGGGTCTCCCTTTGTTCTTTGTTTTTTGGGCTGGGGAGGCCCATCCCTGAAAGCCTGGCAATTGTACTTGTTCATCCACTTCAGTTAACCAGGTTTCTTGAAAGGCTATTACATCAAATCTAGAGAGGAAGCTCATTAGTCCACTATCAACCATCCCTTTCCAGTCAGCTACGTTCCAGGTCAACTGTATGAGGTTCTCGGAGGCAAGGTGTCTAGCTTGGTTGATTGGCTAGATGGTAAAAATGCCAGATGTCAACTTGACATTGGAGCCAGGTCGATATAATCTATGCTTCCCATATAAACACAGTTGTTGTGAGGTTCGATGTTTCTCCTTGTGGGTTGCAGGACTTGTTGTTGCTCCTCTATATCTCAGTTGCCAGTGTGCCTCTGTTCTTGCTCCAAGAATGACTTTTTTTCCAATGGGCAGGTACTCCTGTTTATGTCTATAAATGTAGATTTATGTCCATTTTGGGGGGGGGGGCGTAGCTGAGGATTCATCTTGTGAAAAGATGTTGTGGGAACTTCTAAATCAAATGGGGATGGAAGCTGGATTATATCCTTAGTGTTTGTCAGCTTAGGTGGCACTGTATGATGAAGCCCTTTGTCTTTCAGTTGTTTCTCAGGGGCTGGGTCACTCAGTGCAGTTACCCCATTGTCAGCCTGTGTGACAATACCTTTTTTTTACTATTGATGTAAAGGCAGATTGTTGATTAAATATATTGTCACAAGGGTGCGTGATTAGTGGGGCCAAGTTAAATAGAGGCTTTGCTGTAGATTGAGTTGCTGTCAGTGCCTCTTTTAGGTCATCCAATGTTTGAATGATATTAACTTGCTCAGGTTTTGGCAATGCACTGAATAGGTCAATCAGCATTTCCTCTGGCCCATCCTCAGCAGTTCCTGCAGCTGTGGGTAACACAGTTTGTATATTGCTCCTTTGCCTTCTCAGGGTCAGTTCAGTTGCAGCAGCCTCAGGCTTACTAGTGTGAAGGCTGTTGCAGCCTGGATTTAAAGTGACGGTTCCCTCTTGGTGACACTGTTTCAGGAGTGGGCACACTTTGTCTGAGCAAAAGAATGAAGGCTATTGCTAAGCACATTGATTTGTGCTTCTTAGATTGCAAGCCACCCTGAGTCTTCGGAGAAGGGCGGGATATAAATGGGATTAAAAAAAAGACCCTTATTGGAAATATTGAAAAGGTGCTCACAAAGGGCTTCATTCTGAAGAGCATGGGGGGAATTGTGGGCTGCTTGAACGATAGGAGAATTCTCATACATTGTGTTCTTGCTGACAGCCACTCTGCATGTAGGAGATCTATCAGAGTGAATTCACAGTGAAGCAGCTGGCTCAGGGACAGCCTAACATCTTCTCTATTACTCCAACGCTCTCTATTTACTCTCTTGTCATAAATTTGCAAAGTAACATGGTTAGTTTGCAGACTGTAGTTATATTGGTCATCTCTTAGACCTTTGCATGATTGTTTTCTCTATGTGTGTTCAAATTTTTGGAAGGAAGACAAGGTCTTTCTCTACTTTCATTTTTAAATTAGCCATCCCATGTCTATCCATGGTTGTCCTCCCAAGTCCTTCTACAGTATTTGGATGGCTCCTAACAAACTTTGCAAGAGATTCTTTCAGGCAGTCGACCTTATTTATGACAATTGACAAAAGATCATATATTGAGTTTACAGTTTGAGCTGTAAGCAAACATTGTCTAGAGAGGAAGTCTGTCACATTTTCCCCCTTTAAATTTGTTGCTGGGTTCCAAGGAGGGGAGCCACCCTCTGAGAGGGAGGAGGACAGCTCCACACGCTGTCTGCTCTCCAGTTCTCCAGTTCGGTTTGTAAGTCCCATTCCAATGAGTCACATGAGTTCCAATATCTCAGGGGCTACCACAAAGAAGAGGGAGTCAAGCTATTCTCCAAAGCACCTGAAAGCAGGACAAGAAGCAATGGATGGAAACTAGTCAAGGAGAGAAGCAACCTAGAACTAAGGAGAAAGTACCTGACAGTTAGAACAATTAACCAGTGGAACAACCTGCCTCCAGAGGTGGTGAATGCTCCAACACTGGAGGTTTTTAAGAAGAGACTGGAAGCCATTTGCCTGTAATGGTATAAGGTTTCCTGCCTGAGCAGGGGGTTGGACTAGATGACCTCCAAGGTCCCTTCCAACTTTATTATTATTATTATTATTATTATTATTATTATTATTATTATTATTATTATTATTATTATTATTATTATAAATTAGGTTTATCTGATAAGGTGCCTGCGAATGAGTTACTTACTGGAACAGACTGTTTGCAATATAATCTTCCTTTTTCTGCTGCTTCAATGGCTTGGATAAACTCTCTGCTGCAGAGTGCTATCTCTTCCTCCTTTTCCCCATTCAAGTTTGTTAAAACAGGTTTAAAAATGTTTAAAACTAGGTTTAAAAAGGTTAAAGTGGGTTAAAATGGGTTTAAAAGGTTTAAAAAGTTTAAAATAGATTAAAAAGGGGTAGGTTAAAAATACAATATTAAAAGAGGTTAAAAAGTTAAAATTAAAATTAAGTAAAATAAAATAAAGCTTTTACTTTTGGAGGAGCTCTTTACAGCCTTTGCTGCCTGTCCACCATCTTGGCTCCTCCCCTCCACTTCACAACAGAAATTTTGGGGTCAACTGTGTTCGTTAGTCGAGGACTACCTGTATTGTGAGTAATGAAAAATTACTGTTCTTACATGCTTTTGGTGAATGTATGTGCACGGAGGAAGCAAAAATATTGGTCCTAATTAAATAATAATTTAAAGATAGAAAGGTAGAAAACCTACGATTGTCTCAACAAGATAAGCAGTCCAAACCATCTATAAAAGGTTTAACATTCTACAAAACTGTTATTTTCTACCCTTTTGAACTATTTCCCCTTCCTCCATTTTCAGTGACATCCCTGCACTACAAAACCTTTAAACCAGTATTATTTTACTCAAACAGAATGACCACAATCAACTGCGTATAGCCTCTGTTTGCACAGGGTCAAATTAGCTGCAAAATTTATATGCTGCTCTGTTCTGCCATCCAGCTATTTTCATTTGCCAACATTCACTCAATTCTATTTCAGTTTATAGACAGGTCAATCGCTACAAACACATTTTTGACCAATCTTCCCTCCCAATCTTATTATTAGCATGGCACCATAAACTTGTTTTGGCATCAGTAAAATTACTCCTTATCCAATTTGAAAATCATAGAAATATAGACATAAGACATTTGCATTCTCTCTCTCTCTCTCCCTCTCTCCCTCTCCCTCCCCCCCCCCTCTCTCTCTCTCTCTCTCCGTTTTAATTATCTCAAATACAAGATAGGCTATAGAAAAACAGTAATCTGAAAAAGGGGTTTTTTCCCCCAAAAATTTGCAGAGTACAGAATGCTTGCCAATGCCATTCGTCATCAGTAACTGTAATCAGCCACATGTTTCTGTTTATATTGTAACTTCATCCTTATGCTCAGTGTAATGCTTTTTACCTAATGCACAGGGTGCATA
Source organism: Vipera ursinii (assembly GCF_947247035.1). Classification (NCBI taxonomy): domain Eukaryota; kingdom Metazoa; phylum Chordata; class Lepidosauria; order Squamata; family Viperidae; genus Vipera; species Vipera ursinii. Next base: position 48,813,420 of record NC_139518.1, on the reverse strand, counting down.
AGAAAGAAAGGCATCAATACTGTGTATTACAAATTGGAAACAGACTTCTAAATATACTATGCACTTGTACACAATGATTGTCATTTAAATTGTATTTAAAGTTGGCTTCACTTCATTGCAGATTCCAACTCATGAGAGTCAGCTTCCTATAGTACATCAATGCTATTTTTTTTAGATTTTCTAAGAACTATCATTGATACAATTGATATGAGTGACTTTGGCTGGTATACAGCAATGAGTCAACAACAAGGACTGCTTGCATAGAATGTTCCAGACATTTTACAGCCATTTATATCTGAACTAGTGGAACCTTTCATCATCTAATACAATTATCAATGTATTCTAAAAGAATTAGGATTAGTAAAACTACTGAATTTAAAGAATATATATTTTTAAAGGAGAATTCTGGAAATTGTATACAGAATACTTCAAAGGAGTGTTCTTTCTTTTGTTCTCTTTGTTGGGTTGAAACTTAACATTAAGAAAACCAAGATCATGGCATCTGGCCCTCTCAATTCCCGGCAAATAGATGGGGAAGAAATGGAGGTAGTGACAGATTTTATTTTCCTGGGCTCCAAGTTCACTGCAGATGGGGACTGTAGCCAAGAAATTAAAAGATGCTTGCTCCTGGGGAGGAAAGCCATGGCAAATCTAGACAGCACACTAAAAAGCAGAGACATCACCCTTTCAACAAAAGTGCGTATAGTCAAGGCTATGGTCTTCCCAGTTGCAATATATGGCAGTGAAAGCTGGACCATAAGAAAGGCTGAGCGCCAAAGAATTGAGGCCTTTGAACTATGGTGCTGGAGAAGACTCCTGTGAGTCCCTTGGACTGCAAGGCGATAAAACCGGTCAGTTCTAGAGGAGATCAATCCTGACTGCTGTTTAGAAGGCCAGATCCTGAAGCTAAAACTCAAATACTTTGGCCACCTAATGAGAAGGAAGGACTCACTGGAGAAGAGCCTAATGCTGGGAAAGATCGAGGGCAATAGAAGAAGGGGACGACAGAGAATGAGGTGGCTGGATGGAGTCACTGAAGCAGTAGGCGTGAGCTTAAATGGACTCCAGAAGAACAACTCTCTCTCTCTCTCTCTCTCTCTCTCTCTCTCTCTCTCTCTCTCTCTCTCTCTCTATATATATATATATATATATATATATATATATATATATATATATATATATATATATATATATATATATATATATATATATATATATATATATATATATATATATATATATATATATATATAAATCCAGAGCATTTTGAAACTGCACTCCTTTCCATAGTTTTGGACGTCCCTGGAGGAGGTCATATATATATATATATATATATATATATATATATATATATATATATATATATATATATATACAGGGACGTCCAAAACTATGGAAAGGAGTGCAGTTTCAAAATGCTCTGGATTTTTTCCAGTTGGAAAAGCCATTACTAGGAAACTGTTCAGCCAGAATTACTGTAAGTTCAATGAAGCTTAGTTCACTGTGATTGTGGCTGGACTTTTAACATAATATTTTCATCTCTAGATAACCCTCAAAGCATATTTTAACAAATTTATAAGAAGAAAATGCTATAATTCCAAAGCATGCGGATCCATCTGCAAGAGTATCAATCCCTGTAAATACTCCAGGGGTGTCTACCACATACCCATTTTGTGTATAGGCTTCTGTGTGCAATCTTTGCACTTTACAGCTTAGTGACATTCTACACCTGGAAATTGTGTCTTTTTTTCAAAGCCTATGTAATTGGTTTTGTGAGGTTTATCTTCTTCAAGCCTGAAAATTTCCTGAACTATAAATTGCTCTTTAAAAAAACATTCAGCACCTTATTGCTTCTCACCGTTCTGAATTGAGCTTCCTAACATATCATTGAAAAGATGGTACGAGGAAAATTACAGAGAAGTTATAATCCATCTGTCTGTGGAAACAGTATTTGTGTTTGTAACACTTGTCAGTGACACTCTATCTCGCTTATATTGTCTGTCTAGATCAATGAAGAAAGAGCAGCAATGTGTTTATGTAAGCAACAAGTTAAATATAGTACTACTGTATACTGTACTAGTAAGGTCACACGTGGAATACTGTGTCCATTTCACCATGAAGAGAAGGCTGGGTTGGGGGGGGGGGACATGATAGCCATCTTCCAAAATTTGAAAGGCTGTCACAGGGAAGAAGTGGGTTGATTTATTCTCCAAAGCTCCTGGGGGCAGGACAAGAAGGAATGGATGGAAGCTTGTCAGAGGGAAATCTAACCAAGGAGAAATTTTCTGACAATGAGAACATTCAATGGAACAGCTTGCTTTCTGGAATTGTGAGTGCTCCATCTCTGAGGTTTTCAAGAAAAGATTGGACAACCGCTTGTCTGGGGTGAAATAAAGACTCCTGCCTTGGACAGAGGATTGGACTAGAAGACCTTCAAGGTCCCTTCCAGCCCTATGATTCTATATTTAAATCCCATAAGCCTATACCATGTGGAATCTGCTGGACACTGAATTTCATTAACATACTATCCCAGGGTACTGGGCCATGGCAAGCCAGCAACCGGTCTGCACAAACAAGTAAAGCCCCATCTGTGGGATGCAGGCAGCACACAAAACCACACACTCTCCGCTCTGTGGAATAATCTTTCTTCACAGAACCAGTCTCTGGTGCCCAAAAGTTAGGGGACTTCTGTACTATGCATTACAAAAATATTATAATGGCAAGTTTTGATAGGTTAACAGTCCAACATGGCTCGCTAAAAATATGATTGACAGGTACGTAAGTCCTAGTGTAGAATATAATGCATTGTCTTTAATGTACTTTAGAGTGTGTACAGTATATCATTTTATTGATTCCATTATCCATTCATAGTCAAATCAGGATGTAAGTCACACTGTTTTGCTGCTGAAGCTTAAATTCTGCTACTTTCTAACTCACTCTTTTTTACCTAATTATCACTTTGGTTCCATTTTAGAACTTTCTTATTTGTTCATTTTTCATTTTTGAGTGCAATCCCTTCTGCTTTTCCAGTTGATTAAAACAAGCTATAGGTGCACACAATCTGCTGCATACCTGCAATATAAAAAGCCTTTATAATTTTTTCTCATTAAAATGGAAAAAACTTTATGCCACTCAGACATTGGATATTGAGGCAGAAGAGATCGAAACATTAATATCACTTTTCATTTGGTTTTAAGAACACATACTGTGTTAATAGAATTCCCTCAAGTTTACCTTTCCTACTTAAGCTTGATCTCTCATTTTATTTACATATAGTAGCACCAATTCTCAAGACTCCTGCGAGTCCCGTGGACTGCAAGGCAATCAATCCGGTCAGTCCTAGAGGAGATCAACCCTGACTGCTCTTTAGAAGGCCAGATCCTGAAGTTGAAACTCAAATATTTTGGCCACCTAATGAGAAGGAAGGACTCACTGGAGAAGAGCCTAATGCTGGGAAAGGTTGAGGGCAAGAGAAGAAGGGGACAACAAAGAATGACTGGCTGGATGGAGTCACTGAAGCAGTAGGCGTGAGCCTAAATGGACTCCAGAAGATGGTAGAGAACAGAAAGGCCTGGAGGAACGTTGTCCATGGGGTTGCGATGGGTCAGACACGACTTCACCACTAACAACAACAAAAGCACCAATTTCATCTTAGAAACCCTGAAATTAATCTAGTTGTCAAGGTTTCAACAGACAGAGACAAATAAAACAGAAGTCCGAGGCTTGCAAATTCCTCAAAGAATGTACTTATTACATGTTTATTACATGTTACAAAGTATCAGCACGGTCAAAAGTGAAACCAAGTCTAGATACACAAGCAACAATTCCCCAATACAAAGTTAAATGTCCCACCCACAAAAGCTATGTAAGCAACTACATTCCCCAATATGATTATTTGGTGGGCTTTTTATGAAACACCCAGTCTCTAGTCTTGGGAGTAGCCAATAAACTTGGTTCCCATGGGACAAAAGATTATTTTGACTAGTGAAGAACCTGGCAACCTTCCTCCCTCCGTTCTATGTGGCAACCTAGAATGAGAAGGAAAATGGCTGCAGCCATGCTCATTTGTAGAGTTGACACTAGTAAGGATTAGTGTATTTCTGATATATATCAGTTTCTCAAATCGGCTTCATTTTATCTCTGCATCAATCTTTAATTATTATTTCAAAACAATATAAATGCATGGGAGAGTAGGAGAATGACCACTAGAGGTTCAAAAAGGTTAAAGTCTAGAAGTTGAATTAATTGAATTCAGAACTCATTGGAGGACAGAATAAAGTCTCTTTTTTCTTATTGTGGATTCCTGACCTTACAGAGCAAATTAGGGGAATTTTCATCTTATTTGGCAGGGTAGGATGAAAATTAAGAGGACAATTCCTCTTGATTGGCTCATTTACAGAAGCCATCTGTTGTTTTACTGAAGAAACTATTGTGATATATTGTTTTTAAGGTTTTTTTAATCTTATTATTATATATGTAAAATAGATTGGGAAACTGGTGCTGGTTATCACCTATAAAGCCCTACATGGCATGGGTCCGGGATATTTGAGGGAACACCTGCTGCCGGCATCAAACGCCCTTCGCCCAGTGCGCTCCCACAGGGAGGGTCTGCTCAGGGTCCCGCCGGTAAGAGATTGCCGGCGGGTGACACCCAGGGATAGGGCCTTCTCGGTGGGAGCGCCTGCCCTCTGGAACCAGCTGCCGGTGGAGCTGAGAACTGCCCCCGACCTCCGATCATTCCGCCGGGGCCTGAAGACCTGGCTCTTCGAGCTCTCGGGCCCAGACTGAGGAGAAATTTTAATTTGGGGTTCTTTTTAATTGAGTACAGGGTCAATTTAATATTTTTTAATTTGGTTCTTAATTTTTGTATTTTGGATTTTAATTCCCTGTAAACCGCCCTGAGTCCTCAGGGAATAGGGCGGTATATAAATATAACTAAATAAATAAATAAAATAAATAAACTATTTCTAAACTGTAGTGTTTTAATATAAAATAGTAATATACAATGATGTGACAAAGGAGGATGCCCTTCACTGAAATTTCTGACATTTTCAAAATATTACAACATACAGAAACATTTTCATTTCAGTAATATTGATACTAAAGGGGATGTAACATATATCCTATATGATTAGATTTTGTAATCCATTATGTAATTTAAATACACATAAGTGCAAATTTCATGTGCGGAAAAACTAAGCATTGTACATCCCTATAAAGTATCTCAAATACCTAAAATTAGAATCGAGCGCAGCAGATTAGATGCAGATGATTAAAACGTTAGAGGAAGGAAATGGCATATATGTTAATTTTTTGTTAATAATAATTGCAAAGTCACATTTTTATATTTTTTTAGTTACATCACCTTTATCTTTGTACTGTTTGAAGATAAACTATTGATATATCCATATATGTTTAAAAAATCAAAAACTACATAATGTGCACTTATTTTTTCACAGGATTGTAGCCATATTATTGTATTGTTCTTAATTTTTTATATAATATCATAGTTAATTTTTTGTTAATTGTAATGTTTTCTTTGGTGTAGTGGGTTCTAGTCCCTGCTTAGGCATAAAGCTAGCTGGGTGACTTTGGACCAATCATTTTCTCTCAGCCCAAGGAAACAGGCAATGGCAAACCACTTCTGAAAAATCTTGCCAAGGAAATTGCAGGGACTTGTCCAGGCAGTCGGCAAGACTCAATTCTGATTTGAAGACACACACTGAGAATTTTTTTCAAGTTTAATTTAAAATTAAAAACAAAAAGGCCACTCTGTTAAATACTAATTACTGCTTGCTTCATTTTTTATTGTTTTGAAACATAAGTCCTTTAAGAAAAAAGGTGTCAGCCTCAGTCTCTAAAATGAGCCTAATTTGATCTTCTAAAAAAATGATGGCTAAAATCAGAATGCAGTTAAGAGGAAAATGCACTTTGCTTGCTAAAAACCTGACTGTTAAAAGCTTGGTAGATAGGAGCAATTAAAGCAAATTTAATGTTTTTAAGCATTTGAAAAAAGTCAAGGCTTCCTGGTTGGGTTTTTTGTTACCTTTTGTAAACTCAGGAAGCAATTCATTTCTTTATCAAGTTCAGGAACAGAAAAACAAGAAAGAATATAGCATACTTATACACCCAGCAAGTTATTCCAATTGTAGGGAAAATAGCATTATGCAAGTCACATTAAAAAAACAGTATGAAGTACTAAGCCTAAGAAATCAAGGTCAGGAGAGAAAAGAGAAGGTATTCTAAATAAAACAAATATGCACCAACACCATTCACTTTATCTTTGCATACCTTTCTACACTTACAAATCATCTTTGCTTGCTTCTTGCCAATTGACATATTGCTTTTTATTTTTTCAAACCAACCTCCCTCTTTTTGAGGATCACATCAGCTACATTCAACCATTCAATCAGTTTTTTGTCCCTTCATACATTTGTTTCAATCTTTATTGAGACCTCAACTTCACATCCTGATAACCAAAGCAGGAAGATGCCTTGATAACTGTTTTAAAGGAAATACTCATAGTCAATTTTAATAAATTTTGGCTAGTATACCATAAGGGCAACCAAAGTCCAATTTCACTCCAAGCATGCTTTTGCAATTTAAGGAAAGCTTAGTTCTCTAAGTGTCAGTTAAAGACAATTAAAGAGAATGCTTCAAAATAAATCAAAGGGCACAAAGAAGGTTAAGAATTTCAAAACATTAAAAAGTAGTTTGGGGTAAAACCTAAGAGGAAAGGGACTAAGATTTTTTTAATGGATTCCACCACTAATAGGATTATATGCAGAAATGTAGGTCATATGAATTAATCCAGTGTTGGCTGTTTAAGACCTACCGTACTTTATTTTTAAAATAAAAACATGCCAATCTGAAAACAACACTTTTTTTTCAACTATGTTGCTACAGAGACATCAATATCTTCTAATCAGATTATTATTATTGTTCCACAATTTTCAGGCTACTTGGCAGTAATTACATGGCAGGCATTTCAACCTTGTGATTTCTGTCTTCTTTGAAATTAGTATTTCTAAAAGCCAGATTAATTTGAATGAAATGGACTCATAAGGAATTCACTGTTAAGTGTTTGTCGGACATTTCTAAAAGGAAAAAAGCTCAAGTCTAACATTTCATTTTACAGATCTATTAATCAAATTCTAAATGGTATCCCACAAATTACACCTCAGCTGCTGAAGAAAAAACAAGTAAACAAAATTCTTCAAGTGATGATCAGTGCATATATATCACTATCTTGATTTTACCTCATTTAAAAGTAAACCAACTTCAAAGCAAACATGGCAGGGACAAAATGATGCAATTAGATAACTATCAAATTGCCATCTAAGAAAACTGTTGTAACAAACTTGCTAGTTGAAATCTTCCAGAATGTTTTGAAATCTACTTTTAAAAGGAAATTAGATTATAATTTGCATACTTTAATTTAAATCTGCCTAGATATTTTAATTGACCACATTAGTGAAATAACACATTCAACAAGAAAAAGATTTAAAAACTGCTTTCAAATGGATTAGGTGACAATAAAACTGTAATATCCAAGTCAAAATGCTAAGCAAATATATTTTTTAAAAAGTGTGTTTCCTTATGGGGTAAGATTAAATATGAAGGTTTTAGTACCCTTCCCATAACTAAATAATAGAACCAAGTACCATTTCTAACTAAATATCCCACTTTTTTTCCTAAATGTCAAAACTTAAAAGAATAAAATTTTTATAAGGTGAGAGATAAATGCCAGTGTTTCTGTCAGTATATTGGAGCAAGCAATAAAGAATTTTGTGAACTTTATTAATCATTATTAGAGTTTACATTAATAATAATAACAAAACAACAACAATAATAATAAGGTTGGAAGAGATCTTGGAGGTCATCTAGTCCAACCCCCTGCTCAGGCAGGAACTCCTATACCATTTCAGACGAATGGTTGTCCAGTCTCTTCTTAAAAACTTCCAGTGTTAAAGCATTCATCACTTCTGAAGGCAGGTTGTTCCACTGATTTAATTGTTCTGTCAGAAAATTTCTCCTTAGTTCTAGGTTGCTTCTCTCTTTAATTAGTTTCCATCTGTTGCTTCTTGTCCTGCCTTCAGGTGCTTTGGAAAATAGCTTGACTCCCTCTTCTTTGTCGCAACTCCAGATATTAGAACACTGCTATCATGTCACCTCTAATCCTTCTCTTCATTAAACTAGACTTACCCAATTCCAGCAACCGTTCCTTATATGTTTTAGCCTCCAGTCCCCTAATCATCTTTGTTGCTCTTCTCTGTACTCTCTTGAGTCTCAACATCTTTTTTACATCGTGGTGACCAAAACTGGATGTAGTCTCCCAAGTGTGGCTTTACAAAGGCATTGTAAAGTGGTATTAACACTTCATGTGATCTTGATTTTATCACTGTGTTGGCTTTTTTGGCAGCTGCAGCACACTGCTGGCTCATATTTAAGTGATTGTCCTGTAGGACTCTGAGATTCCTCTCACAGTTACTACTATTGAGCAAGGTACCACCTATCCTATACTATACCTGTGCATTTGTTTTTTCTTGCCTAAATGTAGAACCTTACTTTTTTCACCACTGAGTTTCATTTTGTTAGTGCCCAATGTTCAAGTTTTTTCATCATGTAATCATAAATCTTAGCTTATTCTTCCAAATTAGAGCACATTTTACAATTTACTGATAAAATATCATCAAAATAAGTCAAATACAGTAAAACATGAATAAAAAAAATAGTTCGGGGTTCATAAGATGATGACTAAAAAAGTGAAAATTCTCATGGCAGATTTGTCAGCAGAGTATAAAGAGATGAAAAATAACTAATGCACTACCACTTAATCATCAAGGCAAAAAGAAAGGATGGACATGTCAACATACACTACATTTTGAGCTATTTCATTTATATGATTATTATTGTTGTACAACTGTTTAGACAACATGAAGTTCTACTCACTTTAGCAGTTTATTTCATTTTTACAGTTTTTTATTCTTGACCAAACTCAACAAATTGTTGATGAATAGTGTACCTCCTTTATTACCTTGTCCCCCACCAGTAATCCACACCAAGATCATAAGGAAAGATATTAATTTACTTTCTTCCAAGAAATACCTGAAAGCAAAATTTTGAATGTAATATTGGGCAACTTCATTCCAAAGGCATACAATTTAGACACTTCAAAAGTAAAAGCTGCATTCCAATGATTTCAATTCAGATTAATGGAACTAAATCTAGAAATTATAAATTATGCATTGAGAATATTTTCTTCTGAAATTGTTAATCCCTAGAAACAGGATGCAAGAATTACATGGTTTGTCTTTTGTTTATATTGTAGTAAATATACTGAGTAGATTGTTGCAATTATATTTATCAAAAGCCTTAGATACCCAAGGCTATCTAATACTCTTCAAGAAGTAAGATACATAATTTGGGAGGGTTAATCATTATTATTTTAGAATTATTCCTAACTAATGCCTAACATTAAATTAATTTGTTTCTATGAATAAAGCACATTAATATTCTCTACAATAGTTTTAACATTTAATTCTGTATTCTTCCAAAGCAATGACCTTTCCAAAAGAATGGTTTTCTAAAAGAAATAATAAGTATTTATCATAATTTCTCTTTGGATCTAATTCCACCCCTAAGGCAAGAAGAAACATTTCACCATAAAGCCATATTCAAAGCAGTTTATTTTAACCCATATTTCAGCACCTCATACAGTGATTCTATCATATGACTTGCTACTGAATGATAAAATCTCATGAATAAAGAACTTTAGGTATTGAAAATCATACATAGTTTCATGCCTAAATAATTTTAAACGTTTCTTCAAGCTTTCTCACATTCCCATCTCCCTAATAAATTTTGTTATTGCATATTACACATGACTACATTGCTATAACTTAATGCTGTTGTATGAAGTTTATAAAATTTATTTTTTATATTTTCTTAAAATATTAATCATGTAAATATATTTCCTGGGATTTTTAGGATATAAATTCAAGACGAGGTAGCCGGAAACAGTGTAATTTTAAAACAACTGTATATATTACATTCAATCCTCAGTGTACTTTTTGTAATCCATTGACTTCAAGAGAACTAACTTCCAAATCAAGCATTTTTAAAAATGCAATATAAGATTATGTTGCTGTTATTTTTTTTTAAAAAAAGCATACTCTACCGATATCAATACAGTAAGATGTAGAATTCTTATGGATAGACACCAATTCACATGAACTTGCTTGTGCCAGAGTTTTGTGAAAAGAACACAGAGATCTTTGGAAACCAATAATATTATCCATGAAAAGCAATACTGTAGGGGATGCCACAACATGTGACATTATGTCATGATACTATAGTTATGCCACAATTTTGGGAGGTGGGTTGCTAAGCGGGAAACCACCACCCGTGAAGCGTGGAACTCTGGCTCTTTGTCCTGCGAAGTCATGTTCTATGTTACTCAAGGCTTTCTCCTTTTCCCTTGAAGATGAAGAAAAATAAAAGAGAAAGGAAACAAAGAAATAAGATAGATATTCATAATGGCAAATATTATATCAGAAGATCATTTAAAATATGATGATGAAATGCATCAACATTTTAAGCATCCACAATTAGACATCTGTTTGAATCTAATTAAGTTGCTGATTGAAATGTATTAAAAACTGGAAATGAATCACTCTCCTACTGTTAACCCCTTGAAATAGTTTCTCATTAGAAGCTGAATAATTGTACATGTGTAATTCAGAAATTCTAATCTTTTTTTCAAATGATCATCAAAGGCAAAATGTGATATCTATCTCTATCTCTCTTTCTCTTTCTCTCTCTCTCTCTCTCTCTCTCTCTCTCTCTCTCTCTGTGTGTGTGTGTGTGTGTGTGTGTGTGTGTTTGTGTGTGTATAGTTTGAATATACACATTTTGTAATAATTACATGTGTTCTTTTAGACAAAACCAAGACTATCAATATAACTCTAAACTGTTATGTTCTTCAGAATTTGTACCATAGGATGAATAAACACTGCTTGAATTTACCAGGCTAAAGAGAAAAAAAGAATTTGAATGTATAATGTTCCATGAAATTCATTAAACCAATTAAAAATTATATGAGCTTAATATAAAAGAAGTATGACTAAAACCAAATTCAACACACAGACAGCTAAGTTAAAAAATAACTATATTGCTTTCTGCAGTTCATAATGTTCCAATAATATTTATATCATGTCCTAAGAGCCAAAATGTTTATCATGATTTTAAATAAACTTTAAATAAATTTAGGGACTACTCATTTGTAATATACACACATCCATGTCCAAGGCCAATCTTTATAGGTGGTCAATTAAATTGCATAGGGCAGTTGTTGCATTAATGCTATACAATGGAGACATTGCTATTACTTTATCTTGCTATATCTATCTGAAAACTGGTGCAATTAAAATATTTGAAAAGAAATACTATAAACCCATGAAATTATGCAACAAAATTAATTCTCAGCAATGGTAGAGAAGGCAAATCGCTGATTGCCCGCCAGCCAACATTCTTTGCACCTCTTTAATTTTGATGAAGAAACAAAAAAGAGCTAATTCACATTCTAAAAACCACCTGTTTTGTTTATCACAACAGTTGCAAAGTGCATTAGCTGCATTCAGCAAAGTTCAGTAGTATGGTTTCAATCATATCCACATTGTAATATTTCTCCTATACTATTAAGTTTCCATTAAATTGGTAAAGTAGAAAACAAATATTCTCAGCAGAGAACATTTTGGAAGAATAGTCTACTTTTTGCAATACTTTCACTTGGTGAAAAATCAGCATTTACAAATCTACACAAAAGACTAAAAAGTTTCTTAGTAGTATCATAAGTGAATTCTGTAGATGCATAACAAATTAAGAAGACCAAATATAAGTACATTCTGATCAATATAGATATATATTGATATTATAATTTGGAGCATGATAAAACAAATAAATGGATTAGAAATTGAGAGAGACGGGGCATTTCATTTAAAGTAACAGAAAATGCCAATTGTGACCAATCTCAATTATCTGATCCTGGGAATATGTGTCACCTATCCCACATAGGTAACTTGAAAAGTGCTGTTAACTATTGGAGTTCAGCTAGTCATTTTTCATTAAATACTATTCTTGCAATTGTCTTGATTACAATTACTAATACTTCTTACTTGTTTTCCTGCTCCTTGCGTTTTTGAGTGAGGTATTTCTTCTTTATATTCAGAAGTTCATTTGCAAGTCTTTCAATTTCATATTTGTATTCTTGACTCTGTGATTCATACATATTCAGCTCAGAGGATAAAACCTTAAAAAGCCAAGACAAAGCCTATCATAGTGTACCAAATCAGGGATTTGCCTTTATGCTATTTAAAGTTTTTTTTAAAAAGTGAGATAAATCCATCCTTGGAACAAGGAGAATCTTGATTGCACTGAGGGGTCACAATTAAATTGTTGAGTCTCAGCCATTTTATCTTTTAGCATGACTTTATGCAGGAAATGCTGTCTACAAAAGAGACAATGAGAGTTCTTTTTATATTTACCCCAGTCTATGAAATTACAATACTCCCCTAGAGATACTCATCTCACTCCTAGCTTTGGCCATCCTGTTTAGAAAAGCCTCAAGATATGAGATAATTTCTTAATAAACTCACTACTATTCATTGTCAACCTCTGCTTTTTTTGCAATGTTTGAATATCACTTTTGTTTTACACAGAATCATAGAAAGTAGAGTTTGGATGGGACCTCTAATACGTTTTGTCCCTTAGCCAGTTTCTGCAAGCTACTTATGAACAGAAGGGAAATAGTTTGACTGGTTTATCAGAAAATTATGTTTATTTGAAAAGGAATTGAAGCTCATATAACATTCTAGTAATGTCTCCATAGAAGGATCCACATTTATAGCAATGGTTTATTTATTTATTTATTTAGTTAGTTAGTTACATTTATATACCGCCCTATTCCCTGAGGACTCAGGGCGGTTTACAGGGAATTAAAAAATCCACCATACAAAAGTTAAAAAACCAAATTAAAAAATATTAAATTGACCCTGTATACTTAAAACCCCAATTAAAAAATTTCTCCTCAGCCTGGGCCTGAGAGCTCAAAGAGCCAGGTCTTCAGGCCCCGGCGGAATGATCGGAGGTCGGGGGCAGTCCTCAGCTCCACCGGCAGCTGGTTCCAGAGGGCAGGCGCTCCCACTGAGAAGGCCCTATCCCTGGGTGTCACCCGCCGGCAATCTCTCACCGGCGGCACCCTGAGCAGACCCTCCCTGTGGGAGCACACTGGGCGAAGGGCGTTTGATGCCGGCAGCAGGTGTTCCCTCAAATAGCCCGGACCCAGGCCATGTAGGGCTTTATAGGTAATAACCAGCACCTTGAATTTCACCCGGAGGGCAACCGGAAGCCAATGCAGCTCGCGGAGTAGAGGTGTTACATGGGAGTATCGGGAGACCCCCATTACAACTCGCGCGGCCGCATTCTGCACCAGTTGAAGCCTCCAAGTGGTCTTCAATGGCAGCCCCATGTAGAGAGCGTTACAGTAGTCCAAACGGGAGGTAACAAGCGCATGAGTAACTGTGCGTAGGGCGTCTCGGTCCAGATAGGGATGCAACTGGCGCACCAGGCGAACCTGTGCAAAAGCCCCCCTGGTCACGGCTCCTATGTGGTCTTCAAAATTGAGCCGTGAGTCCAGGAGAACGCCCAGGTTGCGAGCCCTATCAACGGGGGGTAACACCTCACCCCCCATCGTTAGAGGTGGAATAAGTTGGTTAAATTATTTTTCAAATCTTAATGTGATAAACATTTCACAAAATGCTACTGTTGACACAATTAGGAAATTTTTACATAAGCTTTTAGTTAATTGAGTTAATCCTGTCTTTTTCTCCTGTATGAAAGGTAGGATAAAAAAAGTCTAACAAACCAAAGTAAAACTTCATCAATGTTTATTTAAAATTGCCCTTAATGTGATTTATTAATATTATCTAGAAATGATTTTCCCTAGTTTCATAGATTTTTGTTAAACTGAAGAAATAAAGACTGCAAGAAAAATTTGGATCAGAGCAAACATGAATCTAGAAATATTTACTATTTACATCTACACATTTCCTAAAATCCTACCAACAAAACATAAAGGTAACAACGTCACTATCTTGATTGTCGACCAAATCTTTAATATTTAGTATTACGCTTCTCCTTGGGCTAAAACCCCTGAACCAGGTATTCAAGAAGTCAGGAAAATTTGATAAGGATATTGTAAGAAAAATAAGAAGCAATTACAAATGTTGCTGTATAACAAAGTAAATCCTATTTATATTGAAATCAAAGATCACATTTTATGCATCTTTGCCCAAGCTCTGCAACATCCTGGAAGGGCCTCTTTTTGGGGCAGGAGGTCTGGTTAACAAAAGTGTTCCAAACTGGAATTACTCTGTTTTTGAACTTAAAACTTCTCATTTGAACTCAAAACATCTTTACTAAGATCAGAACACTATCATGGTATTTCTTATATTGCTATTCAAAAAAGATAGAAAAATATCAATATTCTTGTGGCATACTGTACACTATGAATTAAGATGTTCAGCCCAACCTCTGTGCTTCGTTATTTATCCAAGAAGGCTAGGAAAATTCAGGTATGCCTTATTTGCAATGAGTTTAGTCTCTTACTTTAAGCTGTTTTGTCTTCTCCCGTAGAGTGTGCCGATACAGCTGTAATTGTTCTGCTGCTTCGGGCCCAGGCTGACGAGCTAAAATGTGTTTCAGTTCCACATACAATTTCTCCTTCTCCTAGAAGACACAATTCAATATAAAGCAAAATATTACACCTGTTCTATTTTAGAAAATAAAGGGGCAAATATGACAGGATCAGAAAAGAAAAAAAAGAATCGAAGAGTAAACATGTTAGTAAGGAAGCTTGTTTTACTTAACATTTTCACAACTGAAGTTTATCATTGTTATATAAATTCAACAGATTAATTATTGAATTAAGTGCTATAAATGGGATTGGATAATCTAGTATAGTTTATATCATACATTATAATATATAGTACACTTTATAAATTATAACCTATGTATAATGCAATCCCACTATCAGCAAAAGTTGTGCAGTGCTATATGAAAAATAATGTCATCTAAAGTTCGCAATAAAATTACCTTTATATGTTATGGTGTATTTTTTTTAAAAAAAAAAGTAATTTACATTTGCTAATATTCTAGTTCACAATCAAATCTTATTTATTCTGTATATGAAAAGTGTTGCTGTCTTATAATGACTTAATGTGAACTATAACGAGTGTTTTACATAGATGGAATTTATAAAAGTAAATGTATAAGTAATTCAGTTGCTTAGGTTGTAAAAAAAAAAGTTGTAGACTAGGGGCTTGTCCTCAGCTTACAAAGCTTCTTCTCACTAGGTCTGCCACAGGGAGTTACATGTTTTATGACATGCATAGGACAGTACTTTGCACCCCTGGCCAATATATATTTACAATTCAGTATCAATCATTGACCTATAAGGATTAAAATTGGGAAATGGCTATTTGGAGCCATTTGGGTATTATGTTATTGGAAGTGTCAGTCATTGTTTCTTCACGACGTCACCTACTGACCATAAGAGACACTAGGGTATAGCTAGAAACTCTATTAATATGTTTCTTTTTTTCTGTCATTCTGCTTCCTCTTTATCAATAACATTTTTTAATGTTATGTTACTTCCTTCTGCCTTTATTCACAATGATGCATGCATCGACCACTTACTCTCTGAGTTTGTAGTTGAGTAGATGCTACGTTTGGCCTATGCCTCTCAATATTTCTTTAGTATGTCTTCTTCTTATTATAATTATAAAATCTTGTCCACCTGTCACTGTTCGCTTTCAGGTATCACTTTCAAAAATGTTCATACATTCACAAACATACATAATTTCTAACAATGCCAACACCTACAATTGGTGTTGGGGGGGTCAGTAGGTGTAAAAAATTTCCAATAATGACATGTTAAAGTAATGGGCATATATGACATGCTCTGGCAGGAGTCACTTTCATTCTTTATGCAAGATTCCAAATGTTTTGTTGTTGTTGTTGTTTCATTTTGTTGGCACCAATTATAGACTGCTGAAAAACAAAGTTTTTATGTATATAATCAAATCTAGGAATGATAGTTAAAGACTAACTTTTGGCCACGTCTCCTCTTCACAAAATTATAAGAAGAAGTAGAAAATCTTAGAACTGGAAAGAAAGTCAATAGGAATTTCCATGTGACTGTGGCAATTTTTTCTTTCCTCATCCTGAGAAGGTGACATTTATAAGAGAGATACTGTCCACTATTTTTTAGCTGATCTGTTAAGCTGTTGAGTTGCCTAGTTGGGAGAATAGAATTTCATGGACACTTCCTTTTTTTACCAAAGCAGGAAAGTGAAAGAAGCAACAGTCTTCAAACAGTGAACATTTACAAATATCTACATGGTGAAAAATTGATTTTGACATTAGCCTTAAGAATAAATAGGAAAAAGAGCCCTTGTGGGACTTACCCACAGCACAAACTCAAGAATTTTGGAGTCAGGGAGATCAGGAAGGGGTGAAGAGAAGTGACTATCCTTCCTTTGAAAAGTGGCTAAAGGAAATTACTTGGGGGATGGGAGGTTAGATGACCCATTGAGAGGTTTCTGTCTGTTGTCTTACTGAGTTCATCCTTGGTGACCATTTTTTTAAATTATTCTGCTAATATTGTTTCTTATTGTTTCTATATTCTGATGAGAAAAAGATTGTTAATCAACTTGTTGCTTTTAATCTCTGCACAGTACTGTTACAGGCTTGTTACAAGCCAAACTGCAACAAGTTAGAAAAGTTGTAACTCTAATTCATCCATTCATTCAGTCATTCACAGGAGCCGTAGTGGCACAATGGTTAGAATACAATATTGCAGGCTAAGGAGTTCGATCCTGACCAGCTCATGGTTGACTCTGTATACCATCCTTACAAGATTGGTAAAATGAGGAACCAGATCGTTGGGGGCAATATGCAGATGTTGTAAACCACTCAGACAGTGGTGTAAAGCACAATAGAGCAGTATATAAGTCTAAGTGCTATTGCTAGACAATATATCAGCCTTGCCCCCTCAATTATGTTAATGCTTTTCTCACTCAGCAACCAGAAGCCATCTGAAGTTATCAGCAGTTAGATCGCTCATTAGCTGAAGGAACTATGTACTTATACTTATATGCTTTTATCTACCTACAAAGCTAGCTTGTTACCAGATTTGTTTCTAGTGTGTATATTTACAACTTAGTCATGGAAATATACTTAGAGGGAAAAGTGTTCAAGTTTTTTATTGAAAAGTGAAAAAATTAATTAAGTCATTATTAATACTGTTGTCTACTAAATATTAAAAGGTAGCTAGGAAAGAAGTACTGAGGGTTTAAAAGCCAATGCTTAATAAATTATCATTAGAACTGGGAGAATGGATTGCATAATATATGAAGGAGAAAAGAGAGACTAAAATAACTATTTGGATAGGTCTGTGTATTGAACTATACAGAGAATAACTGTTCAGTTGATTTAAAATGCAAAACATTTCAGAAAAATATAATCTTGATTTACTAAAGGGAACAAAAGTGGCAAAAATAAACCCTATTCCTTGTAATTTCTTTGTGTTACCATTGTTATGCTCCCGTCCTTTAGGACACAAAAAGTAGCAGAAAGCGAAGAGTAGTATAAATGATAGAACACACGCTGCCTTATACCAATTCAAATCTGTGAGGCACATCATTCCTATGTCATTACGCCATGCAAATACGTTCATTTTGGAAAATTAGCCACAATTAATTGCCTGTGACAAAAAGAAAATCCCTCCTGCCAAGTCTTACAAATATACCATAAATGATTGGTGTCAAGAACTATGGACACACATATGACATTTTTGTGACTACTAATATTTTTGGTAAAAGGTACATTTAAGTGCAATATGTTGAAATACTAGTGCATGATCTATTTCAAAATATTTGATACTTATTTTGTTGTATTTCAATTTTCACCCAAACAAATTGCAGTCTCTTCAGTCTTACAAACTTCAGTTTTACAAGAACAGTGGACAGACTGGATCTGACAGATGGTAGAATAAACATTCAAAATCATCTAAATAAATTCAGCAGCTAGAAGGACAAACATATAATGTGTCACACAAACAACAAATGTATAACAATAAGAATCAGGGAATAATATTGGCGAGGATAATTTAAGTCTTAAAGTAAATCAGCAACATGATTAAGTGGCATTAAAGTTCAATTCTATTTAAAATTGGATTAACAGAAGTTTCCATTCAAAATTCAAGCATAAAAATAGGCCTTATTTGGAGCGCCATACTCATTTTGCAACACAATGATTCAAGAACAATATTGTCAAGTAAGAAAAGATTCAAAGAGCAGCAAGGATAATAAATAATTTAAAGGCAAAATTGTGCTGGGATAGACTGAAGGGTTCTCTTTACCAAGTTTAGAGAAAGAGAAAAATGAAGAGGAACAGGTTAATTTGCTGATAATTATTAATGTTAAGGAAAGAGAACAGGTATTTGATATGCTTGCTAGTACTCTTAGTACTAGGTGATATACATGTAGTCCTCAACTTATGACCAGTCATTTAACAACTGCTTGAAGTTATAACAACCTGGAAAAAGATGCTTTATAACTTCTAAAATACTTTCAGCCATCAGAAAATGTCATGCTACCACCAACTCCCTACAGTTATCTAACTTAATTTCAGTGGCTTGGCAACCGGCTTGAATTTAATAATAATAATAATAATAAACCTTTATTGTCAAAGTACAACATGTGTACATTGAGATTAGCTGAGCCTCCCCCTGTGCTCTCTCCCCCCAACACACAGTGACAACAAACCCTCCATCCCACCACACTATGTGAACCAACTACACCACACACCGGCCTCCCAAGTCAATTCTGCATAAGATTATGTCCCATTTAAAAGCCTAACAGCCCACGGATAAAAGCTGTTCTTCAGCCTGTTGGTACGGCTGGCTATATTCCTATATCTCCTACCGGATGGTAGGAGAGTAAAGAGATACCGTCCAGGGTGTGAGTCATCCCTGAGAATCTTCCTCACTCTTCCAAGGCAACGAGCCCTGGCGATGTCATCCAGTGGTGTCAGGGAACAGCCCACAATGTCTTGTGCTGTGCTCACTACCCTCTGTAATACTTTCCTATCCGCGGCTGTCAGACCGGCATACCAAACCACAATGCCATATGAGAGGACGCTCTCTATGGTAGACTGGTAAAAGAGGGTCATTAGCTGTTGTTCTACCCCAGGGGTCGGCAACCTAAAAAAGAAAAAGAGCCACTGGGAACCGGTTCCATCACAAATTAAAAAAAGAGGGAGCCGCGTGCGTGTGTCCATGCACGCGCATGCGCAAAAAGGTTTTTTGCGCATGCGCGGATGCACGCGGCTGCCATTTTTTAAAAAATGAGATGGAACCGGTTCCCGGTTGCCCGATGGCGACGGCCCGTCTGCAAAGCTGCCGCTTTCGGCAGCTTTGCAGACGGGCCGTGGCAGCTTCCTCAAAGAGCGGCGCCCCTGCCCATTCCGAGAGGTGCGCGCGCGGCGGGCTTCCTGAAAGAGCGGCACCGCTGCCCATTCGCGCGGAGGCACGCACGCACCTCCGGTCATTCGGAGAGGTGCGCGCGCACCTCTCGGAATGGGCAGGGGCGCCGCTCTTTGCGGAAGCTGCCGCGGCCCGTCTGCTAAGCTGCCGCTTTCGGCAGCTTCACAGACGGGCCGCGGCAGCTTCCTCAAAGAGCGGCACCGCTGCCCATTCGCGCGGAGGTACGCGCGCACCTCTCCAAAGGTTTGGGGAGGTGCGTGCGCACCTCCGCCCATTCGGGGAGGTGCGCGTGCACCTCTCCAAACGGGCGGTGCCACTCTCCATTTGGAGAGGTGCGCGCGCACCACTGCCCGTTGGAAGAGGTGCGCGCGCACCGGGCGGCTGGGAGCCGCAGGTTGCCGACCTGTGTTCTACCCTGTTCTTCCGCAAGATCCTAAGAAAGTGAAGCCTCTGTTGGGCCTTTCTAGCCACCTGGGTTGTGTTAACTTTCCAGGTCAGATCTTCACAGAGGTAGACTCCCAGAAATTTAAAGGAGGGAACTCTCTCTACACAGTCCTCCCCGATGTAAAGTGGGGCAGGTTCCTCTTTATGACCAGTTGCAGCATCCCACAGTCATATGACTAATTTATTGATTTTTTGTTTGTTTGTTTCTGGCTTTTTTGCCAATTTCCAACAAAAAATACCTATTCAGGAGAGTAAATTCAGAATTATGACCATGTAGAATGAAATTCCAATTGTGTCTGTAAGTTGAGGATTATATATACTTTTTAATTAACTGTTTTTTTTTCAAAGAATCCCTAGAAAGGCATTCTTGAATGTTTTAGCATACAGTGAAAGAGAAACATTATATTATTTTCACATATTGAGGCCTACAGATGTCTAGGAAAACTAAACTGAAAAAATATTCTCAATAAAAACAATGTATAATTTTAGTGCATGCTACATAAACAGAGATTTAAAAAAAAGAATTGTACAAAGGTATTTGCAAAATGGGTTGAGAAGTTTGTAGCTAGTTTACATCCTGAACAAGGAGAAATAAAAAATATAAATTGAATGTCAGATGCAGAAATATATTCTCATGATCTAACAAAACAGGTCCACAGAATATTTCAAGCACCCTAAGAAAAGAAATCAATCTGCTGTGATTTTTCTAAAAAGAATTCTGAATATTATTTATATAAGTTATATAGGCAGGCACTAGCCAAAAATTTTAAACTTCTCTAAACCTCATTTAAGTAAGTTAAGAAAAAGGCTGAAGGCTAGAAAAGAAACAAGAACATCTCTGTAGTAAACTATTCCATTTCTACCTATTTTCCACTAATCCTGTTTTAAACAGATTTGTTTTTTCATGCATTTTAAACTTTTATTATCTTTCCCCTCCATACTTCTTCATTCATTTGTTCACTGGCATATACCCCACAAAGATATAGAACACACGCGTACATGAATATGTACACATACATGTACATGCATACATATCTGTATCTACATATATATACATATATGTCCACTGCTATAATGTATTTAATGAAAGTTAAATTAAAAAGCATTATTAGCTTTTTGGTATGTGGATATAATTCTCATCAATTAACACTTGCACTATTGTAAATTTCAGTATGCACTGAATCAGGTCCGTGCTAGAGAAACATACTTCTTCACTTAAATCTGAACAAGAACTCTCTGAAATGAACACAATTTTTTTCTTGTAGATTGAGCAGCAATAAATGTTTTGAGCTGCAAAATGGCACATATCAGAAAACAATTCTCAAGCAATGACAACTTTTAACTATAATGTAAGAATATTTACTGCAGTACTATAGATGAATCTATTTCAACTCAGAAAGCAATACATCAGGACTCTTGTGGAAGCCTAACTGTTTTCAAATCAGAGTCCTGCTTTTCCAGTGCAGCCTAAAATTTACATGTTGAAGTAATACAAGAATGTAAGAGATGTGGTGCACTATCAAAATACATTTGCTGCTTAGAGAACCATTAGATGTTTATTTTTATATCTCTTTGCATCAATAGATAAGTTGTAAAAGAAGTACCGTAAACTATGTTTAGTAAATAAGGATATGGGATATAACACAATATAGATGATTTTGCTGCTATTATTATATACATCATATATATCGGACAAGTCTTCTGGGTTAGATGTGCTTAATTATTATATTATTGGATATTTATAATAATTAATATATAATATAAAATTTCTCTTTTTGTGACCCTGTAATCTTTTAATTAAATATCAAATGTATGACAACATGTTTTGTTTTAGCCAAGGCATTGATACATGCTTAGACAATCTACTCATAAACTGATTTTACAACTTAATCTAACAAGACATTGTATTGTATTGCATTGTATTGCAGTGCAGTGCAGTGTATTGTATGCAGACATGCATGGACCTGTGCAAATTCAGTGTATCTATCTTGTTCTTTCCTGGTTCCTAGAAATATAATTATGCAGGGGAAAAGGGAAATATATAATTCTTTTATAAGAGAAAAACAGCAAATTGCAGAGCAATGCAAAATTAAAGAAACTGAGGAGATTTTGACAAGCTACCATTATTTAAATAGTTGAGTTGGGGCTCTGACCATGTCAGCATGGAAAATATTCCCAAATGTTGATCTAAGTCCACACAAATCTATTAGCATAATGCACAGAAATTATACAGAATAACTGTACTTAAACAAAAGTAATAAAAATAGTAGAACCCCAAAATTGAATCATATAAGAAAAGAAAGAAACCAATCTAACTCATGCATAAAGGTAAAGGTTCCCCCGCACATGCGTGCTAGTCGTTTCCAACTCTAGGGGCCGGTGCTCATCTCCGTTTCAAAGCCGAAGAGCCAGCACTTGTCTGAGGACATCTCCGTGGTCATGTGGCCGGCATGACTAGACGCCAAAGGCGCACGAAATGCTGTTACCTTCCCACTGTAGTGGTCCCTAGCCAAACCTATACCTATTTGTTAGGATAATAAATGCTTAAGGACCAGAATCCTTATGCATTTTCTCATCTTTCCAAACAGATTTTAATGCTCCCCTTGTCTTGTTTTAGTTGAAAGAATGACTTAGAAAGAAAACAAGCAAATAAATAAAAGCTATTTCATGCAATAGTGCAGAAAACAGCTCTTAAGCTTGTTGCTGCTGTCTTATAATGACTTGCCACTTTCTGAGGAAAAATCATTCTAAAACAAGTGGTTAATTAGGTTTGCTGGGAAAACACAATGCACCTGTAGAGTTGCCCCATTATACTGGCTGAGGTAGAACAATTGGTATTAATAATAGAGTCAAACCTTTAAATTGTTTTGTGGGGATATTTACAGGGAAAACTGAAGTGGTAGAATGATGTCATCCATGTATGTCTTTCTGAAATTGTTAACAAGACTCTATCACAATTAGTAACTCTTCTTTTAAATTTTAAATGTTAAACTTTCTTTGAGCTGAACTGGCTATAGTTTCCTACACATATAATGAACAAGGAATAAAGTTAGGTCATCTTGAACCTTTTAGTCTATGTTCCTATTGTAAGTGCAATCTGCAGATCCTTTATGCAATATTTCCAAGCCTGGTATTAAAATAATACACTAAACAAATTACAGCATCTTAAACTCTATTCAAGCATTTTACTAACCACACCAAAGGAGGAAAGGCCCATGCAAAATCCTGCTCCAAATATCTTTGTGTATGCCATCTCCACTTCAGATCTTTAAAAATTCAGGAAGATACCAAAAGACACTGGGGTTTTTAATCGTCTTCATTTCCAAATGTACTTGGAATCCCTCTTTACATCTTAGTGCTAAATATGCAAAGATGGAAATGGAAATAGCATACTCAACATTTTCACTGATTCCTCCTCCAATCCCATTTTGGTCTTCATGAATTCAGCAGGTCAATTAAATGAGGCTCTTAACTGTCACATATGAAAAAGATCCTTGTCATATTTACTAATTCCATTTTATAAAAGAACATTCACAGCAAGCAGGATAAAATGCAAGCTGTTTTCATACTGAGGGACTGGAGGACCCATCTTACAATATGCAGCTTATGTATAAGACTAGGTCAGAATACTTCTCTGTAAGTATTTCTATAAATAGTAGTCTTTGTATTCCTTGCTCTTTCTTATTTTCAGTCACCTTTCTGTACTATGGTTATGCTGTGCTCTATTTAAATCTTCAGAATAGGTAACGAGTGACTAGGAAATGGTGGAGTCTTTGGTGCTCTATGAGTTTCGTTGTTAGCTTGCAGACATTTCACTACTCAGCTAGTTAACATCATCAGTGCTGGCCCAAATAATGTTATCTACTTGGATAATGAAACATCTGTATGCAACAACTGAGCTTAAAGAGACTCCACAGTTCAACCTGAGCTATATATATTCTCTTCTGTTGAAACTAGGAAATGGGTGAGATGTTACTGAAGCTCATTCAGTCAAGCTCTTTTTCCCGAATAACTACTTGTATTTCTTCCTAAAATAAATACTGCAAATCTCTATTTTTTTATATCAGGGCATAAGAAAAAGGGTTCAAGAATTAGAGCTGTTGTTGCTTTTATTATTCTTACAATTACTACACAGCCGTCATACATAATAGAGCATTTAGAACTAACACGATAATTATGTTTATTAGCTATTATCTTTGATTAATAAAATACCTATATGCTTCTATCCATATGTTTCCTAGCTGCAAAGCCACTAATAATAAAATAGAAAAAATAAGTCATCTGCTGAGTCGCATGACATTTATCACAGATTGGGAAGAGTGCACAGGGGTGTGGCACAGGTCAGGAAGGATGCACAGGGATGTGTGTAGTGGTGTGTAATAAGCGCTGTATGGATTGGGAAGGTTGTACAGGAATCTGGTGTAGGTCAGGAAGAGTGTATAGGGGTAAGAGGGGATGCACAAGAAGCACCAAGTCGGGGTGGATGCACAGAGGTGCACATTTGGCCATTGACTTCCTGGGGAAGCTGTCAAGGAAGATTCCAAATGTCAACCACATGATTGCAGGGAGCTTGGCAAACTGGCTGTAAGTGCAAATACCAAGCTCCCAGGCCATGATTAAATAATTGCATGAGTGTTGCAACAAAGACCAGTTGTAAGTCTCTTCATTTAGCACTGTCATAACTTCCAAAATTGCTGAACAAATGCTCCTAAGTTTAGGACTTCCTGTAAGCATATTGATTGTAATAATTCGACACTGATTAAAAATATGATTTCTACAAAAATTGAATTTAGCCAGTACTAAAGGATATATTCTTCTATACAAGTATAATAAAAC
Organism: Vipera ursinii; assembly: GCF_947247035.1. Taxonomy (NCBI): domain Eukaryota; kingdom Metazoa; phylum Chordata; class Lepidosauria; order Squamata; family Viperidae; genus Vipera; species Vipera ursinii. The sequence goes on along the minus strand of NC_139518.1, from coordinate 48,788,534 downwards.
TGAATGAATAGGCAAATAAACATTTGGGTTTGAGATTAAAATTCAGTCATGAAGGTAAAATTCTAACTTCTGGGTGAAATTGCCACTCATAAATTTGGCATTTATATTGTCATATTGAAATCTCAGTAATATTTACTTTAATTGTACAAGAGTTCTGTTATGCCTAAACAATTTACTACCATAGTATTTCATGTACTACATTTTTAAAAAAGAAAAATACTATTGCAGAGTTCCCCAAACTTTCTGGCTTTCAGAGTGGCGGGGGGGGAAGAGGGGTTGGTTCCATGTGAGTGGCGGGCAAGCGTTACACGCATGCAGCTCCATTTGGGTGAATGGCAGGCACGCATGCTCATTGCTCATGCAAATGGAGTACATGCACTCACCTGCAGCTTGCTCAAGTGAGGATGCAAGCTTATCACCCCAACTTCCACAGCCCGGTTCTGAATGGCTGAAGGCCCAGTAGTGGGCTGCGGCCCAAGGGTTGAGAACTTCTGAACTATTTGATCTATATATGACTTTTTAGTATATCCAGGATTTCACAATCTGCTTCTTAATGTAGACTGCTTTTTGCATTTTCTTTTAGCTAAACCTTTTCTGTATCCAGTTTCATTATGATCCTGACAAGTCTTTACAATGACAGGCATCCATAAGATTTTATGATTTCATCTGTGTCAACCTGAACATATAGTTAAATAAGCCAGACTTTTAGTCAGTTAGAAATAAGATCAAATTTTAAAAGGGAAAGAGCTTAGAGACAGGTTAAGTTTTAGAACAAAGACAAAGCTATATAATTCAATTTATTATCCCTACAAAATTATTGTGTTAGTTACTGTATTTGTTCACTAGGGTAATTTAATAATAGTGTACAAAAAACCCCCACATGTGTATATTCCAAACAAGCAAGTGGAGTGCCTCTAGTACTAACCATGCATCCTTGGTGGCCAAAACCCCCCCGATACTGGGATATTCAAGAAATTAAAAACATAAGCAAAGTTTCTTTAGAGCTTTGAGGCACCACTGTAGTTGTGCTTTCCAAACTCAATTATTGCTTGATGACACTAGATCAAGTGTCTCACTCTAGTGCATAATGTTCCTTTGTGTAACAAAGGTGGTCATTTCTAATACATTTGTTTTTATAATGTCAGCACAAGGTACTGTAAAGCTGCATGCTTTGAAAAAAGTAGGGCAGCATATTCCATTTTAGATTTATTTTTATTAGGCTGGTAAATACAGATGCAATATGCAGCTATGCATTTTTAATGCAGGCTTACAAATAAATGTTGTATAGATTTTTACAATTCTGTAGGTGCACAAAGAAAAACAGCTTACATTAAAAATGTGGTGGGGGGATCGGGGAGATTACAGGGCTTTCCTGTCTCTCTGCCCAAAGTCATAGAAAATTATGTAGGAAAGTTCCAGTAAGAAAAATTCTATATTTTCCAATTATTGCTACCAATAAATGTTATAGGGCTTATAGAACATAGTAAGCATGCTAGCCATTCTGGTTTGTAAATTACAATTCATTTCTTAACTTGGCAATGACTTATCAGGATGTGTGGATTCAGTTAAAACTTTAGTAGGGCAGAGAAACCCAGAACAGTACATAAATAAATAGAAGACATTTGGTCAAAAATAGAATATTGAGCAGTGGATCAATTTACATTACACTAATCCATGCAGGAGATGACTAAAATAAGACCTCCCAATGCAGGAATGGGCACAATTGGCATATAACCTGAAGTTGTGCAAAGACCTTCACAATTGCTACCTTGTTTATCAAGCAGTAGTTTTTAATCCAGAACAACTCCCAGATGGCACACAGCATCATCCGGGGCAGCTCCATGCCATTCCAGAGCTAAATAAAGTAGATCCCAAGATCCAAGTGTCCCAAAAACCTAAAGTCACTCGGTATTACCAGAGTTGAGCTGAAGCCTGTTGTTCCTCTTGTCAGCCCCCACAGCCTCCTGACCCAAGACATGGTGTCAGCGCTAATGCTTCATCTGAGATTTTCAGTTGATGATTCTGGCACATGTTCATCTCTAGCCACATTCACTATGCAGATGGAAGCACTGCTGCTGAAAAACCAAGTACTATTGGATGAAGTGTTCCAGTTAACAGCAGCTTTGCAGGACTGTCGACCCATCTGAGGCTGAATATTCCTCATATGGCATCCGTGTGACTTCCTTGTTGGGAAAAAAAATCACCACTACCATCTCCTGTAAAGTGTTGGGGAAGCCCAGCACATTTGCAGTATTTCTGATTCAAGAATCTTATCCATTCAGCCCCAGGTAGAGGATTGTAAGCTAAGCTTGTAAGCCGCCCTGAGTCTTCGGAGAAGGGCGGGATATAAATGGAATTAAAATAAAATAAAATAAATAAATAAATTTTGTAGATGACAGAACCCAGGTGGGATTTATTATAAGTCTGATGACAGTGGCAGCTGCTAAATGAGCTATTCAGTTCCTGCTATAACAAAGCCCTTACTTAATGATTTTCCAGGATTTATAGCTGAAATTATGTTTAGTTTCTATAAAGAGCCATGTCAGCAAAAGTGCTCAATAGTATAATGCTCTGTAATTTCTGGGTTATCACACATTTAACCTGAATCATGGTGGCACTGATGCACTGCGAGAGCCTTGGGAAAGAGACTGAATGAATTGGCAAAGATGAAGCAATCTACTATTCTACTAAAGTTAATCCAGCTGAATAGATGGCTGGTTTCAATCTAGACATACTCAGCATTGCTGGAGTGTATTTTATAGCACAGGCAATAAGGAATATTCACAAACCAATTAAAGTGATAGTGGAAGAACTCATGCAGTTGCTTGCTTTTCTGAACAAGGACACCATGTAAACATAGTGGGATGGCAGGGTATTTTTACAACAAGGGCCCAGAAGAGATGAGGAAAACATGCCCCATAAGGGAAACAAATGCTCTCAGATTCAGTAGGGGCTACAACAAAAGAAGTGGGGGGTTTTTGGTTTACACTATTCCTTTACACATTAACTACAAGAACCAAAGCCAAGTTCTCTGTCTTAACTAGGCTGGATCCTGGGGTTTCAGGTAAGCTCATGGACTAAGATTTTACTTGTTCATATCATATAGCGTCAAAAACATTACTGCCATTTAATGGAAACTTACTGATAGATAACCGTTGTTCAAAGCAACCATTACCCAAAGAGCTTCCCTTTTGCCTTTCTAGGTAAAGGATGAAAAGGAAAAAAATCCAATTACTACATAGCAAAAATCATACCTTTCTTAGTAACCTTAGGGATGGAGCTCCGAGTGCCCATTATCTTATCCTGAATTTGTCTCAGGGAATAAGTTCTGTTCAAGTAAATGTGTGGAGTCCTGCTGCTCTCTAGTGGCAATGTTTATTTTGACAAGGGAAAGAACTGGGCAGAAACAAAAGAAGCATTGCTACTTGTTCCAGTGTCAAGATTTGCTGTTAAACTGGGGTGGAATGCGGAAAAGATAGAACTATTCATTTAAACACTGTTGCCGTTATCTCTGTGTTGAAGTCTGATAATGTAATTTGAGGGAAGGATGCTATGAAGTGTTTTTCCTCAAGCAGGAAGAAACACCAGCCATGTAACTCTGCCATTGATCAGATCCCAGGGGCTGCAGGGGACCTGTATCAGTGTCCAAATTGGAAACAGATTTACAACAGGGAGTCATTTGATGCTTAATCTCTCCTGCAGCATCTCCTGCTACATTTGTCAATAAGGTTTTCAGAACTAAGATTTTATTTCTGTTTTACTACAACCTCAATAGAATTACAATTGCTTGTTTTGAAGCATACATTTATTGGGATGACCAATAATGCCATAAAACTATAATGACATAGTATGTGGCAAGTTGGGATCTGTACTGACATAAAGACTAGTGACTTCATCCTCCCCCCCACACACACACACACACCAATATTTTAATATACTGTGAATCAGTAACTGGAATAGAATAGAAAAGAGAATCACAGGAGACTTATTCATCCTACACTCAACCTTGCTAAAGGCGTAATAGAAGGCCCAGGTTTTCATACCGCTTCAGGTCATCAGTGGGCGTCATCCAGATCTCAGGGAGAACCTCATTCCAGAGTGCAGGAACTGTTACAGACAAAATTCACTTCCAAGGTACTGATACATATGTTTAATTGTGCCAACTCTGCCATTTCAAATGATCTGGAAAGATAACTGGTCCCTCAACTAACAGGTTCTATGCTATATACAGGTAATAATCAGCATCTTGAATCACATCTGGAAGATGTCAACCCTACCAGATAAACCAGATAGAAAAAATGGCCAGATGAGCTCATTTTATATTATTATAAGGCTACATTAACAGAATCTTGCAAGTCTGAAGGTACAAATCTCCTGCCATCACTTTTAACAGCCTTATAAATTAGGGAAGGCTCACTATTCAGCAACTGTGGGCTCTTCCCTCTCTCATCTGATCGTTCCCTAGGCAACATCTCTTCCCCTCATGCAATGTCAACATCGCATACCAATACAGCTCATGAAACAGAGGTGCTATATAGGCATGGCAAGTATGGACTAGCTGAAGATTCTGGTGGTCTTCAAGGGCAGCCTCATGTAGACTGCATTGCAGTAGTCAAGCTATGAGATTATCACGGCATGAGTTACTGCCTGAAGGTTCCCAAATAGGAAAGGCACAACTGATACAGCTGTGCAAAGGCATCCCTGGCCATAGTTGCCCTTGCTTCTTGTGCAGGAGCTATGCATTCAAGGAGACCCCAAAATTGTGCATCATTCTTGAATGGGGGACTGCAATTCCATCTAAAGTCAGAGATGGAATACATAGATCTATAGGAGGCAAAGAAGATCTCTGTGGCCCAAACACCCACACCTACTTGATCTTGGTAAGACTAACTCAGACATCTAAATTATACCATCTCCTGGCGCAGGGCCAGAAACCTGACAGCCTCACTTGGATGGCCTGGATCCAAAAGATAAATGAGTATGAATAGCATGTTTAGATACTGAACCACAAACTGGCAGATGACCTCACCCAGTAGTTTTATGTAGATGTTAAATATAAGGGGAGAATGAGTAAAACTCTGGGGCATTGCACAAAGGAGAGGTCATGAGAATGATCTCTCCTCCTCAATTAACATTGACTGGAACCAGCTCAGGAGTCAGCTCAGAAAGATACTGTGGTTGATAGCATCAAAAGTGGCTATGAAATCAAGGAGCACAAGGATGGATGCACAACTCCATCCTGGCTCCACCACAGGTCATCTATTAGTATGACCAAAACTCTCCCAAAATGTAAGTTATAGCTGCTTTTATATGTTGATATGTATTACAATAGAACAATAGATTTCCTGTGTTTAGTTCTCATGTAGTAATATTTTACATGCCACCATTCAGCAGCCGCTATTTTTTGCAAATTATATATACCCTTTACATGTCTTTCCTGCAATGATTCCATGCCCTTCTGTATCAACAGTTGACAAGTTGATAAAAAGTTGCTATAAAATATTAATCAAACGAGTATCATGAGGACAACAAAATATAGGCAGAAGATGGCAGAAAAGCCCTGCATTGGCAGTCAGAACTAAAGTTTGGCTGCCTATAAAGAACCCTTAATAAGACACCAGACCTGAAAATAGACCCCATGTTTTATTGCCCTCTTCCCTACAGAAGTTCACATTGTCTTTATCCTCTATAGAGTTATCAACATGTAGTTTTCATCCAACCTTATTGATCAAACCAAATTCTTCATTACAGGTCAGCCTGTTCTGTACCAGCCTGCTACCGGCCCTGCAGAAAAAGCAGGGACAACCCCTTTTACAAGAAGGCAAGAGGCTGGAACTAAGCCTGCCAAATTTATGGACACAAAAGCAAACAGAACAAGACACAAACCATGAAACAGGAGCTATTCAAGCAGTTGCCTTCAGCAAACCAGCCCTCCCACGCATTCCCCTTTTATACAGTTCAGGGCATGGCTTCTCTCTGCCTCCTTCCGAGGTGCCCCATTGCCTTCCTCTGTTTACTCCTGATTGACTGCCTCCTGCGTCGGGCGTCCTTGAACAGGGCCAGCTGTGGGTCATCTTCATCCACGCTGTCAGGCTCACACAGCTGGGTCTGTGTTGTGACCAGGTGGGTGGGGCCTGGTTGAGGGCTCTCATCAGCAAGCTCTCCAACCCCCTCAGCAACCTCTCCAACACCCCCCTCCTCTGAATCATCCGACCCAAATGCCGAACCCACAGGCTGACCCTGAATCACAACACAGCCAGACTAAATAAAACTTACTAAAAGAATTTACAAAATAGAGCTACAAGATAGAGCATCAAAAAGAAAGTGTACAGGATAAAAAAATTAAACAACCATGCTCACATTATTTTGTTGTTCAGCCATATACAAGCTTTACAAATTGCAAAAACAAACTTTGCAATGCCAGGAGTTAACTTGGAGTCCTTATCTGCTAGTAGAAATTTCATATAAAATCCTTCAATCCACTTCAGAAATTGAAGAGATGTCAGGAGGTACCTTTGCATACTATATATCTCAACAGAAATAGTACACTATAACAGAATATGATTTTGTGTTTCAGTATTACCATTTTTACAAGGGCAAAGCCATCTGTATATGACATTCTAAGAAATTTTGCCTCCAGCTGTGCTGATGGTATAATACTGAACTGTACTAATGTATATAAACTTGTCAAAATTAATTGTTGTGAGTTGGTATAGATACAATGGTGTTTTAAACTGTGCATTGCTGTGGTCCAATTGTACCCTGACTCTAATGCTATATATTTGTTGATGTTTTATCTTTCTTTGCATCCAGTCTACATGTAACATGCATCTCCCCATGAGCAGCACCACTTTAATAAAGTTAGCAGTTATGGGATGGCAAATATGAAAACAAGTAAAGTCATTGGAATAAATGGACAGTTTTCTCAATGGAGGAAGAGACCTTAGATCCTCAAAAATTAGTCAATCAAAAAAAGGACAAATATATATATATATAAATTAATCACAAAATGCCAATCCAACAACAAAGAGAAATAGGGGAGTTCCATCCATCTTACCCAGGGTCTGAATAAATTGCCAGGTCTTCAAGGCTTTCCAGAACATCATCAGGGATATTTTATTAGGTAAAAGATAACTTAGATAAACATAATAAACTTAGTGAAAAGTCAGAGTCAAATCAAACATACATATTGGCATACAGGAAGTCTGTGGTTACAGGAAGTAGAAGAAAATTGTTCCTAGCCTCCCTGTGCCTGTATGTATATTTCTAGTATACCATTGCTTCCTAGAGCCCTTAGTACCTTATAGACTACTTTATTGTGACTGTTGCATTTTCCAACAATATTTACAACTTCCAGAATTCAAAGTGTTCAGAGTAAATGCTTTTCTTCCACACAAAAGAGACAGTGTGTTTTACTAGTAAAATTGTTAGATTACTCTACTTTCAATCATGGAAGCTTACTGGTTGACTTTAGGATACTTACTCATTCTTAGCCCAATCTATCCAACTTTCTTGCTATGGGGAAAAATCAGAGGAGTTAGCGGTATGAATGGTATTTTGAGCCCCTAGAGGATAGGTGGCATGTAAATTGAACTAAATAAAAACTAAATAATCCCCATTATGCATCATAGCACTCTAATGCATTGCAGTCAATTAAATAAAAAGTATAAAACGGTTACTTTTTTAGTCTATTTTGTGTGTAAGCTTTATAAATATATATGTCTGCTATTAAGGAAGATGGGTATGTTATCACAGGATTATGCAGAAGGAAAAAGAGACAGGTTTTAATTTATTTTTCAACTCTCCCTGAACTTATTAAATTAAACTATACTAATTGCTTAGTTGCTGAAAATAAAAAACAAAGGTAACTCTTCTATCCTTCTGTTCTTCATAGTAATCACTAGAGAAGCAAGCCGCAAAGTCCTTCCTCAACCTTTTGTACTGTGCTAAAAGCATTTTCCTGAGGGACAAACAGTTCTTCCAGGAGATCCATGCTCATAGCAATTACTCAAAGTAAACAGAGCTACAGCACGTAGGTATGAAATATGATAAACAGAAATTCAGAGATGACTTGAATGAATAAAGATTAAGGCTATGTTATATTTAAATATTTTCCTTTCAACATCTTATTGTTGTGTGCAGCAAATTAGCTACTATTATAATGATTCTTATGAATAACATCAAATCTATTTAGCATTATATATAAACATATACTCCAAATGCTAAAGTGTACTGGATGAGATCATTATATTTATTCTTTATCCACTGAATTTCCCAGTGCTCAGAAAGCTACAGTAGATATTTGAACAACCTCTAATGAAGTTGTAGCAGTCTCTGTGACAGAATATAATAAAGAGGTGAATTCACAGAAGGGAGGGGTACATTCCAGTGGAGTAAGAGGCAATTCAGTCCAAATGTTAGTTGTGAAAGAAAAAAAGTGAAAATAGCCCTTCCCTAATAGTTCACAGAATATATTATAGATGCAGATAGTAAAGTGCTCAGTCTGGCAAGATTTTGTCTATACAGTAGGTGTGAAACAATAAAGAACTCAGCTTAGAAGAATCGCCATGTGTCATGCTTGTTTTTGGGCCAGACAGTCTCTGTTTTAAAGTATTCTGAAAAAAATAAAGGTACCATGCTGGTAAAATAATTTCACTTTTACCCAAGCACCCGAGAGTGTGTAAGTTAAACTGACCCAGCCACAATGAAAGATGTATTAAAATGTGCATATTTCGGGGAATGGCAGATTTTCCTATAGCAAATGTATACGATTTACAACTTAAGTATATAGGGAAGCATTTATTTTCATATATCACCTTTACCCATAGCAAAAACTTTTAGGGAATAACAGAAATTATCAAAGAAAAGGATATTTTTCCTATAATCACAGTACAATTCCTGAGAGAGAAAGTCAAGTTGGAATCATAGCTAAAGACAGTAATATGTTATCTATAGGCACAAGGGCTTTAATCAAATTATTTATAAACTATGGCAGAAATGGCTGGGATACAACATGTTTCTATGTACTATTTTAACAGCAACTACTGCCACAAGAATATTTTATTTATTATTTAAGGGGTAGAATCCCAATGGACTCAACAATATCATCTACAATTGTCAGTAATCAGATTTCCAAACAATTAACATCAATGTAAGCAATAGTAACCTTTACTTCAATTGGTTGTTTGAGGAGATTGTCATTCATGAAAAACTCATAAGCAATGTAATGGTATAATGAGTCTCTAGACTATAAGATTTTTGTTACATTTTTTATTTCATAACTGTAGAAAAAAATGACTATATTTCAGAACTTGCAAATCACAAATCCCACACTGAATGTTAAGAATTACCAGAATCAGGATGCTTTAATTACTCTGTTGGGTGTTTTATTATTCTGTTGCTTTACTGTAATTACTCTGCAGATCAGAGAGAGTTAGTTTATTTTTTAATTATATCAAAATCTCCTTCCAAATAACAGGAACATTTGGGAAATTGCCTGTCCCACAAAGGAGAAGATGCAGATGTTGGTTTTGAAAAGCAAATATAGACATTATTCTATTAACAAACTTTCAAATTGCAAACTTTTGCCAATATGAACAAACCTATCCACACCCAGAAGTTGGGAGAAGGCAGGAAGGGCCCAGCTTCCCTTGCACCTCATGAGCCCAAAATGAAACCCCTCCTGCTCCCTCCTGCCCCGGGACCCTTTAGGCTGGAGTTGCAGACAGGTGCTGCAGACTGGCTGCCTCACAGCAAAATATTGCTTACCTGTTGAACTTGCAAAGAAAGTAGATTTACAAACACTGTCTCAGTATGTAACCATTCATAAACAGGGGATTACATGTAGTAGATCTTTTTGGAGAGCCAGTTTGGTGTAGTGGTTAAGGCATCAAACTAAAAACTGGCAGACAGTAAGTTCTAGTCCTACTTTAGGCATGAAGCCAGTTAATCTTCTGCCAGTCACTCTCTCTTAGCCCCAGGAAGAAGGAAATGGCAAATCACTTCTGAAAAACTTTGCCAAGAAAACTGCAGGGACTAGTTTAGGCAGTTGACAGGAGTCAAAAACTGACTCAAAAACATAATCAAAGAAACTCTTTTTTACAATAATTAGGATTCACTAATTGCATTTAATGAAAAAACATTTATGGATGCATTAATAATATCCCTGTTGTTTCCTAGAATGCATTATTATGAATGTTTGAGAATTTAATCTCAGTGAGTTCAGTGGGGCTTTCTAGTATAAAAAAAAGTATACAAAATGGCAGTTTAATGACACCCCACTCATTCATTGGGGTGCCATTAAACTCAATGGGCTGTTAGGATATATGTATAAGACATTCCTATTAAAGTCCAAAAACTGAAAGATTCACAAAGTATAAAGAAAAGCCAAATGGAGAATTTGAACTGAAATGACAATTTCTCAGCACTCTATATGTACTCAGATTTGAAATCCTGAGAGAATTCTTAATTATCTTTCTGAATCTTAATAGGTTCCCCTATATACCTTTAAAATGTTACACTCGGTTCTATTTTGCAGGGCATATCTTTTTCTATTCTGTTACACATTTCTGAAAATCAGAATGTGATTTGTAGAATGCCGGTATAGGGCAGAGATCGCCAGATTTCTTGTTCCTAAAATCAAAACTCTTTTTAATCATTGGAAATCATCCATGGTTTTAATGGTTATGCACGATTTAACATACATTGCAAATGCCTCTCTATTAATTTCTGGTACTGTAATGCATTTAAAAGCATTCAGTTCATTTACTGGTTGTAATTACAGAAAAACCCTTAGATTACTCTCCCTTACCATCCTAAGTCCTTGTCTAATAAAACAAAGAAAAAAATCTAGTTAGACAGTTACTGAAATATTTCACCAACAATATAGTCTGTTAACACATATATTCAGGTAGTTTTTGAATTTAAGAAGGAATGTATGAGACAAAACTATATTCCATCAACACTGGCTTCCTGATGAAAGAAACAAATTTCATTTTATAGATTAAAGTAAAAAGATGCACTAAAGAACTGTAATAATGAGCCATCATAGAGATATTGTTGTTGTTAGCTGCGAAGTCGTGTCCGACTCATCGCAACCCTATGGACAACATTCCTCCAGGCCTTCCTGTCTTCTACCATCTTCTGGAGTCCATTTAAGCTCACACCTACTGCTTCAGTGACTCCATCCAGCCACCTCATTCTCTGTCGTCCCCTTCTTCTATTGCCCTCGATCTTTCCCAGCATTAGGCTCTTCTCCAGTGAGTCCTTCCTTCTCATTAGGTGGCCAAAGTATTTGAGTTTTAGCTTCAGGATCTGGCCTTCTAAAGAGCAGTCAGGATTGATCTCCTCTAGGACTGACCGGTTTGATCGCCTTGCAGTCCAACGGACTCGCAGGAGTCTTCTCCAGCACCATAGTTCAAAGGCCTCAATTCTTTGGCGCTCAGCCTTTCTTATGGTCCAACTTTCACTGCCATACATTGCAGATATAGCAAGACATATAATGTTAAATCTTCATCTCTTACTTGGAGCCTAAATAAATCAGCCACAGAACTATTCAAATCACCAAAGCAAATCCTCCAAATGAACTACAAGATGATGATGATGATGATAAAAGTACTGTAGCAAGAAACATTTCACACCAGGATAAAGTCAACAATCCACTTAACTCTTCTGATACTGTACTAATTGCTTTTTGTTTGTTTATCTGAGAATAGCATTTAGCGATAGCACTTAGACGTATATACTGCTTCATAGTGCTTTATAGCACTCTCTAAGCCATGGGTGTCAAACTCGCCACATCACGTGATGTGTCACGACATATTGCGACTCTTTTTGCATTGCCGGCAATGGGGTGGGCATGGCTTCGGTATGACAAAACCGGCCCGCGGGCCAGCAGTTTGACACTCCTGCTCTAAGCAGTTTACAAAGGCATGAACTGTTACTATTTGAAAAAGGGATTAGGGGAATTTTTGTAAATGAAAATGGAGATATAAATACTGAATGGTTATTTTTATAACCCTTGCTGGACTTCTGATGATTATTGAGATATGCTGAAAATTTAGAGATGGACCTATTGAAAATTGGATGAGATTTGAAATGAAGAACTATTTGGTTGACTTTTAAGAGACAGTGTTAAAGTGACTTCATTTGTTGGAGATGAACACGTTATTATATTAGTTTTACTTGTTTAATATAATTGTCAATAAAATTACTGGAAAAAGACTATTAGTTATAGTGTGTGGGTATAGTTAATATATAATACAAACTTATACAAAACATTAGTACATTTACTGGAAAAAATGCCTTTTATAATCTGGAATACAATATCACAATATAAAAGAGCATATTGGATGCATTCAATGTCAGACGTACCTGGAGAAGTAATTCTTTTTCAACAACTTCTTCGGTCTTGCTGATAAGTCGTTTCTGAAGTGCATGTATCTTCTGTATCAACTCATAAGTACTTGGGTCACTGGCCTACACAAGAGGAATATTTTCCTTGATTAGTTGTAACTTCTATGACTTTCTGCATACAGTATAGCGTTGGTGTAGATAGATACTTTCCACACCAATATAATAAAACCTGTTAAGAATAATGAAACTTTAATTGTGTTATTTATGATTTGTCATAAGAAAGATTGGGCAGAAAAGACAAGTTTGTATAGATACTTGGTGATAGTTCATATGAAATTTCTACTTCTTAGATTAGCAATTGTGAAGTCTTCACATGGAATATATTTAAAGCTTGAGCAGAAAAATACCGAGAGTCAGAATAGAGTGTTGGAAGATCCATTTTTCAAATGTCTTATATTCTTCTTTTTTTAACCAGTTATCAATTTATAGGTATTTTGGATTTAATTATACCTCCAATTTTCTCCATCTGTGAACATTCATTGGATTTTCCAGCTCTTCTTCCAAGGCTCTACAGCGTGTCCGTTCCTTCAATAACTCCTTCTGCATATGATAAACTTCCTGCCTTCAAAAACAAATTCAATATAAATATCATGAACTCAGTTAATGAGTTCATATTTAAAAATATGTTTAGCTCTCTCCTCTCCTAAAAGACATTTGTACAACCAGCATTGACTCTCATGCTTTCTGAAATATTTTTACTGATCTTGATATATCTTGTAGAAGTTTCAATTACTGAAATAAAATAATTTCACCAATTATTATAAATGAGTTTTATTATGCTATTTTCAGATCTTCTCTCAAGAGAAAAGTAGAGAATCTGAAAATAGTGGTATAATAATGGTATAATAAAACTCCTCCAACTCTGTAACTGTGTTATTCTGTTATATATACATAAGTTTTCTAAATTAAGCAATGGGATATCAGCACTCTGATTTCAAAAAACAAATGAAATACGAAACAGTAAAAAAAACATATTGAAATCTGCAGATATTACTTAGGATTTTGTAGCAAAATAGCTATGCTCTTAGGGTAGATCTCAAACTTTCTTTCCCGATGTTCCTTAGCCCCACTTTCTACTTTGCGTAGTGGCTTGGTAGCTTTTGTTACCACCAATTATCTTCTAGGAGGCACTTTACCTGCTTTATTCTCCCTTTAACCCTGGCTACTGTGGGACAGAGGGCTCTCACCATTTGTCTTACATTTTTGATAATTAAATCTTACAATGGAAACAATTTCAACACTGCTACCTCCTGGTCACATAATTATCTAGGTGTGTAACCAGACGTTTCAGCCCATTTTTCTTTGGAAGCAGACTAAAATCACCCAGGTTAAAAAAAAACTGTTTAAAAAAATACAACCACAGCCATACTTATAAATGAGAGATTGTAAAATACATATATATTCAGCATTGTAATTACAGAATTGTCTTTATTTAGGCCAGTAGTAAACAGAAAATTCACAAGAAAATGCATATGGAATGCTTCAGTTAGACCCCAAAATGCCATTGGTCTGCCATCTATAAAAAGTTATTGATTAAAAAGGAAAACAGAAAATGTAACAAGAAATGGGTATCTGATAAAATTCAAAGAAATCACAAAAAGATTAATTAATATTTTCTTGTACAGAGACTGAAATTTGGTTCAAGGATGACATGGAACTTATTTTTCTAGATCTGTCCAGATAAATTAGACTGTAGACTTGACATAATTACTTTAATTAATAGTAATTAAAGATCTAATTCCTCTGGTTAGAATAATGGGCTTTCTGAAGCAAAAGGTTCATTTGCTTTCCTTACTGATTTTCCCTTTTGCCTGGAAACTCATACCTTTCACCTTAGCCTGTAGAGAAAAGGTGTTTTGTGTGTCTGTGTGTGTGCACGCATACACACGTGCATGCATGCCTTCAAATCAGTCTTGATTTCTAGGATTACACGGACAAGTCCATGAAGTTTTCCCATTTTTCAAAATATTTTTCAGAAGTGGTTTATCATTCTCTCCTTCCTAAGGCTCAGAAAGTTTGACTGGCAAAAAGTCACATACTGGCTACAGGGTAAGAAAGTACTAGAACTACGTAGGTGATAAGTTCTAGTTATCATCTCCAAGTTACTAGCCAATTAAAAAAATACATCTTGCTTACAATTAAGGTTAGTAATTCAACAGAGTTGCTTTATACGAAGTAGAGTGTAATTCGCCTTTAGAAAGGTCAAAGCAACAAAATATGTATCAACCACAGTATAGTCTTTCCTCCCTGTAGATCCTGAACAGTGAGATAAATTCAACCAGTTGTTAAAACTCTGCTGTTAGATGAACATTATGTGCAGTTAAAATTAAGCAATTCCTTCCGTTATATCACCTCTAAATTAAATGAGGAAAACAGAAAAAATATAATAATTTGTGAATAAATCAAATCTTCTATGAATTGTCTAATAAACTCATAAATATGGTTCCTTTCTAATACATGTAGACTGAGCACCCACCAAGTAATTCTCTGAATTGTTACACCTTCCTGTTGCTGTTTATCAAGTTTATTTGCCAGTAGTGTAAACAAAAGGTAATATTTGAAATTGGAATTAAATTAGTTTGCTATTAGAAATTTTCTCTTAAATCATTATTTCCTGACTAGTTGTCAGCCTTGCTAGGTCTACCAACAATGTAAGTAAATCTAGGAGGAAGGTTAAAACTACTTTTGAGTTGGCTATAATAACTTGCAACTCTGATTTACTGTACCTCCTCATATTCCTTATATCTCAATGAATTAGAGAGGTGTTTGAGCTGCTTCCAAATATTATCCAGATGTTCTGGACTTTAAAAAAATATTTCAGCCCTTTTGCCTAAGCAGCAGATTCTTTATATCTCCACAAAGTTCATCTTCCATACTCTGTACACTACTGATTTGTTTTAAATTTATATTACATGAAGTTACCGAAAGCAAATCCTTTCCTAACATACTATAGCTGATATGACAATACAAATCTCTCTTGTGTGCGAAAAGAAACAATCCCTGGCATTATGTCTGGACTCACTAGGTAAGTACACACACTGTTTCTACCTTAGTTCTTCCACATTAGCCACACTCTTGCCAAGTATCGCCTTCTCCCGCCGAAGTTTTTTTATCTCCAACTTGAGTAATCGGATGTCTTCTATTCTTTGTCGATACTGCGTTTCTCCCTTGTTGAGAATTGATTGCTGAATTTTTATCTTCTCATACAGAAGAGCCAATTCATCATTGCGACGAACTAACTGGCTCCCAAGAATGTCCCTTTCACTAATAACCTGCAAATAATACCAGCCAAGGCATAATTTTACTATTCATAACATCTTCAGTGGCAAAAATGTAAAACTTCAAAATATTACATATCATCAATACACTATTGGGAATGTATTGCCAAGTGTTCAGCGGGCTAGACCTTCAATTAGACTTAGTATGTTATTTCTACTTCCCAAAGATTTCATTCAGTGGGTTAGTGCAATACTTTCCACCTAGGTTACATGGACATTAACGTTTTTTGTTGTTGTAACCTACTTGATCTAATTCCTTCTTTTGTCTTAATCTTTCTGAATCAGCTTCAGAAATAATTTTCAAGAGCTTTCTTTCTTCTTCCTCTTGTTTTTCAATAAAATGCTTTGTCTCCACAGCCTGTTGTCTCATTTTAAGCAGTTCACCCTGACAGAAACAAAAGAAAGAGGAAAATAAATGGTGTTTTTAACATCTTTCCACTTCATAAATCTGGAAATTTAAAAGTGTTAAAGACACAGTCTCATACTCTTACTTGTCTTCTCCTGCTTTATTTGATTCAATTAGCTGTTTCTCAAGAACAAATGACATTTATTAGACAAATGTACAATGAACAAATGTTGTACTGCATGCCCTACTGAGAAGAAACATGTGATTTAAGGTAAATATGTAATAAATTCAGATAAATACAATGATCTATCGTATGCAGAAATAACCAGTCAACTCAAACCTAACCAGAATTGTTGCTAATGAAAACTATAATTAATATAATATTAATAAAATAAATGCTGTAGTGCCTAGTGTTATTTGTAAAATTATAACCATTTAACATTTATTTTAAACTAACACTAAATCAGACAGAAACTATAATAATAAAACTGTATTTGCTCTCTAAATAATGAAGGATGTCAGTTCTTTTAGAAAAAGTTCACAATTATGGCAGCAGTTAAGGTCATGTTTCAAGTTTATACACTATGTTGAATAGAAAGCAATAGAGAACATAAAAGTATCACAATGCACTTGAACACTACTACTCAGTTATATCTGCTTCAATGAGTTGCATGTAGGTTACAAACAGTTTGTTGTTATATAGACCATAGCAACTAAAGACATGCAGTATACAGATGAAGCATGAGGTCTTACAACTACTGTATGAACACAAGGAGAAGGAGGCATAAAGTATGTCCCTTAACCAGGGGGCTAGTCTCATTCTGAAATAGTTAATAATGCAGAGGGGACAAAAGTGGTATTAAATATAGACCTCATTTCCCCAGTCATTCTGACACATCCATGTGACAGTTCTGGAAAGATTAATTCAATTTATATCCTACTTTACACCAGACTTCAATTTACAATTTGATATCTACAAGGTGAAAGAAGGTAATCCAAAATATAATCAGTTTCTGAGATTACATTTCTGTCGCCTGCCCTAGCACTTGAGTCTGTGTCAAGGTAGATTTCACTGAGTTTATTCTCAAAGGATGATGCAAATTGTGTATAGCAACCCACCAACTATTTCAGCTCTCCTATAAAACATATTGATGAAAGAAATACCACACAGTATAGAAAAGCAACACCACTTCATTATGTGTAGATGAAGTTACAACAATATTTTTGCTGCTCCAGAGCATGTTTTTAAGTACCGGTAAATTAGAAAGCGGGAGACCGTGAATTCAATCCCGCCTTAGCCATGAAACTCAGCTGGGTGATTTGGGGCGAGTCGCTCTTTCTGAGCTGAACCCACCTCACAGGGTTTTTGTTGTGGGGAAATGAGGAGGAGGAGGAGGAGGAGGAGGTGTATAGCATATGTTCACCACCTTGAGTTATTTATAAAAATAACAAATAAATAAAAAAAGAAAAGTAGAAAATGATTTCTTTTAGCGAAAGACACCGAATTTAGCATCGTCTGACTGCATGATTCTAACCCCTGAATTCATTTTATTCTCAGATTAATCTCTTTGGGTAACAATTAAACAATGATTTCCTCAAGCTGTCTTGAAAGCATTAGATACAGAAATTTATGCAAAAAAAGTTACTTTATAAAGAATTGTGTATAAATTGCCAGCAACATTGACACTATACGACAGCAAGATAGTAATTAGTAACTGAACTGAATTGATAAAATAAGGAAGCAGGTTCTGCTGAGCTCTGTGGGATTTACTTTTCTGAATGCAGCTCAGCACTGTACATATTGTGTATACATGTTGTTGAGAATAAGCCAAAGATCTATATCTATATATCTATATCTATCGATCTATAGATCTCACCAATCAAAATCTCTCAAGCAATTCCTATTTAAAAAATAGAATAGTCAATGGAAGAATTGAAATCATTGTTTAATTGTTACCCAAAGAGATTAATCTGAGAATAAAATGAATTCAGGGGTTTTCACCCAAAATTTGTATCTACCATTAAAGATCAGAAATGGAAAACCTGAAAAGCCCTTACTAAGAAGGCATGAAGTAAAAAAAAAAGTTCAGAAAGAAAAAAAGATAAAAATCGTTACGGTCCTTTCCATTTCCTAATCTCCATTCATTTATATACCCCCCCCGCTCTCATAATACTTATAATATGAATGCAATTTTAGCCCACCAAAAGTAGGAGATCCTAAGACACATGGTGACATACCGTGTGCAGGTACAGAGTGGCAGTAGGGCAGGTGATCCAAGAAACATCCTCCCAAGGAGGCCACAACACCTAAACTGATCCTTTATTTCTAGGGACCTCGGGTGTATTTTTTCTGCTGACAGTACCTTACCTTTAAGGCTTCTTTTTCTTTTTCTATCCGCTGGTGATCCAGATGCACTTTCACCAGGGCTGCCTCTTTGACAGAAATCTCTTCTTTCAGCTGGTCAACCTGGTGTGTCATGATCTTTAACTTCTTTCTCATTTCATTGATTTCATCCTAAGTACAGAAAGCCAGTGCTCATTACTGGTAATATTTGTATAAATACAGGTGGAGCTGAACATACAATTTTTCTAATACTAGCCACATCTCTGCCTATTTACCAAGTTAAGTCAATGGAAAAAAGAGGAGGAACAGATAAAAGCAACTCGTGTGTTAGTTTGTGTAGCACCTGATAAAAACTGAAGTATTATCTATCTTTTTTCCCCCAGTAAGTATAGACTGCAGCTTGAAATTTTTCCTTTCCCATCACCTTTGAAAAAAAAATGTTTAAAAAGTGGCTGGCTGAAGCAAATTAATACTAGGGCTTTCACTTGCTATTTGTCAGAATCCATTTATATCACATTCATAAATGTATGGTTAAAACATTATCCCCCCCCCCTATGGATTCTGCCATCTCCCGAGGAAGGAGGAGCATATGTGGATTCAGCCTGCCTTAGGTTATTTCAAAGACCAAGGAAACCTTTTGAACTAGGGGGATCAAAAGGGAGGGGGAGAGGAAGAAGGTATCTGGCTTGTGTTTCTTTTAAGTCTGGAGAGGAAGAAGGCAATAACCATAAAGATTCGAAGTTCCTTTTTTCCCCACGAAGGGGATGACACGAAGTAGAAGGATGGGGGCTGACCAAATGGGGTTGAGGGAAGGGGGGTTGAACCGGGTACCCTTTATAAAATTTCAATTTGTAAAACAATACTAAGTCCTGTCTACTGTCAGGACCCACCCCAAACCACGTCTTAGGAAGACAAAAACTCTTGGAGTCAGTCCTGTCTTGTATTCCCACAACCAAGCATGTCCTAGTAAAGATTCCTTTTGGACTAGAACTGACTCCAAGAGTTTTTGTCTTCCTAAGACGTGGTTTGGGGTGGGTCCTGACACTATTATTTACAAAGAAACCTCTCTTTAAAATGAATTTAGAGCAACAAGTCAAGTGTTCAGCCTTATAAAATGAGTTTAGTATTACTCAAAAGGCATTTTAAGTAAAATGAAACATTTGTAAAATAACTATTACATAAGAATGACAAATGATAACCAATCTTCTGAAATGCTGCAGGTATTTTACAATGAGTAGACTCTTAACGCTATCATCTATAAAACTCTGTATCAGTGAAAATCCATACAGTACCCAAGGCTTTAATTTAAAGAAAATATGGCAGATGCAAGTTCCTGCAATAGCAATTGGGAAGTATGGCATGAGGGAATCAAGGTCAAAGGCAAACAGCTTTGACACCAGACCAATTCATTACCACAAGAAAGTACAGGTGAGCACCACTCCTTCTGTCCCCAATGGACATCCCATTACTCTGCACAGGTAGGAGAGATTCAAAATATCCCACCTCTTTCTATGGGGGGTGAGTTTTTACCCCCCGTGGATAGGGCTCGCAACTTAGGAGTCCTCCTAGATTCACGGCTTACTCTGGAAGACCATATAGTAGCCGTGACTAGGGGGGCTTTTGCCCAGGTTCGCCTGGTGTGCCAGTTGCGGCCCTATCTGGACCGGGATGCCCTGTGTATGGTCACTCATGCGCTCATGACCTCTCGTCTGGACTACTGCAATGCTCTTTACATGGGGCTTCCTTTGAAGACCACTCGGAGGCTCCAACTGGTACAGAATGCGGCCGCGAGAGTTGTCTTGGGAGTTTCCCGGTACTCCCATGTTACACCTTTGCTCCGCGAGCTGCATTGGTTACCAGTTGTCTTCCGGGTGAGATTCAAGGTTCTGGTAATGGTCTTTAACTCCCTACATGGCATGGGTCCGGAGTACCTTGGGAACCACCTGCTGCCGGCGTCAACTTCCCTCTGCCCTGTGCGTTCCCACAGAGAGGGCCTCCTCAGGGTGCCTCCGGTCAGAGAATGTCGGCTGGTGGCCCCCAGGGGGAGGGCCTTCTCTGTGGGCGCTCTGGCTTTATGGAACCAGCTGCCAGTCGAGCTCCGGACGGCACCGGACCTTCGTTCCTTCCGACGCGGTCTGAAGACCCATTTATTTGAACAAGCTGGCCTGGCCTGATGGGGGATGTTAGGGTTTTTAATGGGTTTTATATTGTTATTGTTTTATCTGGGCGATTATTTAATTCTTTTTTAATTTTTGTATTTTCTATTTATATGTGCCCTGTTTACCGCCCTGAGTCCCTCGGGAGAAGGGCGGTATACAAATTTAATAAATAATAATAATAATAATAATAATAATAATAATAATAATAATAATAATAATAATAATAATAATATAAAAACTGAAACTTACTTCTAATTTAAATAGGGCTTCTATGTTATATTTGGCAGTTGCTGACTTTCTTTCTAAATTATTTTCTTACTCCTTGCAATAGCTGCATAAAAATAGCTGCCTCCATGGCTTCTATTGTAATATCAACCAAGAGAAGCAATGACAGGTAGAAAAATATAAGAGCTGAGGAAAAAAATGTACTTTTTTTGCTTTATAATGATAAAAATGATTTTCAGCTAGCTGAATTGCCTAAGATTTAATCTTTATTTTTCTATGATGTCTAATTTGGTTCAGAAACTTAAAGACACCATGTATCATTTTCAGAGCATCGCATTCAGCAAAAACAGATAATGGTAGGTAAGACCAGCAGTTTCATCTTATCAGGAAGGCCCTCATTCCTTTTTGAATAAGAAAATAACTCACCAATATAGGAAAATGAGAAATGGATGTAGTTTTACTTTTGAATAGAATGGTAAGAAATTTTCCAGCATTGATTAAGACAGTCAACTTTTAATGAAATAAATGTAAGGCTTTTGAAGAGAAATTCCCTTAAATTCTTGGCTGTTTTTGGACTGAATTAAAAAACCTGTTTCTTTGTGAAAACAAATCTCTCAGAGAAATCAGATATGCAATATCTAAAAATATTACATATAATAAAATTAGAAACTCTTTTTACGTAAAGACAATTTTTAAAAAATTGTGTAGCATGATAATATGCATTAGATTAATATGCATTAATACCTGTTGAACAATTCTGATGAAAACTGGAGACATTGCAGCCTTGGGTCCATACTCAAAATACTCCATAAAAGAACAGCTGCATAAAATTAATGTCAGGTATTTGACAGAATATAGTTTCTAAAAAATAAATCAGCTAATGCTCACCTATGCCAAACATTTGGCAAACAGTCCTCTCATTTGCTGCTATAAATCTCCAGATCAGTTTTGGAAGACTACTTAACAGTAACACTACTGTACCCCTGGAACTACACATAATCTGTCTCAATGTGGATCTCAGTGTCCTTTTGTCTTTAAATACATATGCAAAAGGTTATCCTCTGATAGCATCTAGACCAGGGGTCTTCAAACTTGGCCCTTTTATGACTTGTGGACTTCAACTCCCAAAATTCCTCAGCCTGGCACATTGGCTGAGGAATTCTGAGAGTTGAAGTCCACAAGTCATAAAAGGGCCAAGTTTGAAGACCCCTGATCTAGACAAAAACTTATTTTCATAAATACCACTGGGATACTTAGTATGTTTAGTATAATTAAGAAAAACAAAAATGTGGAAAATATCACATTAGCACTGAACTTCTTTCAAGAAGTTGATCTCAAACCAAAATTAGGAGAAAGAAGCCAACAAAAATGCTTTTTGGTACCTGAGCTTCAATTAAATTTTTACTGTAGAGGTTTCTGTCTGATCTCACAGCTTCATAGAGATTTTGTTGCTGTTTTAATTTTGTTTCAGACTCTGCTATCTTCTTTTTGTAGTCAAAAATCTGCATTTCCCGTAGTTTGATATCTTCCATGTGATGAAGGACCTATTACAGAAATCAGAAATAATAAAATTAACACCATATAGAATATGCTATGGACAGATAAAGTTGATTTCTACAAGGGCTTCCCATCACATTATCAATACAGCAACAATATCAGGTAGCATGGACTGTGAATGAGTAGCCCATTCCCAGTGTCAACATTTCATATTCAATATCTTAACACCTTTGTGTCCAATAAGGAAGATATAGCTTGAGGATGAATTCTTTTAAAGGGGGAGACAAATACAATGGATGCTTCCCTTATCATTTTCCAACTTAAAAATCATCCTTTCTAAAAGGTATTTTTGTCTATGAAATATGGTTTGCACCCTTTTTTTAGTTGTAGTAAAAACAGTTGGAATGTCTTGAGTTGTCCTCTTTGCCATTATGTGAGAAAGAGTACACACGCATATAACAGCTTCCTAGAAATGAAAAACTATGACCACAACAATTCTATTTATTTATGTTTGAATTAAACAGGGACAAATTTAAATTAATCATAATCATAATAGTAAAATTGGAAAGGACCTTGGAGGTCATCTAGTCCAACCCCCTGCTCAGGCAGGAAACCCTATACCATTTCAGACAAATGGCTGTCCAGTCTCTTCTTAAAAACCTCCAGTATTGGAGCATTCACCACCTCTGGAGGCAGGTTGTTCCACTGGTTAATTGTTCTAACTGTCAGGAAGTTTCCTTAGTTCTAGGTTGCTTCTCTCCTTGATTAGTTTCCATCTGTTGCTTCTTGTCCAGCCTTCAGGCGCTTTGGAGAATAGCTTGCCTTCCTCTTCTTTGTGGCAGCCCCTGAGATATTGGAACACTGCTATCATGTCACCCCTCACCCTTCTCTTCATTAAACTAGACATACCCAATTGCAGCAACCGTTCCTTATATGTTTTAGCCTCCAGATCTCTAATCATCTTTGTTGCTCTTCTCTGTACTCTTTCCAGAGTCTCAACATCTTTTGTACATCGTGGTGACCAAAACTGGATGCAGTATTCCAAGTCTGGCCTTACCAAGGTATTGTAAAGTGATATTAATACTTCACGTGATCTTGATTCTATCCCCCTCTTAATGCAGCCTAGCACTGTGTTGGCTTTTTTGGCAGCTGCAACACACTGCTGGCTCATATTTAAGTGATTGTCCACTAGGACTCCGAGATCCCTCTCACAGTTACTACTATTGAGCAAGGTACTCCCTATACTATACCTGTACATTTGTTTTTTCTTGCCTAAATGTAGAACCATACTTTTTTACCATTGAATTTCATTTTGTTAGATAGAGCCCAGTGTTCAAGTCTGTCCAGATCCTCCTGTATCTTAAGCCTGTCTTCTGGAATGTTGGCTATGTCTGCCAGCTTGGTGTCATCTGCAAATTTGATGAGTTCCCCATCTATCCCCTCATCCAAATCGTTGATGAAGATGTTGAAGAGCACTGGGCCCAGAACAGAGCCCTCGGGCACCCCACTACACACTTCCCTCCATGTAGATGCGGTTCCTTTGAGGAACACACACTGAGTACAGCCGGTCAGCCAGCTACAAATCCATCTGGTGGTGATGCTGTCTAACCCACATTTTTCTATCTTATCAAGTAGTAGTTTGTGACCTACTTTATCAAATGCCTTACTGAAGTCCAAGTAAATTATATCCACAGCATTCCTCTGATCCACTAATTTTGTCACTTGTTCAAAGAATGCAATAAGATTTGTCTGGCATGATCTGTTTTTGACAAACCCATGTTGGCTTTTGTAATGACTTTGTAATGACTTTGTAATGACTTTGCCTCTAGGTGCTTGCTGATTCATTGTTTGATTATCTTTTCCAGAATCTTCCCAGGTATTGAGGTCAGGCTGATAGATCTGTAATTTCTTGGATCCATTTTTTTCCCTTTTTTGAAGATCATCATACATCAGCTCTTTTCCAGTCCTCTGGTAGTTCCCCAGTGCTCCAGGATCTTTGAAAAATATAGTTCAGTGGTCCTGAGATCACATCTGCCAGTTCCTTGAGAACCTTGGTGTATAATCCATCTGGTCCTGGTGATTTGAACTTGTCTAGGCTGGACAGGTGCTCACTTACCATTTTCTTGCCTATCTTAACTTGTGTTTCTATTCTGTTTTTTATCGCACTATTTTTGATAGGTTGGTCTGACCCAAATGCATTCAAGTTTACAGATTTCATCATTGTTGTGTTCTATTTCTGTAGAGATGTAGTTATTTCTTATATAGAGAGCACATACACATCTATGTTACATGCACCGTTGTTTGTCACCTTCTTGTCACTTTCACCCACTTCATGAAAACTTGTATTTCCCTTCCAATATTCAACTCTTCTTTTTTTGATCCAACAGCAGCTATCTTCACTGCATGTGAGATTTTGGATAGGTTGGAAGAAATTTTCTCACTTTGCTTTAGTAGAGTGATTTCTCCTTCATGGTAAGGTTTTGTTACAAGTCATATCTGCAGTGGGATAATATTTTATTCCATAACATTCATAAAACTGTTTCAAAACAAAGGAAGATATAATCAAGTAGCTTTTCCTGCAAAAATAGCCCCTTTCACTGCAAGCTACAATTAAACCAAGAAGTCTCTTATTAACCAATATTCCTAAATTATCACAATAAAGACACTATTGTTATCAAGCAAACAGATTGCTTTGGTTGGTAAACTTAATTTCCAACAGGCAAGTATGGTTAACTAGGTATTTAAGCAAGAACTAATGGGCTGCATATTTGAGCAAAAACTTATTAATATCTCAATTATTTTGAACCGATATATAATTATATAAGTATAGCATATGGCATGAGTTACTACTTTTCAAATGCATTTGCCATGGCCCAAATTCAATTTGATTCTATTCTAGAATTAAATTTATACTATCTAATTGTGTGTTAATAACTGATCAATATATAGTGTGTTAATATATTGTACTAAGCACTTTTGAGGTAATACTTGTTATTCACATCTGAACAGTTTGTCATACAGTATGGTCCCATCTAGATAATCATCATCATCATTATCATCATCATCATCACTGCAGATGGGGACTGTAGCCAAGAAATTAAAAGATGCTTGCTCCTGGGGAGGAAAGCCATGGCAAATCTAGACAGCACACTAAAAAGCAGAGACACCACCCTGTCAACAAAAGTGCATATAGTCAAGGCTATGGTCTTCCCAGTTGCAATGTATGGCAGTGAAAGCTGGACCATAAAAAAGGCTGAGCGCCAAAGAATTGAGGCCTTTGAACTATGGTGCTGGAGAAGACTCCTGCGAGTCCCTTGGACTGCAAGGTGATCAAACCGGTCAGTCCTAGAGGAGATCAACCCTGACTGCTCTTTAGAAGGCCAAATCCTGAAGCTAAAACTCAAATACTTTGGCCACCTAATGAGAAGGAAGGACTCACTGGAGAAAAGCATAATGCTGGGAAAGATTGAGGGCAAGAGAAGAAGGGGATGACAGAGAATGAGGTGGCTGGATGGAGTCACTGAAGCAGTAGGTGTGAGCTTAAATGGACTCCAGCAGATGGTAGAGGACAGGAAGGCCTGGAGGAACGTTGTCCATAGGGTCGCGATGGGTCGGACATGACTTCACAGCTAACAACAACAAAAGATAATAAGGAACTATATCTGCTTTTCTGTACATTATAATAGTTACATATTAAATATCCTTTATTTTGGTAACTAATCTGCAGTCTCATTTTGGTTCAAAACAGACTCATTTTGGTTCAAAACAGCTATCATTATATTACAAACCCATTGTGTGTGAAAAAAGAAAAATAACCATAGTTAGAGTTATTTCTTTCATAATAACTCTTGGTAATCATTTTGCACATTATATAATATTCACAAATCACAGTATTAAAATAATCCCCCTTCAAAGGAAATTTAAATGATTAATTTCTTTGAAACTGAAGTCAGCAGGAGAAGATGACTTCTTTTTGGCTACCTCAAAAGGAAGTATATATTTAAGTGGTCCCTGTGTCTCTCAAATAATCTCTTATTAGCAAAATTACATTCATTCTGTAGTCAAGTAGTCTGAACAAGTTATTATCCACGGTAGTGTTTCTCTTAACTCTACCTGATTTACTTTAGGGAATATAGAGAATCCTATATTTCAAACTATATTTGACAGCAAATTAGTGTGCTGAAGGGAAAAATACCAAAAAAAGAAACAAAGTGAAACAAATACAACAGTTTTTTGTTGTATTCATTGGACATTCTCTGGTTCAGAAAGGCTTTGATATTATGTCCTTTTAGTCTCTTTTTCAGGCTGAATCTATTCAAGAACCCTTCAATACTAAGTCTGCTAATTTAAACATGTAGAACTTTATGCCTAATGCAAATGCGACTTGAGAAACATAAAATCAAATGATAAGATTACTGGTTCTTTCCAGCAAAAATGGTTCGGTCAAAAGGTCCATTGATATACTTGCTTTAAATCACATAACTTTGGGTCACACAATACATATATTTGGAGAGTGATTGCCTAGACCAGGGGTCAGCAACCTGAAACAGTGAAAGAGCCGCTCGGAACCGGTTCCTTCACAAAAGGAAAAACTGGGAGCCGCAAAAAATGTGTGCGCATGTGCGTACATGCGCGCATGCGCAGAACAGGGTTTGACTGAAGAGTGGAGCCAAGGCGAGAAATGCACCTACTCTGCATATTTGAATTGATTCTTTGAACCTTTTTAGTCCCACTTTTTTGGGGGGGGACTGCACATGGCAGAGAACTGGGAGCCGCAGGAGTCGGCTGAAAGAGCCGCATGCGGCTCCGGAGCTGCGGGTTGCAGACCTGTGGCCTAGAGTATTGTTATGATTGTGAGCTTAGTATCACTATATCTTGAACAGAACACACATATATTTTCCTAAATCCAAAACTGACCAACCAATGAAATCATAAGCCACCTTTCTACTCTTCTCTTATCCTGCCATCTGGCAACTCTTCCCTTCCTGCAAAATCCATTCTCTCTACCTAGCGGAGAAGTAGTTCTAAAGGAAGCTATTCAGCTAAGCAATAAGTAGGAGATAGAATATCAGCACCTAACTATTCTTCCCCATAAAGAAAACATATTTTCAGCTTCCTTTTCCTATCCACTCTATTATTCATCAATTTATCTTCTGTAACACAACAAGCCCTTATGGAGCTGGCCTTAATTACATGCAATGTAATCGGTAACCTTCCATACTTGGTTAGCAGAGAAAAAGAGGGTGGAGGATGAAGCATAATCGGCTGAGTGAGCGATTGCAGAGCTTTTGAAACAGGCTGGTTGTCTTGCAGCTGATATTTGAAAGGGCATGGCTAGCCTTTTAGTGAATTAATTTCATGGTGGCTGGAAATGAAATGACAAAAGCTATAAAGAAAGGGTTTAGGAGTTATAAAGAAAGAATTGGAGGGTCGTGTTTTCTACAAGGAGAGCCAAATGTACTCTTACAACTTATTTGTCCTAACAGCACAGAGGAGCACTATCCAGAAACTAAGAAATGTTTAGAATATCACTATTTTTGAATGGTACTAGGGTACTTTTCTGTGGAGAAATTGTGCTTTTAGTGACATAAAAAAGGGGGAGAAAATGGTTTCATAATAAGCTACGAAAATATTCTTGGCATTAATAGGACTAACCAAGTTTTTGTTAATATGCATTTCGGTGGCACTCTAATCCATTCATGCAGAAAGTTACTTTACCCTGTTAAATAATTGTGTGTGAAGGAGAATAGATTTCATAATACTAACTAGTTACCCTGGGACCTCACATTTTTAATTTTCCATTCCTACACGTCTGCTAATTAACAAAATTCCATGCAGCCTTCTCAGAATACCTGTTCCTTAGAAATACTCAAATATTCAAAATTTTCTACTCTTCCAATAGTTTTCACCTCAAGTCACAAGCAGATACCAATTTTCTTTTTAAGAAGAGACTAGACAGTCACTTGTCTGAAATGGTATAGGCTCTCCTGCTTGAGCAGGGAGCTGGACTAGAAGACCTGTTCTGTTCTGTTCTATTTGATTCTATTTTTATTAATTTTAATTTACTCCCATTCTAGAATTAATGTTCTGATGATGTAATTGAAGAATGTCAATGTAATTCCTATACCTTACAAATTTCTAAGTGTATGAAATCCTATAAAGACAATTGAGTGCATTCCCAAACTTCCATCCTCTGGCATTACAATTTCAGAATCTCCACCAAGCACAGCCCTGTGGTTTCAATATACTTGGAGGGCATCAAGTTAAGAAAGGCTACTTTATCTATGGTTTCCCCACCCCACTTTTTTCAGATTTCTATCTACAGATATCAAAATAAGTTACTTATTAAAAGCTTTTTATTCTAACGACCATTGAAATGAAATAAAATCCACATTAAATTCCAAATTAAAATTGAATCGCAGAATTAAGTGTATCTTTCAAAAAGCTTTCTCCTACCTTTTGTGTGAGGTCACCAGCTTCATTAATGTAACGATCTCTCTCTTTCTCCAGCTGAAATATAATCTTCCTCTGTTTCTGAGCTTCATCTTTATAATTCTGAATTTCTTCTTCTAGGTTTTTCTTGGATTGTTCATGGAGCTTAACAAGGTTCATCTGTTTTTGAGTGACGCTAGCAGCCTTCAGTAAGTTCTGAAAAGAAAATGCAAAAATCCATGCAGCAAAGCCTAATAATGCCAGACACTCAGAATCAAATTATGCATTGTATGGTTTCTAGACCAATGCCTTTAACTGCTATAGCAAACTGGCTCTCATACCGGAGATCTATTCTTACAAAACACATGTATATCTGAAACAGCCTGAAGATACTGTAGATTTAGTAAACATGTGGTAAATGTGTAGAAATTTTAAAACTATAAAAAAGTGCAAGGAGATAACCAAATAAATCAGAAAAAAATATCATTCCATGTGGAATCCTTAGTGTTCTCTCATCTTGCTTGCAGATGTTTCACTATCCAACTAAATAACATAATCAGTTAACCAGGTAACATCTAGGTAACATCAGTTAACTAGGTAAAATTACCCAATGTATCCACAGTGGAACCATGAGCTACAGATATTCCTTTCTATTGGAAACAGAATGTAATTTATCCATGTCAGAAAATAAAGGTTGTGGCGTGAAGGAGAATATCTTTAGATGAGAGATAAAAATCGTATCTAGATAGATGGACCTTGTTGCTAAGGGAGGGGGAGATTTCTTCTGCTAATGATAAAAAGATAAATTAATCAATGTAAAGAGGAGTGGAAGTATAAAAAGAAAAGGGGAGGAAAGAGTGAAGTGGAACTGATATCTTGTCTTGGATCAAGGCCAGAAAAAAAATGAAAGTAAGCAGTTTGCACTAAGAAAGCTGTTATTTACATGTTCCTGCCAACTGGAGCAGGTAAAAGGAGTAACCCAATCAAAATATTATCTTCTGCTACGTTAAAATATAGTATCCCTCAATTATAAAACCATTGCTAGGCTTCCTGGTATCTTTCACAATGTTATCATTTTAAACTACTATCATGGTGATTTTTAATCCTGTATCAATTCCTCAAGTACACTTCAGCAAATAAACCTCAGTTTCCTGTGAAATAGACACTATGATTTCCATATCTATATGAAACACTATCATTAATGCTTTCAAAAGCATAGGAATTTATGCAACATATGCAGTTTT